>NW_010972653.1:688633-731986 GCF_000737465.1 Haliaeetus leucocephalus
TGTCCACGGTGGGGCAGATCTCCACCTGCAGCCGGGGAGGACCCCACGCCGGAGCAGGTGGGTTCCCGAAGGAGGCTGTGACCCCGTGGGAACCCTGCGCTGGAGCAGTGTGCTCCTGAAGGACTGCACACCGTGGAAAGGACCCATGCTGGAGCAGTTCGTGAAGAACTGCAGCCCGTGGGAATGGCCCACGTTGGAGAAAGTTCGTGGAGGACTGTCTCCCGTGGGTGGGACCCCACGCTGGAGCAGGGGAAGAGTGTGATGAGCCCTCGCCCTGAGGAGGTGAAGCGGCAGAAAATAACATGTGATGACCGTAAACCCCATCCCTGTCCCCCTTGTGCCGCTGTGGGGGCTTGGTGGAGAAATCCGGGAGTGAAGTTGTGCCCGGGAAGAAGGGAGGGGTGGAGGGAAGGTGTTCTGAGATTTCGTTTTATTTCTCATTTACCTTACTCTGGCTGATTTGTAATAAAAAGTGAGCTAATTTTCCCTAAGCTGAGTCTGTTTCGCCCGTGATGGTAATTAGTGAATGATCTCTCCTGTCCTTATCTCGACCCGCAAGCTTTTTGTTATATTTTTCTCTCCCCTTTCCAGCTGAGGATGGGGGAGTGATAGAATGGCTTTGGTGGGCACCTGGCGTCCAGCCAGGGTCAACCCATCACAGTGCTTCAGTTCTGTGGGCTAAATCTACCTCTGAAAGCATCAAAAGCATCTCCTCATTGACTTAAATGGGTGTCCTGGCTAGACAACTCAATTCCAGTTCATGCTATTAGCTTGCTCCTGAGAATGAACTGAGTTCTAATAAAACAGGAGGAATACATCCTTGCATGTATTTTTTCTTGCAGCTGCTGACTGCTGAGACCATGCAGCATGCTCTACATCTTTCTGACAGCTATTGCTCTTCCAGAAGTCTTTCAACTTAACGTTGAGATCCGACCTGTAAGTGGTACATGGGAGGCATGGATAGGCAGCCCCCGATAGATCCAAGAGAAGAAATTATGGCTGATACTGGAGAGGAGTCTAGAATAGCAATTATGTGCTAGCCTTTGCTATCTTTCTAGGACATCTCCATCCACCAAATCTTAAACCCTTTACCTCGCCTTCCTTTAGATTCCTGACTTTAACATTAACCACTGCATGTACAAGAAATGAATCCATTAGTTATGGCTAACAAAAGACAGTATTGCATTCAGTGACTTCAGAGGAGTTAGATATAGTCTAATTGTGATGTGCATATATATTGCCTCTATTAGTCTTTGCTTTGCATACCATCTGAAATCTTAACTTGTCAAAAGCAGAACAGATACATTTTCATATGTTGTCCTTTGTTTTGTCCCCTCCAGGGTGCATATTTCAGGTGACAAATGCATTTGATCCCAAAGTCTTTTCATTTGAGACCCTGTGACAGTAGCAGATTAGTCACTCCAAACAAAGCATGATTCATTTTGTTGCTCCAGGGTGTATGACGACCAGAGCAAAGCCCTGAAAGAGTAAAGGTCTAAAACCACATTTCCCTCTACCTAACCCCTGTTTCCTACTGCTGCCTGGAGCAATTCATTTGGTACATCATGACTTACTGGTCATTCTGCAAGTGCTGTAGTCTGGGAAGACGTAAAACAAACCTGTATTTAAGTTACAGTGAAATTTAGAGGCTATGCCACCAGATGTGTAAGCACCTCTAAAAATGGTGAGATTGAGGTGATGGTGGCAGAGATGTTCCTTACCTACCTTTTGCACAGGATCCTTATGGGTAGAATGCCTAGGAAAGAAGAAAGCTTTTCTTCTATCTGTTTTTTTTTTCTGCCACTTGTTGAATGGCTTTCTATCATAAAATACAAGTATGGTGAGTAAAATCGCAGTTTTTTCCATGCCGAATGAGTGAATACTAAGCTCACGAAGGCACAGCAGTCTGCTTGCCTTCCCTCTCCCTAACCCCATGAATCTTTCACACATAGGTGCAAAGTGGACCAGGCTGTGAGGCAGTCTATTATTCAGAATACTTTCCAGGTGCTGGTCAATGAGCTCTGCTAGAGCTGGGACTGGTGGGCTCCAACTACTTTTGTCTGACATGGCATAGATCCTGGATCCTTCCCTTTGCTTGGGCTGGTCTGGAGCAGGTTACACCCTTCCCTGGTGGGAGCTGGCTGTTGTTAGCTTTATGTCAAATAGCCTCTGCCAGGCTTAGCAAACCAGTCTCTTCACGGCATTGAGGCCGAGAGAGTCAGGCTCTGCAGCCGAAATGGCATTGCACTCATATCTGTTCCTCTGAGCCAGTCCCATCCAGAGGACACGACAGAAACTTTCAGCACAGTACTTAAGCATTTAAACAAGGGGATTAGGTTTGCTCATCTGAATACGCACATCTAAAACTTATTTTACAGATTGGATGCAGTTCCCCCAACTTAGGCACATGATTTGCACTCAAACTTAAGGTTCCTCATGAAGCAGTTTGCATAAAATAAGTGACTAATTGCCCTATGTAGTTAAGGAAGAGAGGCAGGTGCCTTTGGAGACCCACGGATGGTGATTTCATTTACCTAATTCAACTGGTATGCATTGATGAGCATAGCAGGGAAAGAGCAGGCTACAGCTGGGCAAGATTCTTTGCTAATATTTTTCATCTTGTAACTAGCGACTTCTCTGTTGTGATCACAGGAGAGTCCTCTGCACACTCTGTGTTCTTTTGAGATCTTCCCAAGGGTAGCAACAGTTCTAAATGTCTTTCTTTTTTAATTATATTGTCACCTTTGTACTGGATACTAGGCTGAACCAATCAATATGTTCTGTGTTTGTTTCCAGACATAAATTTCAGTCGTTACTGATCTGTACTGGATTTAATCAGTGACCTAGGAACTTTACCAACAGGGTCCTCAGCTATTCCAGATAGATCTGGTTATAAACAGGTTTTATTAATACTAATTGGGGATACCATTTAAGTATCCAGATAGGATGTTAATTAAAAACGCATTTTGTTGGCTGATCTTATGGTAATTTTTATTATTTCTGACTCAGATTCCATTCCTCAGATTGTCACTTAAAATATTTCAAGATGCATATTCTGCAGTATGTCAGATCCATGTAATGACAATGAAGTTGTTCCAACTCATACAAGAAGTTGGGGAAAAAAAATCCAACAGCATTCCAGTACTTCAGAAAGTTCCAAAGTTCAGTTAAATTGCATATAGACATAACTCTCCCAAAAGATCAGTTCAGCTTCAAGAAAGATTACTGCCATAAAATTAATTAAATTCTAGAAGGAGAAGAATTTTTCTTTTCAATAAATATATATATAATTGTGTATGTATGTAAAAAAGGGACTACAACGTCCATCATGTTTTTTATAATAAATTAAGCCCACACTTTAGAGATTAAGAAAATAATTTCTGTTGGCATAATCAGATTATTCTATCTACCTGGATAACAGTTTGTAATATGCTTACAGACAGTGAAGAGAACCAATATACTAATTTTCAAATTCCAAATTATCATAAATCAAAACTCAAAATCTATAATTGAAAGGAAAACAAAGGGGTGAAAAAAAAAGAAGACCAGATTCTTTCATGCATTGCTTGTATGTAATCCCACTGACATCAGTGTGTGCCTGAATAACTGGGGAAGAGTTTGGCCTAGGATGTGGAAACTATTTGATAGAAAATGCTGAATTAATTTAAATTGCCTGGGGTATGAGCACTATCTTGTGGAATGAAAAGTGGCTGAAGGACTATAAACAAAGGCAGAAGACAAAACATTAAAATATAGATTTGTGGGAAGGTCTTTTCCTAGTGAGGTACTTCAGGGATCTGTATTCATTATGGTTTTATTTAACATTTTCACCAATGATCTAGAAGAAGCAAGCCACCCATTAATGAAAGTCCTCTGTGATGAATAAGAAGGTGGATTTGGAAAAGGTGATGAAAGACAGGTAGTACAAAGGAACTTGGATACAGATCCAAGATTCCCATTGACTTCGATAAGCTTTGGAGCAGATCAGCAGGGATATTAGAATGACAGGCAGGAAGAATGACAAAACGAGATTCATCTTGGAAAATATACAAAGGTATCAGGTGAAAAATTATCCTAGACCTAATAATCAAAGGGAGGCAGAAACATGGAGAGCAGCATTATGAATGAGACTGCAATGCAGTAGAGCAAGGAAAATATTATGAATAGAGTTTGAGGTTTATATGCTGCAAAAGGGAGGTACCATTTTCTTGTGCTAAGGCTAGACGTTGTGGAGTATTACTAGGAAGAGTAACAAGGGACCCAAGGGCTAGTTTACAAAGAAGAACAATGTGCATATGCAAGTAGCAATGATACAGTCACCCCTGTGTCTACTAGGTATTGGGGTATAGATACTTACTATAGCTATACATAGCCCACAGGTCCCCAAAGAGCAAACAGGTCCCCAAAATACCTTGAAAACTATTCTTAATGTTGAAGCTCACTGTTCTGTGAGGTGGCACTGGCCTCCTCAAATCCCTTCCAAACTAAATATTGGTCTCTAACTGTAGCAGTGCTAACAGAAAGACAATTTATTTTAAATAGTTATGACACATCTATTTCTGTCTTTTTAAAATATTCTTGGGGCCAACCTGATGAAAATTTTTTAGAGGCTAATGATGTTAATAATACTAGGTCAAAATTTTCAATTAGTGAGTATTACTTAGATATATTTACGAGTATCATACTAATTTTTAGTCCAAGAGGTGGAGTCAGACATGTTGGGCCAGATTTTCAAAGTGTATAAATAAAATACTGGTAAAGATACTAAAATTATCTTTAAGGATGTTCAGCTTGCTAAGGAATTTTTATAAATCTCATTAGATGCCTTTGATAGTTGACCCTTAATGAGTGTTGAGCTCACACAAGAAATTCATGATAGGAAAACTGAGGAAATGAATACAAGGGATAGTGTACAGCTTTGTACGGTCATCATAAGTATCAAAGATCACTAAACAAGCTTTTACCAGGCAGCTGCAACCTTCCACTGCTATAGACCATCTTAGACCCTGTGATTAAAAAATTGAAAAACAGACAGATGTTTTTGGCTACCTACTCTGGTGGTATCTTCAGAAAAGCACTTAAGCAGACACTTAAGTTTAATTTTAAGAAAATGCTGGAGTGCTTTACTGAACTGGGATGCAAAATTCATGATTTCCTATTACACAGACTCAACACTGCGTATAACAATGTAAGCATTCTTTTCAAATAAGAAACGCTTGCTATTCCAGTTCATTTCTGAGTATTGTTCTACATTTGCCGGAAACAAAATAAGTCTGGGGGAGTAATGTGTTTTGGAAACTTTTTATCCTCTCCAACATGAAGTGGAATTTGTTTTTAAAAAAATACAAACATTTTTAAAGGTACAAAGATGTGTGAGAGAGATTGGGCAGCACAGCTATAACCTGATTCCTTTTAATACACCCTTGTAAATCAGAAGCAGCGCCAATGAAGTTTAACTATTAAGAAACCAAAAGATCAGAATCACGGCACTAGTTTCTTCTTTAAATGAGTTCAGCATTTCTGTGATTCTGGCTTGAATTTGCTGAAGACAAGACACTTTATATAACTCTGGCACTGTGAAATCGTTAAGAAGCTTGTCTAAATTTTGTAGTTACACCCTTTTAAAATCCTCCTTTGCACCAGGGTGGTGTCAAGCCTGCGGGGGTGACATCCACGTGCTGTGGAAGGACGACAAACAGCAGGTCACACTCCTTAGCTCTGCGTAAGCCAGCGCAGGTCGGCAGGCAGCAGGTAACGCTGTCCCGGTGGCACTGTGCTGTGCCTGAGCAAATGAGCTCTGCTTCCACCCTCTGAATCATAGGTCCATCAGGGAAACTTTATCTCTCTCAAACTGGTATTTCTTCGGGAATCCCTGCACTGTACCTCACCATTTCCTGAGGCTACACCTTTAGTGACAAAAATATTAGCCCGGCAGAGTGCAAAGGACCAATAACAAACATAAATGGGCATACGTTAATAAAATAAGATGAAGTTATTCACTGATGTGGGAAAGCAGCTGCTCAGTGATGCTTTTATTGGTCTTTGAAAAGCTTCTTAGCTCAGTTCACTGCAGTTGCTACCACTTGGGTGCAAGTAGTGGTTGAAACAGTATTTCATGCTGACACTGCGCAGAATCCAAGGCATGCATGCAGTGCCTTCCAAGCATGGGCTCATGAAAGAATGGATTTCAGAACATAAATTCTATGTTTTTGCCAGGACTTCTAAATTTCCATTTTGACTAGGGGTGTATTACTTAACCAGTCAACTGAACAAGAAATGATAACTGTGGTGGCATAATCAAAAGTTATGAAGTCTCAGCAAAGTAGGTTAACTGTAGTTGACTTCCTTTGTATGCCAAATGAGCCAAAAATCCTCACAAGATAAAAAAAAAAAGAAAAAAAAAAGAGGAATTTATATAACTGAAGATTGTGCATAGTAACTAATAATAATCTCTCTCTCTTTCATGTGAAGCAACATAAGTGTTGGACATGGCACTAGGTTCTTTATGGTTTGTTCTGAAGCTAAATAAATAATTTACAATGAAAGTTTTCAAATCATGTTAGTGTCTTATTTTGCTTCAGGAATGTCACTAAACAGATTTGTCTGTCCTTAAATTATTTGTTATGAAGCTTTGATATGTAAATTCACATTTTCTTGCATTGCTAAGCTATACTCAGTTGGAATAATCTCATCTGTTTTTATTCCTTAAATATTTCTATTCTAAGACTCATCCACAATATTTTAAAATTAAATTTCCATGAATGCTCACTTTCCTTGATTGCTGACAGTACCAAAATCTAATGATTTGAAGACAGACATGAAATGCATGATTTGAGGACAAAATAAGAATGATTTTGTAGTTAATTAATTTTAGGAAAAAACCTACAAAGGCAGTAAACAGTACTGCTAGTGTTACAGTGATGAGGACATCACAGGTGCCTAGATTACCCAGGCAGACAAGAATAAATTTATTCCATACCTCTGAGGTAAGAATTGGCTCTGTCATACAGTAAGTGATCCTTCACTCTATTTGAACAATGAGACATCGCAATCAGTCAGAACTATAAAAATGTGACTTTCCACTCAACACCTAAACACAGATTTTTTTCCTTCCCAAATCAAATAACTTTGTGATGTTTGCCTTCTTTCAATTGACAACATGTTAGTGTGCAAGAAGTAAAAAAAAAAATAATCTTTCTTTCTGAAATAAGAATGCCAACACCTGGTGGAAATTGGAAAACATTTCATAGAAATGAGGTCCAGCTCTCTTCTTGTTAAAGATCCAACAGTGGGTTTCATAAAAGAAAGGTTGTTTATCCTGACAGTTTTAGTATTCTGGGAGATTACATTCACATTTTAAAAAGCAACCCTGACTTTTCATCTGGTTTCAGTATTACTCCTTCTCTACTTTATATCAAATCTGTTACATGATTTTCCTGTTCACTGTTAAAAAGTCATGGCTGTGTACCTCAAAGCATGATGCTCTAGGTCAATAGATTAATAGCAAACCGTCCCTCTAAGAATTAATGCTTTATTCTGACAGATCAATAGAGTTCAGTCAGTAAAGCCAAACAGATATTATTCATATATGAAGTAGTTCATGATTTATTACATTACATTTAATTGTTTCAAATAAAACAATGTAAATTCCTATATGGGCAATGTCAGGATATTGAGCTTAAAGAATGAAAAACTGCTATTCTCATGTCTTTAGGTTTACCTAAATCCACTGCATTTCTAGTACATGTATAATTATCACCACTCCATCTGCATCTCACGCACAGAGGATTGTCAGCGTATTCTATCTCAGACTAAATTTTATTCTTAGCCTGTATGGATTCTTCACCTAACTGAATATTGCTCACAAAGACAGAGTAGACTCTCTGACATACACTATGATCCCCTTCCCACAGTCTCCTGAAAAAGGCTATATACCAATATAATTCTTGAAAGCCCCAGAGGCTGATTTAAGTTTTCAGCTAAGAAACTGTGCTAAGAACAGTGCCAAAATTGCAGGGTTTTGAGATCTCAGAAATATTTCTGATCTTCATTATTTGTTATATATTCTGTATGATGACAAATGACTTTAGAAAATACCATAAATACTTTATACATTTGTGATATTAGCCCATTTATAATAAATACTATGGGTGGAGTTATTTTGTAGATGATCTAGTGTAATCTCTTTGGCAACCAAGCAAACTGGAAAGAGTTTTTTACATACAGTTCAGTTAATACATAATATGGCTTACTACATGATTAATAACTTAGTGCTTCTCATTGGGATACATAAAATGTAGTAAAAATAAATAAACCCATAAAACAATTAAGGGGATTTGTACTCACTGATTCGTTCCTGTTTATGAATATACAGTGTTAGTGTAAACAGACAGGGGGTTCTCACTTTATCCTTTTATCATTTCCAAATGTTGTTATAAGATGGTAACCCCACTGAAAACAAACAAAACAGCATGTCATGTAAATGTATCTTCAATCTAACATTGTGTTAGGTCAGCTTGGCTTTGAGAAATATGTGGCTTTTTCAACTGTTACTTTTGCTGGAAAGTTCTGTTTGTAAATGTCAATGATATCACTTAAAAGCAAACCAAGAAAACCTTATGTGGAAAAGTTGCAGAAATGGTATTCACTAAAGGCAGTTTTCAGTTCAATTCTTCAAAAGACTTTACATTTTATGCATCTATCAGGATATTTCATTAATGAAGAAAACTTGAGTTCATAAAAAAATTCTTTGTCTATTCTCATGTAAACTCCCCAAACCCCACCCTTTATATTAAGAAAAATATGTTCCTAGTAACATTTTCATTTCAGTGAATGTTACAATACCTTTAAGATGCAAGGTTGCACCCCAGTGGTGCTATGCTTCTTCTTCACTTCCAAATTTACACAAAACAAGAAGTATTTCCATGAAGATGGCTGAATATGTAGCTACCAAGCATGAAGGAAACGCTATTGCATGGGGAAACATAGCAGGGGCCAGGAACCAGCCTCCGAGGAAGTGGCAAGGTAATGAGTGGTGCCTCGTTAGAGAAAGGAGTCCCATCTAACCTATGTGAGTAGAGATCCTGCTACCCCACAGAGTTGCAGTATTATAAAAGGAAGGCTATGAGAGACTTTGCAAAACTATTAATATTCTTCAGAAAACATAATGTGTGGGAGTTTTCTATTGGAAAGTTAAAGTGATGCAAGTAAGAATATGTCCTGCCTTTATATCATGAACTTGGAATAAAGGCTGCCAAAGAAACACTTTGCCTTGTAATGTATATTCAGGCCATGGAACTCATTGCTGCATATAAATAGTACAGATAAATTAAAAGTATAGAGGGGTTTAAAAACTATTTAGAAATCATGGAAGAATTAGATTTGGAAATGCAGCTACAGACCTTCCTCTCTGGAAGCCTCTAAGTTGTTGATTACTGGAAAATACAATTAAGATGTAACAAAAGAAATACTGCTGCAGGTTGGTCATCTTATACTCCTTCCCTCAGTTTCCCCTGCTAGCAGTAGTCTTCATCCAGGGGTGCAGGCAGGATGCTGCTTTGAGTGTCCCTTGACGTGCCCAGCATGAATGGCCATGTGTTTTGGTAGGTGTAGGGCTCGGCCCCAACATTTGACATAAAAGAAAGACTGCATAGACTCATATACATGAACTAGGTCTGGAAGGCAGGAACTTGAGAACCTTAACTGTAGTTGTGGCTCTTATTTTGTGGTCTTTCACCCACAAATGGTTTTAATTACTTTTTAATATTTGCGCCAGTTCTTGAACTACTAGTTTGATAATGGTCAGGTGATCTGCTGAATTAATTTATAAATCTCAGGGATTGAAGAACAACATTTTTCCTTGTTATTGAAACAAGGACTTAGCAAATATGCTTGTGTTCATCGTTTCATCTTCATTTTCTTTTGCCAAACACATTCACTAAGCTGTACGATTCCAAAATGGATAGCTTTTACTATGGGTAACTTTTGATCACAAAAGATATGCATTGTTCTATGTATTCAACTCCTAAGATAATTAGTAAAATTGTGATGGCCATACTCACAGAAGAAGAACTTTACTGCATGAGGAAACACACTGTTCACCATAAGTGTCTCACAATCTGGCATTATTTTTTGAAGATGTTCTCAAAATAGTTTATTTTGAGATTGTTAGGGAAAAGAAAAGGGAAAAGAAAAAACAAAAGGAAATGTGTTTATAGTGTGAATACATTATGCTTTTTCGATCAGCATAGCCCCCTGAGAGTTCGTACTGCAAGAGGAGTGTGTGTGGCTCCGTGTGTGTTTGCATGTATTGAAGGTGTTTTTCATTTCTACGATGTAATAAGGCTTGAACTGATGCAAGAAGAGGACGTTTCGTTCTACAACTTTATACTACAGGAAAAGCTCAAGAACAACAAAAATAAATTCAAATACTCTCTGTTCTGTTCAATAATGGTCTTTTGCAGGACAGTCAAGTTTCCCACAGAGTAAATACAATCCATATTATGTAAATATGATCCTGTGTACATTCATTTAATTTAACATTACCATCAGAATAGCACATTTCACACGTGGGAATGCAAACCCCAGCAAGGGAGCAAATTAACTGCCCACAAATTGTTTGCTAACTATGAAGTTTTCCAAAAGAAATCTCTAAGGTATATCTTTACCAAGGGCACAGTATTAGAACTCTAATACCACATGTTTCCATTTGAACAGATGGCAGTGAAAGGTTTGGCTGCAATGTGTTATTAGTTAACAGAAAAAGACTTACTGATAGAGATCAAGGGTACTGTTTAAATTTACTTAGAGGAATGGTGGTTTGTAATCCATTCATACTTGGAAGTATAATTACTTTATAATTACTTGTAAGTGGATAGAACCTCAAAAGTCCAATGTCTTTTCTGCTCCAGAGACTATCTTATCTGCTATTGTAATCGTTTCTTTAATGTGTTAAGAGATGCCTTAATTCAGGGTCATCTGTTGTTGAATTGAGACAAGTTGTAACATCATTTCTGCAATTTCATTTCTAAAAATTCAGAGGGAGCAACACATCTTATGAATGCTATGATTTTAAGAAACAAGAAATCACTGCTTATTAATGGCAAAGGTTGCATTAAGTATCTAAAAGCTAAAGCAAAACACATGCTTGTGGTATCCTTGTTACTTATTTGTGCTTTAATACAGACTGCTGGGTGCTGAGATTCTTACACCCAGAAGAGTGACCCCTGACTGAGCGTTTGAAACCCAGCTGGCACATCAAGAAGCACAACCTTCCCCTACTTTCTGCTTGACCAGAAAGTGTTCAGTGCATAGCAGGTTCAGCCCTTGGTCCTCCCTGTCAGATCCAGTGATGGGCAGGATTGAGTTAAGTGACTTCAGAGTGTCTGAAAGTCCTGTCTGAAGTTAGTGGGACCGCTCATATGGACATAGTTAGCCATACGTATCAGTGTCTGAAGGACAAGGATGAGGGGTGCTGGGCTAAGCTTGCCATTTCACATTAAAATAGTTGTGGAAAGATATATTGAGTCAAATTCTATTGTATTTATTCTATGTGAATAGATTAAGGTTAAAGTAATCTGCAGTTAAATAAGAATAAAGAATGATAGAGTATGCATGTCAGAGAGAAAAGTTTACAGCAAACATGCCAGTAGAAACATTGCTATATTTCATTTCTGCACAATGGTCTAAATAACAACTGAACACGCATAGAGTCGGTGAATGTCGGCTTTCATTCCACAGGAAATTTCCCTTTCTCCGTGTGCAAATTTCCTTTTTTTTTTGAAAAAAAATGAAATTTAAGAAGTAAATTTATTTCTTAATTTCATCCAAGGTGAAAGTTATTTCAAACATCTAAATGTGTTCAGAGGCAGAG
This sequence comes from Haliaeetus leucocephalus, assembly GCF_000737465.1. Taxonomy (NCBI): domain Eukaryota; kingdom Metazoa; phylum Chordata; class Aves; order Accipitriformes; family Accipitridae; genus Haliaeetus; species Haliaeetus leucocephalus. Next base: position 700,506 of record NW_010972653.1, read on the forward strand.
TGTTATTTAAATTAATATCATATAAAAATAATACATACCTTTTTTCACATGCAAGGTTTTAGTACTATATTAAAGCAAAAATCCTGTTGACAGTCAATATGAGATATGCAAATATCTCTGGCATTGTGAAATTTTTTTGTTAAATTACTTTCAGGAAAACCCATAAAACTGTTTATTTGATATTTAGGACATTTCATTTAGAATAATTATAGTTGTGATGTAAAATGTTTTTTCAGTCTCACTGAACTCTGTTACTGCTTCTGCTTTTAGTTTTTTTCTTGAAGATTATTTTCTTTTAACAAAAAAACAGAATGTTATGAAAATACAACTCCAATTCTAGGAGAAGTGCTCATGGTCTTGTATGTGATTCAACTGTATGTTAGTGCCAAATACTAATAAAAAGTCTCAGCTGGCATTTTTCTCCATCTTAAAATACTTTTACAGTCTGTTTTTGGCCATCTCCAGTAGGAGATGCTGGGAACATGATGTCACAGTCTGAAAAAAAGCAAGAATCATATATAAAGAGTACACATAAGATAAGTTCAGTATAAGACTCATAATCCTTTTACTCAACACTGTTAAGCCTTTTCTAAAGCTTTCCTGGGTTTTGGGAACCCACACATCAGGAAGAACATTTAGCCATTAGAGAGTGTCCAGCACAGAGATCAGAGGTCTAGAAAATATGACCTCTGAGGAAAGACTGAGAGAAGAGGGTTTGTTTAGTCTAGAGAAGAGAAGACTAAGGGGAGACACGGTAAGAGTGTTCAAATATGTACAATTGTGCTGCAGAGAATTTGACAATAATTTGTTCTCCTTGCCCACTTAGTACAGGGCAAGAAAGAGTGGTCTTGAAATGAAGCAAGATAGAAACAAGTGAGAAAAAAACCCCGTATTTGTTGGCAATGAAAGGTTTGGGTGCGCAAATATTAGTGGAAAAGTAAGTAAACAATAGTGATAGTTCTTTTATCTTCCAGGTAAGAGTCTTTAGATCATTTTCCTACTGAAGTAAGTTGAGCTATCAAAACAATAGAATGAGAATCCTAGCTGTAAAGCATGGGAGTCTATTTCAGCAGGTACTCGAAGCAGAACCTTGCAGTCACTGCAGGTAGCTAGTCAAGCCTTTGTTCAGCTATGGCTGGGAAGCAAGTGCTTTTTTCAGGCATATGACACACATAATACACATGTGGCATATTATGCTAATTCTGTAGGCAACATTTACAAAGCTCGTAATAATTCTTGGGCTTGGGTAGGTTGCCTGAAAAGACCCACCTGATGCCTGTTGAGCCACTAATGCTTAGTGTATCTGAGATGTCCATACAGGAGTAGCAGAGGTAGCCCCAGATCTAAAGGAGACTTTTTTCCTTCTGGAATTGCAGCTGGAGCCCAGGTGTGATAGGTAACAACTGGTACAATTTGCATAAAGTTGTGATGGATTGTCTTACTGTTTGAAATTTGTTAAATTAAGAATAGTCTGCTCAAAAGAGGTACTGTGTCTAAAATAGAAGTTATAAACTGGAAAAGAACTGAATTTTGGGGCCTGTGTTATACACAATGCTAAATGAAATTATATCAGCAAGTCTTAAGTAGGGCCACAGCTAAAACACTTGTCCTCAGACTTTAGTGAAATTTGAAATACACCTACTGACCTTTGTAGGACTTTGTAGTTTTGCTGTAGCTGCACATATCAACAGCAAAAACTAATCCAAAGTAGATGCTAATAAGTGTTCCTCTTGGCTGTAAAATATATGGACTTATGAATTATTATCTGTTGCATTAATTCAACCTCTTTTCCAACATACTGACTACTTTTCTATTACAATGCCACCTTCAGAGCAAGGTCAGTTTGTGTAATTTTTGTGCATATGTATGTGGATAGATTTGACCATCCTTAATCCTGCAGGGCAAAGTTTTAAAACTCCAGGCCTTCATATGCTTAAGCATATGGACCCTGTTGCCAGTAATAGGAGTAGTTCCACAGGGCCCCAAAAGTTACCCAGAGCAAGATTCAGTTTGAAGCTAAGATGCCTCCACGAAAGAGTCTATAGATGACTTAAGTGCTTAAGGGGCTGTTATTGCTTGTGGAGAGTGGAATTGTGTCTTACACCATCTGAGATGCCCTGTGACAACCTGCAAGTCTGCCACTCCAGAAGGGTGCAAATACTCTATAAACTCCACAGTGTATCTGCCAGCCTTGGCATATGTCACATATGTTGGGTATCTACAAAGAGCTTGAATATCTTAAGTGCTAGTTGCTTGTGTGTAGGCAGCTGAATCTCACTCTTGCATAAGTTAAAAATCCCCATACATTCAAAGTAATGACAAACAAGAAGAAATTAACCTGACATATGAATTTTTAAGCTTCCCATTGTCATCTAAGTTTAGTGTTTCAATCTTTCAATATTTTTATCCTTCTAGTGAGGCAGAGGAGGATTGTTACCCTAATTTACAGGGAAAAAACCACCATGAGCAAAATAATTCCTCAATGGGAAGTCTCTAGTAAAACAGAAAATCCAGCCTTAACCTTCCACTCTCTGACAGTGAAGAAATATTGCATACTTCAACTTTGCATTATGGTAAATTCATTATAAAGCTAGTCTAAAATGAATGGTTTTGTGAAAAAAATCCAAACTAAATTAAGATATCTAAAGATGTCTGTGACTGTCATATGGGAAATGCGTGACAGAGAAATAAAGCTCCTGAGTCCCAGATCTTTCACACCTTTCTGTATTCTCAGTTCTTCTAGCTATTTATCAAGTTTGTTTTGAGTATTCTGTATTTAAAATTTTATATTCAGTCTGTGCAATCTAAAAAAATGGAATATTATGGGCATGTTCACATAAAGTTAAAAACACACTAGTGCTGATCTACTCTCGTATCAAGAGCACCTCTCCAGACACCAATTTTCTCCTACTGTTATGTCACAAAGCTTCATTTATAGCTTAGAAAAAGTGCAAGAATAAAGGATAGGATATGAATGTACAAAAAGTTACTTTTCTACTCTCTGCCTCATTTTCTTTGGCTGTACTACAAAGATTTTGATAAGGCACCTCAGCAAAGTTCTTTTGATAACTCTGGAGGACCTCTGCTACATCAGAGCTATAAGATATTCTGTATTGGATAGTGACAGCAGATAATTTTTCAGAACTCTGAAGTCTAGAGCAAGTAGGAATTTAAAGCATATTTGAGTTACTTTGAAAAAAGCTGAAATTGTGTAAAATATAATGGAATCTCTTCATAAAGTACTGCAAACCCTCTTGTAAGACACTGAAAAGAAGCTTCTATGATATTCGTTGTACTCATATAATTAAAGCAAACAGCAGCTACAGGAATATTTTGTCTTTAATTCCACAGTCTGTTTTCATTCAATCTTCCATCCCGGCTTGATATCCTATGGCATATAGCCTGGAGAAATGAAAGGTTAAGATACCGATCCTGGAATTTCAATTAGCTTAATTCATCTTTAAAGCCAGGTGCCTTTTTTATAAGTTTCCAGAGAAAAAGTGCAAATTTTGAGTTTGCACCACAGTGATGTGGGTGCTGTACAGTTCCTTGGGCAGCTGAGGTCAAACCTACACCGACGAAGGCTGAGACAATGAGCTGGAGGCAGTTGTGTCTGCAGGGCCAGAGCTGGAGTGAGGTTGGGAGAGGGGAGCAGACGGCTTGCTCTAAATAGAAGCCACAGCACAAAGCAGTGTCCGGGCAGCGTGTACAGTCTGAGACCGGGCTCCAGATCAAGTTCCCTGATGGTATAGCCACGGCCTGGAAGTCATAGCCGTGGGGATGAATGGAGAATTTGGCATGTGAGGATTCTCACTCTAGCGTATTTCTTTTTGACCATAATATTTTTGCTGATCTCGTTCCTCCCTTAGCGCACTATATAACACTATTCACCTGCCATGGCCTGCTGTACAATTGACTGAATATTTGTGATAGCCTTCTGTTTCTAATAGCCACTTGCTGGTCCTTGGCAGATAGCCACAATTAGACTAGAATAGCACAGGCGAGGTGGAACAGAAGAAGATTGTCTTCTTTTAAAATACATGTTTTATAGCCTCAGGAAATTGCTATAAACCATTGCACCTTGGAAAAGAAATAGGGGTTTCTATTTAAGGCAGCCTTTGCAAACAGCCTCTTGACTTGCCGTGTAGCTTTTGCAATCACATGGATGGGACTGGATGGAACTTATTATTTTTAGTAGAATCAGAGAAGACCTGCAAAGCTGGCAAACTAGGTGGGCTTTCCTGATGGCTTGCTGATCTCAAGGCGTGTGTGGATATCTCATAGCTTACACAGCTGTAACGTTCTTTCACACACTCTGGCTGGACTATCACATATGTTGCCACAAAATGTTAAGACATCAAGACTCAAATGTTCTTTTGTTCCCTTTTCCTCTCTGTGTATGTTTTACTCAGTAGCTTTGTTTATTTTCTTAAAATATTTCCTTTTTGTTTGCATTTCTTGGCAAAGGCCTCCTTGTGTTTTTATAACTGTAATCTTCTTTTGGTCCCTCTGCCAGCTATATTACCCAAGATTAGCCACAAGTGTGCTTCAAGGGCTTCAGTTCCTCAGAAGCACTCGTGGTGTTAACAGGAAACCAAAAATAGTTTTTCATTTGCCTCTCAGCCTAATTTGTTCAGTCCAGGTACAACACTGAAGTTCAGAAACATTTTCTAGCATTGTTTTCCTTCTTTTTGTCTATCTACTCTCAATAAATATAAAAGGTCATCTTATGTTGAAGAAGTGCTGCAAAAAGCAGAAAATTGTCTTTGGTATGGAATTACTTATATGGATTTTTTAATATGGTAGGGAAATGGCTATTGTAGAGCAGAATACATTCCCTCAAATGCCAGTTCCAAATTAGAACTGCCTTAACAGCTACTGGCATTTCCATTTGAATGTAGTGTTAGGAGCCCGTTCTTGGAGCAGGTTGACAGGAATGCTGTTCCCGTTCCAGCTAGGATTGTCATGTGAGACAACCATCAACTTCCAGGTGCTCCTAAGAATGTTACAACATGGCTTTTGGAGGGAAAGAGCAAACATTAATTTATAATCAGGTCAAACGAAATAGTCAAATGTACTTTAGGATCAACATTTCCATATAGTCAGTGTCGCTTACGATGAGGGAACAGAAGAAATCTCTTTTTATGGAAATCAGGATTCCTAAATGGTTAATCCACAGACATTTTGGAAAAAGCTACATTTCTAACCTTGTGTAATTTTGTAAATTTTATTTTACTAGCAGGCTGAAAGTTGTTGGCTTGTCAGAAGCCTCCTTCAAAGAGCTAAATACCAGCACCTCCTGAACTAACAATAAGACATGTTTTACTAGTAGTGATGAAACATCTTCTATAAACACTCCCTACCTTACTGACCATCCTTTCCCAGTATTGATTCACCACTGAAATATTTGTGTCACTTGAGTTCAAGTACATGAAACCAAACCTTTCAGTGCTTGGAGTTGTATGAGTGCCACTAAAAGCAGCATGCACTTCAGCAGTTAGTGAATTAAATAAGCAAAAGCATGCTAATGGTCTCTGTGAGACCAGTACTGCTGACCTTAGAGAGAGAATGATAATAAAATGAAGAATACAAACAAGAGATGGAACCATGGGCCTTTTATGGGTCATATCAATAGAGCATGCAGGGATTCAGAGCTACATGTTATCATTGTCAGACCATCAAAAGAAATGTATTTTCTGTTTCTTTAGAATTGTGCTATCAGAAACTACTCTGAAGAGTTTCCCTGAAATATTTGCAGGATCCTATCCCTATTATATTTCTGCTCAATTCAGCAGTTGATAACAATTGTAAAAAACTTGAACTAATCTCTTAAAACCAGGAAATACTCCACAGTTAGGGGGAGTTTTGCTCTTATTTCACAAGAGTCAAAATTTGGCCAGTAAAATATAGAATGCAAATAAAATATATGGAATTATTTTATTGACAGGATATTTCAGATTTGACTGGAATTTGGCTCTTCTCCTACCTGGAATTATTTAGTATAGTGTTAAATTATAAGGAATAAAATGACTGGTGAACAAAACCTCTTATCTTTAGATAACAGATATTTGAAACTGAAGACTGTTAGATTCAGATTACAAGCCAGCCATATTTAATTATGATTTCCCTTTAAAATATCCCTTACATTTAGCTAGAGGAACGTAATCAGAGAATGTATGAAAGACAGAATAACTTATATGAGAAATAATTTTTTTTTTACAACACAGTATGCCTGCATAAACCAAGGGGCTTCCACATAAATTGCATTTCAGTTTTTTCTTCTTATTTGTTTGCACTATATTATGTGTACTGTATCTCATGATGGAGAGCAGAAATGTGAACAGAAGTTTAGATCCCCAAAATAGAGTGGGGCCAACTATGCCTTTTTGAAAGTCTTTCGTAGGTTTGAATAGCATGATTTCTCTGTTGCTGTGAATATATTGCAGGGGTTTGTGTAAAACTATTACCCACTTACTCAGGCTTTATAAATCAAAGAAAGATTTGGGCCAAAGCTGGGAAAGAAAAACAGATTACCTCTTTCAAAATATGAAAGTATCCTGGGATGTTTTGTCTTGACATGGGCAGATGTTGGCAGTCAAGCTATTTGACCCTGGCACCATTTCACTGAGTATTTGTTTTCAATCACGAGAGGAGGAATGAATCCTTGATGTTGCTGAATTCTTGATGTAATATTTTAAAAATCATTTAATTTAGGGCAGTATAAACAAACATACGCAACAGTGAATAGGAGAACTGACTTATTAGGGAACAAAACAAAAAAAGGAGGGAAATAATTGTACTTTCTCTCCTTCCTTCCACTCCAGAAAACATTAAAATCATGTGTCCCAACTCTGTGAACATTTATCCAGAAACATAATTTTACTTGCAAGAAAATTGTCCTATGAATGATTATAACTTGTAATCTGTTTGGATGACAGTTAATGTATCACCCAATAGAATGGATTTATGACAGCAGTGAGGATTTCATGGGTAGTATCACAATACTTCCACGTTCTTAATGCATTTACTTTACAAAGCTATACATGTCAGATGAACACCCAAAACAGTTTTAGATTTTTTTTTCTATTTCTTACTCACCAATGTAAATTTACCATGTTTTTCTAAAGTACAAGTGCAAGTAAGAAAGGTAAGGTCAGGAGGAAGCTTATAATATTTTGGTGCTTGAGCTATTCAGTCAGACATTAGCTAAGTGAGAGGCAAAGCCTTGGTTCTTTGGAATACTGCCTGCATATGCTAGCTGACATAATCTAGGAAAAAAAAAGAAAAGGAAAATAAAAAGTAGGTCTTCCAAAGCTACTAGTAATTAAATGCAGAAAACTTGCACCTTTACTGACAGACAGTAACCACACATTCCTTTTTATCTATGTGTATTTTACCACCATCAAATTTTAAAGAAATTAGAATTCAGAAACTAGAAAGGTTAGCTATGACTGTTGCTAGCCATTACCAGTCATTACTCCAATCTAGCTTCCCGCACACTCCTGTCTGTTGATGTTCTCTGTCATCTTCTTTTACATAGAAAATTCTTTCCGCCTCTTCCTCCTTATTCCTCCTTCTGAATTTTTCATTCTCCAATCTATATTGTTATTGGAGAGGTGCACACCTTCAAAGTATTATGGGCAAAAAATACATGTCGGGGTTTTTTTGTTGTTTTGTTTTTTGGGTTTTTTTACATGTAGGATAAAACCAAGGAATGTTAAAGTCCTGCAAGTATTTTTTTCTTACTGCTCTGGGCACTGACATGAAACATTCCCTTTCTCGTGTGTGTTAAATAAAATACACAAGCAGCAATGTGTTCCTCAGAGCTTACTGGAAGTGTCTCATAATTTGTGTCTTCCCATATATATTCTTGTATGCTTTATACCTGCTGCTGATTTCATTACTGATACATAGCAGCATCATGCTGCCACAGAGGGGACTGCCCCAGGGCCATTTAGGGCTAAACCCAAGAATGCTAGAGTTTAGGTAGAAAACTCACTCACAGGTAATTTGTATCTGACACAGCCTGGAGAGTGGGCAGGTTGAGTGACACTCTTACCAGTGACACGTTTACTTACACTTATGACTCAGTCATATCTTAGCACAAACGTCCATGTATACACTTTACATACACCTCCTCTATCTAGCTTCCATGTTTTCAGCAGACATTAACCATATCTACATTTTCATTTTTGCACCTGCAATTAATTGTCTGAAGAAATCCCTGTAATGAAAGCACTGGTGTGGCTGAGAGACATGCCAGACAGATGTGCACAAAAAATACACTAAAAATTTCACTTGTGTTTACCTTGGTTGCCCATTAGCAACAGTTACACAATGCTTTGGCTACTTGAGTTTTGAAAAGGAACATAAAAACACTAGGAAATGAGGGAAATTAAGGGCTCTGCAAATGAGGAATAAATCCAAGTGTATGTTACTAATTGCTCTCTCTTTAAAAACCATGTTTCAACAATCACTCCTACACAGCAAAGATACAATAACACATTTTTCTAAATAGAGTAACAGTAAGAAGAGCTGCTAGAGGAGCTGACTTTTCCTTTAACTACTGTTCTTTAAAAGTGATTCTGTTCAACAATGTACAAGGTCGACAAGTCAATGCAAGACCACCCTGCTTGGGGATTTGCTCTCAACACAGAGTTGTGTTGAATCCCTCAGCTGAGAAATGTCAACCAGCACCTTTCATATTTATGGTGACTCATAAACAGGAAACTCAGCCCTGTCCACGACACTGGAGCTTTTTCATATCTTAGATCCTTTTATGAAGGCAAAAGAAAAGGGGGGAGGGGGAGGAAGAGAAAAAGAAAAAAAAAACCCTCTCAAAACAAAACAAAGAACTTAGCAGGACATTTAAAGCAGCTGCCTTCTATTTTATGTGCCAAAATAAATATTGCCAAATTAGTAAGGCATACTGAACAAATTATAACCTAAATGCAAATTTATCGACTGAAATACAATGGTAGAGTAGCCAAGGAGCTTGCAATGGTATAGTTCATCTTTGTAAGTAGGTGTTTTGGTTGGCCAGTTGCTGGAGAGTGACATGGGAACAGTAATATAAAAAAAGAGCATTTCTGTTACACCCAAGATGAACAGTTTGTTTTAGAAAGTTCAAGTAAACATTTTCTAACATACATTCACTAGTTTCAGAGAGTCTTTTGCTACCAAGAGAGAGATAAAAACTGGTTTTAAAAGTCTCTTATGAAAATACAACACTTCAGAAATGGTAATGGCAGCATGATGAATTATCCAACAAAATTTTGGTGGAGTTTCTCATTTCAGAATATGAGAAAGTCTTGGTTCTATTTCCCCATATTCTTATAAGGACACACATGGCCTTTTTATCTCTGATGTGATTTAACCTTAAATAACTAGAAAAAGTATCACAAGATCTGCTATATACATATGTTATAAATGAGTATGAATACATATATATATATATATATATATACACACACACCCAATTTCCAGAGGGAAATAACCAGTCTGATACACTAAATCTAGTGACTGGGTAGTTCATACACATGGTTTACATGAGAGGTCATGAGCCATTTTTGTCAGCGTACTGTTCACTTTTCCATATGTAAATTTCAATGTTACTGAAAAAAAATTATTTTCCATTGGGAAAAGTGAAGCTCAAAGTTTTGCTTCAGGTCAGTCCAACCCAGACTTTCTTGTGTTTTGGCATTACTAGTTTGTTGGCTTGACACACAACATTCATATTTAAAATGAAATGTTTAAGGTCTCCCTTTGATAAAGCTGATAATACATTGCAGGAAACATACTGTGGCCAAGAAGTCTGATCCATGAGGAAAAAAACAGATTTTTTTTTTTTAGTAATAAAGCATGCATAGATCAATAAGGTTCTGGGAGTGATACAGTTAATGTGGAAGTGACTTTGAATACCAGGCATGCCTCTTTGTTCAATAAACCAAACTGAAGCATTGAGATTCAGAGATATCAATGTATCTTTCAAAAAAAGTATACAAACCCATAATATTGATTAATTAGTGACTCACAATTTGAGCCTCTCCCTTGAAAAACAATATTTTAACTTTTAACCCTAAATTCAGGCTGAAAAACTGTGAAATATTAGAATGTTTCTTGGAACCAGATTCCATTTTTTTCCTGTTGCAATGTTCCCTTTCAACCTAACTAAGAGTACCCAGCTAATAATCCCACCTTCACAATTTAAGCAAGCTATACTGAAATAATTTTCATTATAAAGCTAAAAGCAAACTAGCAAGATCTCACCCCAGCCTCTTCCCTTCCTACCAAATGAAAAAGAAAATGTCCAATTGCAACTAAAAGGATTCCAGCCGTCTTTTCAAATAAGATGGTAAATGCCCGCATTTCCATCCTGTAAGGGTAGCTCCCATTGACCTCCTCTGCATCCCATTGCCTCACCGCAGGGCCCCAGCCATGCAAGGGTTGGTGTTTGGGAGCAGGCTGTCTGAAATCAAGTGGCACCTGCTTCTGATAGACAAAGATTTCAGCTTCAGGTTTACTCTCTTACGCTCAATCATATACTTTGGTTGAGCATGTACGGAGCTGCAACTGAAACTCGTCTCCCAGCAGAGTCCAGGGAGTGACCGCTGCTTTGATTATCAGCGAGAACATTTGGCAAAACATGTGCAAAACAATTAAGAAAAAACAAAGTTGTGAAGTTTACTGTTTGAGTCAGCCCAGTTCAAAACAAACAAACTTATTCCAGCAAAATGTTATTGGTTTCCTTGGCTATAGAGCCTTTCTGGAAAAGAAAAAACGCCACAAAAATCCCAGTGCAGTTTTAAATTCTGACGCACTTTGGGGGTTAGATTTTCCTCACAGAACACTGCAAACACGTTTTTTCGCATTAATTTAAAATCAGAGTAAATATTTTACAGAAAGCTGGCTTTCTGTGCTCTGAAGAGGCCTACATGTTTCCTGATTTGTCATGAAGCTTTGGTCAGGGTGAAAGAAGGAATATTTCCATATGCTAAAAACTTATATGGGCCTTGACAACGCTCAGACACAGAGAAGAGAGAAAATAAGAGATGATCCAGGAGTTTTCTCATAACTGAAAACAAGACAAACTCTAACTCCCAGACCAGACTAAGAGGATAAGTTTGCATCACCACAGTTTTACCTACCATGGTGGCATTTAGAGTATAATCTTTAGCCCATGCCAGCATGGCTTCTGTTCAGGGACATGCCTTTCTCCCCATCCCAGGAGGCCAGTCTTGCAAGACAAAACACCAAATTATTTTTCTTTCTCAGATTTATACATGTTTATCTTTTTTTAGAATTCATCTCAAGTAAAATGGATCCAGCTTTCTTTCAAATAATACAAAACATATGGGAACAGGGTTGTGTAAGTCACAAGTTGACAAGAACCAAAGCCCTTCATTGATTGTCTCAGACCTGCACGATATTCTCAAATCTGACAGACCTGTTACACAAGCAAATACTTGTAGCCTGCCAGCCAGCTTTGTAGCAACTTTACAACACGGACGGCTGCGAGGAGAGTTATTCCACTTACTTGTTCTTCACACTGATTTGTGCTACACCGTTTCGGAGGGCAGAAACGGGTGAATCACATCTTGTGCCAAAACACTCTTGCTGCGACACATGCTCCTCTTTCTACTAGAAATCTAATATCTGTACCAGACCTACATCAAACTCACTTGCACATATGAACAAGCCCTCAAAATTTGCTAATATCAATGTCCTCTAATGTTGAATTGATTGACATATGTTACATCGCAAATTACCATTGCAGAAGTAACCATTGCTTTGATAAAAATGGAGAAAAAAAAATATTTTTTTGAATTTTTGCTAGTATGCATATTATAAATCAGGAAGTTTAGAAATTGGAAAATTTGGAAAATTTCTTCATACTGACAGCCATTATTTTCAGTTATAATGCCTTCTGCTTTCTGCTACCTTTAGAGCAAAACACTTTTTCTAAGAGTTTACCAATATGGAGCACCCTTCATTTTCACCACTGAATTTGGCTGCTGGGATTGCTGCAGATTTTTACTTCACCATGGGCTTAGAAGTGCCTCATGCAAATTACACTCCACCATGCCATCTTTCTAAGGTGACGGGTACGTCCATGCTGTGTGGATGTGAGCTCTCACCTGCTGTTCTGTGCCATGCGTCTATAGTACAGATGCATCATACGGCTGTCATGCAGGCAGGTTTTGACTGCCATGCGGAGAAGGTGGAGTCCAATTCATTTGAAGAACTGTATTTAGGCAACACAGGGGGTGCCACCTGAAGAGCCGAAAGCTTTTGCCTGACAGTGATCATTGGCACCTGACCTGGAGCACCTTCCATGTTCCACGGAGAGGCTCAGATAGGCTGCATGCACCCTGCCCTCCAAAAGCTGCAGGTCACTCTGTCCAGAGTATCCGCGCTTGCTTTCCACGAGCAGTTTAGCATCAGCAGAGCCGCAGGCCAGCCTGACTTTGTGGCTGTGGAGCAGATAGATGTGCCCAGTGTGGTTTACGGAGGGCAGCTTGCAAGCAGGAATCACCAGTGGGTGTGACAAAGCTGGAGCTGGAAGCAGTTAGACGTGTCGCATTATGTAAGTAGCTCAAACTACGCAACAGCCTAAGTTCTGCACGTGCCACAGGCAGAGCAGAGTCAATTATGTTTTATCCGTCTCAGACTGCTGTATTGTCTCCTTCACTTTTTGACATTGATCCAGTAGAACCAGTGCATATAAAGGCACACTTTCATATTCTTTTTTTTTTTCCCCTTTTTTTCCTTTTTTTTTCTTTTTTTTTTCAAGTAAAAATATTTCAAAGAACCCCTTCCCATCAGTAATACCATATGGTTCTATTTTACTTAATTGTTGCTCTACATAAGAAGACTGGAGATAAAAGTTATTTTCTGCAAAGTCACAGCTGTATTGCCAGCTGCATTACTGGCAAAAGTAGTTCCTCTAACATGATTTTTTTTCTTTTTATATTCTTGATATATAGCTTAGATTTATATTGTCTTCGTTCACTTGCGTAAACTGCAATAATCTAATGCCAACTATCTACATCAGAGTCACTAATTTAATGAAAATGTATTTAACTGTACCAAGCTTCCTAAAACCATATGGAAAAATATCCCTTAATGTACATACATGCAGCTTTGGGGGAGACATTCAAATGTAATCTGAGGGCAAAATGTGGCCACTTGGTCTTTTGAAAGAAAAGAAAAAAAGCTAGAATTGTACCTATCCCTCCATCCCCTGTATTACCAGGAGCCAATTTTTAACAAAGTGTAATTGTGTTAGGTACAATCTGAAGAATACACTATATTCTTTAAAATGCTTAAGGATTAGTGTCTTCAGCTAGGGGGACAATCTTGCTATTGTTTCCAAAGCTTGCAGTCGTGTTGTTTTAGAGGAAGTTTATTCCTAGATAGCGATCTTCATAACACGGAGTCGAGAATAGAGACATTGACAGTTAGTGGATATAGTTTATTGCTTCTTTATAAAAGCACTATTTAGTAACAGGAGTGAATATTTGAGTCAGCAAAGACTTGCATTTGCTCCTCTCAGCTAATCTGTCAGTTTTTGATTATTTATAGATCTTAGGAGCTTCTTTCTAACATTCGGCCATAGCCAATACTTTGTCTGACTGTAGGTTTCCACATGCTTTTTGGAGAGGACACAGTTTAAACTTTAACTTTTATAGTTACATAGGATGTATAAAATGCTTGCATAGTGTGGTTTGTACGCTGAAAGTTGCACAGATCAAAGAAGATAACTGGCACCAGGAAATTCAAGACACATTCACGAACATGTTCATGTGCCAATACATCCTTAAAGTTTTCAGAAGTAATTTTCTAGTGCTTTGTTGGTGGCCTCAGTGCTTTTTCTGCCTCTGAAAATCTCTCTTTCAGTTAGATTATCATCAAAACAGTTACAATTTCTAATTAGACATTGAAACTGTTGTCATTATGTTGTTCTTTTCTATGAAACATCATTTACTCTTCTGTTTTTTGAAGAATTTCTGTTGTTGGTTGTTATTTTTTTTTACTGACATACCAAATGGACATTACCAGAAATAAACAACAAAGATTACCAAAGTGCCTTTCTTTGCGGGATGATGCTCCTCCCTCTCACATGGCCACTGGACAGAATACCTTGAAAACTGAGAAAAACCTATTAGATTTGTTATCTAACATGATTGGTGATATTTTAGGAGCCATTTTTTCTGTCTGGAAGTAAATTGATTTCAAAAAATCAGTGACTTTATGCCTTATTCCTGATTATTATTCACTCTTTTATAAAGGTTGACAAATTTAGTTTATTAAATAAAGCACACTTTAGGGAACTTTATGGTTTTCAATAAATATTACCTCCTTTGAGGTAATATTGAGAGTCTCCAAACAACCTGAAGGCTCCCAACACTTCACATACATTTTTCTGTAAGACAATATACTGCTCTGAAAACCCCCAGCTCAAGCTGCAGTCAGGGCTGAGCGCTATCACTGCCTGGTGACATTACTTCACTAGTAATGTTAGTCAGCAATAGGAGTTTCCTACTAGCAAAGACAAAACTTGTGGAATAAGAAAAGAGAGCTGGTGTCTGTGTGTCTCTGCCTCTAAACCAAAGCCCCTTACTACCCTTGAGCTCCCACCACTTTCCCCTTCTCCTCCCAAGCCCTCAGTGACCCTTCCTGCTCCAAAGCACCACATCTACCATGGACCCCCCTAGCTCTCCATCAGACACCTCTCCACTTCTCCCAGCCCCTTCTCTTGCCCTTTCTGCCCAGGTCATAGAATCATGGAATAGAATCATAGCATGGTTTGGATTGGAAGGAACCTTAAAGATCATGTAGTCCAGGGTAGCGAGCTTGTTGTGTGCCCTCCTTGCTGCCCTAAGGGTCTTGCACTCCACCATTTCATGGTTACTGCAGCCAGGGCTGCCCTTGAGCTTCACATTCCCCACCAGCCCCTCCTTGTTGGCGAGAACAAGGTCCAGCATAGCACCTCTCCCTGTTGGCTCCTCCATCACTTGGAGAAGGAATTTATCATCAACACATTCTAGGAGCCTCCTGGATTGCTTATGCCCTGCTGTGTTGTCCCTCCAACAGATACCGGGGTGGTTGAAGCCCCCATGAGGACCAGGGCTTGTGAACGTGAGGCTGCTCCTATCTGTCTATAGAAGGCCTCATCTGCTCAGTTTTCCTGGTCTGGTGGCCTGTAGTAGACCCTGACTGTAATGTCACCCGTCCCTGCCCTCCCTTTAATCCTGACCCATAAGCTCTCAGTCGGCTCCTCATCCATCCCTGGGCAGAGCTCCATGCACCCCAGCTGGTCACTGACATAGAGGGTGACACCCCCTCCTTGTGTCCCCTGCCTGTCCTTCCTAAAAAGCCTGTATCCTTCCATTCCAACACTCCAGTCATAGGAGCCATCCCACCACATCTCCATGATGCCAATGAGATCATAGCCCTGCAGGCACACACACATCTCTTGTTTTTAACCCCATGCTACGTGCATTTGCATAGAGGCATTTAAGTTGGACCCCTGATGAAGCTGACTTACTGGCTGGAATTCCTTTGTGCTGCTCTTCATGTGCTCTCCTGCTGACCTGTCATCCCTCTCCAGGCTCTGAGCATCTATTGCTGACACTAGCATCAAACTGGTAGGAGTGGGATGGACTGAGGTTCCCCTCCCCCAGGGACTTTAGTTTAGAGCCCTCTTCACCAGCCTGGCAAGCCTGTGACCGAAGATGTTCTCCCCCTTCACTGACAGATGGACCCCATCAGCCACCAGTGGACAAGGTTTCTCAAAGCGAGTCCCATGGTCTAAGTAACTGAACCCCTGGTTGTGGCACCAGTCCTGTAACCATTTGTTGATTTGCCAGATTTGACTGGCCCTTTCAAACCCCTTCCCTTTGACTGGGACGATTGATGAAAAAACTACCTGTGCTCCAGAGCCCCTTACCGCTGCTCCCAGGGCTCAAGTAATCCTTCTTGATACCCCTCAGACTGCCTCTGGCTGTATCACTGGTGTCCATGTGGAACAACAGCAGCAGATAATGGTGGACTGTAGGAGGCTTGGCCGTCTCTTGGTAACATCCCTGATACAAGCCCCTGGTAAGCAGCGCACCTCTCTAGAGAGCGCGTCGTGTTTGCAAATGTGTGCCTCTGTACCTCGCAGAAGAGAGTTGCCTATTACTATTGCCCGTCACCTTTTCTTAGTTGTGCTGGTTGTTATATGGGGAGCAGATCCCTGACAGCTGAGACCTATCATGGCGACCCACTTCCACCCTCCTCCTTTCTGCTACACACGCTGCGAAAGCCAACCTTCCTGAGTGCTTCACGCTCTGATGGGCCACGAGGGTCTATTTCTGCCAGCCACAAGCCCTTGTCAACATTTGCTGGCAGTTTTGAAAGAATGCACCTAGACATGGGACGAACATAAGTAAGACTGAGGTGGGGCCTTATGGGGATAGGATATGTCTGGGGGTAGGTTAAACCCAATAGCAATTGCCTGCTAGTATTACAGAAGTACTTCTGAATAGCAGGTAAGAAGTATCCCTGCTTCCTGCAGCCATATTTAAAGTGATGATTTTTTTTCAGTTTCCCATATTTTTTTTAGAAATGACACTTCTAGTAAACTGCTGAAAATGTGCATCTGTCTTTAATAAAGAAGGGACTTAATTAGCACATCTTCTTCTCAGTTGAATAAGAAAAAAAGACAGAGAGGCAGGAGGAAGACATTTATTTTGGTGCCATTTGAATCATAACTAGCCTAGCATGCAAAGCCTGAAATAATGTTAAAGCTGAAAGAAATGATGTATAAATGGAAAAATCATCCCCCATGTTTAACAGCAAACAGTAGATACAATACACCAAGTTCTGGTGCAGAAGAGAGGCTTTCCAGTGGGATTATTCCAGATTTACACTGTTGTGGCTGAAATGAGAAACTGACCCACAGTGCATACATAACTGTAGGAGTAACATGATATTCTTTTTCCTTGGATGATCTTGTTCAAACTCTGCTTGAACTGCTACCCATGTCTGGCCGTCAGTAACATGGCCCAGTTGTATTACATGCTCTACAAACATGTCATGAAAGATAGTCCAATACCTGAAGAGCTTGAAACTTGAATATAGTATTAGAGGCTGTAGAGGAATATATCAAACACAAAGAGCAGAGAGTTTGTTATGGACAGAATGAAAATAATAATTTTGGCTGTTGGGCCAACCATTATCATGTTATTTGAAGGTGTTATGGAAGAGAAGACATTTTAAGAAGCTCCTGATATGGCTTTGTGGATGCTTCTTCTATACGGGGGTAACAAGAATAAAGCCTCAAGCTGATTTTGGTAAATTTGGACTAACAGATGGTCTAGGTGGGGAGCATTTGGGACAGAAAGGGCACTGTTTGGGAGACAGAGCACTATTTTCAGCTTTGCTTTCACATCAGCTGGTGTTGGAGCATGGGCCACAGTGGGTGGGTAACCACACTGGTTAGGGGGTTTCAGCCCCTTCAACTGATTGCCATGAAGGTGGAGGTGGCAGGTGACATTTTACTGGTGTGGAAAGACAAAGAACTAAAGCAGGAGCAGGACCTGAAAGACCATAACTTGAAGGTTTAAAAGAGGAAGATGATGTGTCTGAAATAACTAACCAAGAAAATGATGTTTGGAACACTGTTCTAAAAGTATTTTAAGTGAAACAGGGTAGATTTGTATCAAAACTACAGAAGAGGAGGGAGTGGAAACTAGAAAATCCTAATTAATATTGACAGTTGTCAAACTTATTTTGATTCTGCCTTGATCTATATTGTTTAGGGGAAAAAACCTGACAGAACAGAATGAAATCGAAGTTAGTTTTATCTGAAATAACTGTAAGTAAATTCATGACAGAAGCAGATTAATTGTAAGATG
Organism: Haliaeetus leucocephalus; assembly: GCF_000737465.1. Taxonomy (NCBI): domain Eukaryota; kingdom Metazoa; phylum Chordata; class Aves; order Accipitriformes; family Accipitridae; genus Haliaeetus; species Haliaeetus leucocephalus. Next base: position 718,409 of record NW_010972653.1, read on the forward strand.
AGTAGCAGGGTAAATTAGTACATTTAGAGTTATTGGTGTGCTACCAGAAGCTACAGGCTTAAAAATATTCAACATGGGCAAATGCCGTGTCCAGAAAAAATTCCAGCTCAGCTATGACTGCTGTTTCACAGTAAGTAGACAGTGCCAAGCTGATTTCTGTAGAAACTAAAAATAAGCCAGAACTAGGCATGTTTTGTGGGGATTTCTGCTTTAGACATATCAATTTTAAGCTCACACTGTGCACATTTTGGGTACTTTGAAAAATGTCCTAAGATTTGAGTTCATGAAGATGGAAACAGGACAAGGGAAGGATGTGTGGGTTACTAATAAGGGTATGAGGGTTGAAACTGTGTCTCAGTTTATTTAAACAACCCTCCCTTCATCGCTGTGTGTTCCAAGGACGCAGCGTGGTTCTCAGAAGACAGGTTCATCCTGTGTCTCAGTGCAAGTTGAGAGCTAGCTCTCATGGTTTTCTTTGTAGCTTGTTGTAAAGCCAGTTTAACTGAGTAGGCATCTGAATCCAGTGTTCAGTAAATGCGGGAAAAAAATCTGGGTGTTTATTTTTTTAAAGAACATATTACCTCCTTTCAAATATCCTCCTGCATCTGCTGTCAGAGTATGTGCCATTTCACTTCACGGGTGACACTGTTTCCCTGTCCTGGGAATGTTATCCTTCACAGCTATTCCTGAGGCAACTACAGCATTCCAGTGCCGCAGCCAGCCAAAGGAATGAAAGCTATTTTCGTTTAATCTAAAACTTTCAGAAATTATTAACAGCTATATATTACCCCCATTTATGCCACTCAGTGGCTGCCAGTATTTTAGATTACCATTTAGTGGCTTTATCAGAGTTGTCCATGTTAGAAATTTGATATAATTTTCTTTTTTATTAAGAAGCACTTGAAGAAAGCACAGCCTTGACTTGTAGGCATGTTAATGCAATACTCTCCATTCAAAGTGTGCCCTTATTTGCTGGTCTATGGTAAATGTTGAAAAATGCTATACAATAACATCTGTTATTACACAATAGTTCTCTATTTGCTTCCAAGGAGCTTACACTAATGCAGCATTGCGTAATTTTTTTCTTCACATAAAACAATGAGAGTGTATGCTGGCCTGTAAAAGACTGTATGGCCTCAAGTAATAAATACCTCTCAGAGACACTCAGCACAAAACCTCATTGTTAGAGCAGTTTTGCCAGAGATGTTGCACTGTGGCTCAGTCCAATGAAGAGTAGCTATCTTGATGCTAAAAGATTTAAATTGTCTCAGAAAGATTTCGAAAGAATTCACATATCAGACAAGTGAGCCAAGGTAGATATGGGCAGTTTATATGATTTGAGAGTGACAGGTGCAGTGCCGGCTGCACAGAGCTGGGGCTGTGGTTACATCTCTGACCTTGCTAACAAAATCATACTGTCCTAAACAATGGGAATAACTCTTTGATCAGTCTGCACAGACTGCTTTTGGAGCTTGTGCACCAATGTGATCATCTTCTCTTTTCTCCTGAATAGCACATGACATGGAGTTCATTGCCAGACCAGTTGTAACTCTTTTTTGAACCATTAAAAATGTGATAAATGGTGGCATGTAGGTGGGGAAAAAAAAAAAAGCATTTTGATTTCTTCCAGAGTTTTCATTTATCAATGAAAATTCGAAGAGGAAAACCTCGTTTAATTTTCCAGGAACTCATACCGGCTTGACTTTTTTTGTGTGTAGAGACCTGTGACCAGTGACAGCACACATCATTGTGTCCAAGCAAAAGCCTGTTGCTACTATAGTCTCTGTAAAGAATTTGTTACTATTGTTAGTTGCTTAACATTTGAAATTAGATGCCTTCTGGACAGTACACATAAATAGAGCCAGATGGGTTCCATCTGGCCAAATATAGATGTTTACATCTAAACTGGTCCCTATAAACTCCCACTGTAGTAAGTGGCAAGAAAAGGACACTCTCAGGCTTTGATTTATCTCAGGTTTAATTAGATACCTAGAACTAGCCAGCTGAATAGCCATTCTTACGGCTCCTATTTCTCCACACAGATTTCAAATGGAGTTTAGGGAAACATCTACATTGTATACACCGAAGTAGAAAGTTCAGGGAAGTGAGTCCTACCACTCTTATCACAAAAAATGTAATGCCTTAAGCAGTTGCTATGGTCTTAGCAGAGATCTGTCTATAACTCTTTAAAAAGACTACATTCAAAAATATAAAAGGAAGAAGGAGAGAGGTAGGAAATATTTACATGCTTAACTGGTTTACTTTTGGCAGTATATGAAAGCTAACACATTTAAGTAAAGTCCATTATATCCTAGGTAGCAAAAATCAAGCGTGAAGCTACGTTTTTTCATAGGGTTGCTGTTGATGCAACCCTCTTGAAATTCCAAAGGGTGACAAGGAGTAAAAATCAGGACAGAAGTAGCCTTGACAGTGTCATAGTAAAGGATATGCTTTATAATGCATGTTTCCACTCCCACTCTCTCTGTTAATGATTATTGCTGTAGCACGCTTTGTATGGGAAAAGCAGAGTTATTGGTGGTTCTTCCCTCCTCCAGGTTTTAATACTGGCCTCATTCAGATTGTTGTGGGCCAAGACCAGTAATTTTCTGTCAATTATTTTAATGAGGAGCAGGAAATAGGCAGATATTTTTGGTCCTTTTCTTTTGGAATGAATGGCCTCAAAAGAATACGATGTAACATTACTCAACTCCAAAGTGAGTAATTCCAGTGGTTCGACTAGAGCATCCTGGTCCAACTTTCAGGGGACGGTGCCTTAGCCAAATAAATGGTAACAGTCCAAAGCAATGTAGATTTCCACTAAGCATTTGGAAAAGCTAGCCCATTAGGACATTTTGTTATGCTTATTTACCTTTTGCAATATCAATGCACTCCGTCATTACTCAGCTGTAGCAACATCCCTAGCTGAAGTCTGAAGCATGCTGCTGCAATTCTTTGCTATTTTATTTTTTGCCTGCAGTATATGCTGACCCAGAGTACACACAGAAAAAGAAGAATCACTGGGTTGATTTGCTGTGCACCTTCGGTCTTGGATTTATGAATGAAAAATGCGCTATCACCCTGATTATGTGGTTCCTAGTGTACTGGAAAGGCCATATTAGCATAAAATAGACTCTTCTGTGAAAACTGAGCTTGATGTCTGGTCTGAAATGAAAGGGCCATCAACAACTGATGATCCCCATAATAGTAGTTCACTCTCTAATGAAATAGAAGAACTTGAGAAGAATGATAAAATAATAGAAAAAAGTTATAAGCTAATACTTAAAAATAGGCATGCTCTTTAGTCAAATAAAGATACTATCCTAAAAAGGGGAAGGTTGAACAGAGAGAAAAAGGACAATGAAAATGACAGAAGGCGAGAGAGTTTTAGATGTGGAAGAAAGTTGGCATGGTGGTGTTTGTTCTTCTGCAGATTTGTATTTCTCTTCCATTTCCTATCAATAAAGGGTAAGTCTAAGAAGTTTGTTTGCAAAGCCTATGATCTCCTTGCTTTAGCAGTCATGGTTTGTCCAGAGAGTTGGTATGTAAAGTGACCTCAATGATGCAAGTCTGGAGACCTTATGCATATGTTGCTGAGATATTCAGACAGTGGTAGGAGATGTGGCAGCAAAAGGTAGCATTAGAGCACCACGGTCTGTGGTTTGTGTGCTTTGGGCGCAATCTTTTTTCTTGCCCACAGGCCCTGGCTGTGGTCCAGCTAATCATTTCTCTGCTGTCAGTCACAATTTTTTCCTCATGAAGCCATACTTCCCAAAAATGAAGTAAAGACCAGGGACTTGGTACTGTTGTGGCTGGATAGAGAGATGGGAGGCCTGACCTGGAATTAAGTTGGCTTTGAGAAAGACAGGATGCAAAGACTGAGTTAAACTCAACAATTTGATGATCATTCAACTATCAAATCTGTAAGATATTGTGGCACCAGAGTTTGACTTGTAAGGACCAGCTACAGACTCCAGAGATGGAGGAGTATTATGAAAAGGATGCAAGACACTGAACATATATAACTCTTTAGCTAGAAAAATGACCAGCTGACTCTCTTGTAGCCTCTGCAGAGCTTTGTTTCCCTGAGGAAAACCTCTGGGAGTTGGTGTAAGATGGGTGGAGGGGCAGCAAGATTTCCTGCAAAATGGAGACACAACTGAATTATGCTTTGTCATGGAACAACGTGATAGGATTTTTCTTGTACAAAAAAAAAGTTTGAGTTGTTACTTCCAATTTATTCTTTTGTTCAGCAAAAGATTGATTTCATATGATTTAAAGAAAGAGGAAGATCACAGCTTATTTGTTAGAGGGGTCCAGAAACACTGTTGGAAGAGCAGACAACAGAAGGAAGGCCCTGTGATGATAAAGGATGCCCTGGAGTTCTTTTTGTACTTGAGAATCTCCACAATAGCACATTCAAAACTGTTAATGGAGTGATCTTATGGGAAACCATTGTAGCTATTACCTGCCTCGAACTGCCTCATAAAAGTTCTTAAGCATTTCAACATGTTTTATTTTGGATGGCCAGAAAACCTGGGAGATGTAGGAGGGTGCAAAGAGCTCTCTCAAATATCAAAAAATATATGAATAGCAATCTTGACCCTGACAGCTCACAGTTCCAGAGCAGCAATGCATGGAGAACAGGGAGAGGGATGAAAATAATGTCATGAACATACAGGATGAAATTAATTCTTTGTATCATTCCAGTGAAGTCATTCTGGACTCCTGCAGCAAAACAACCGTCCAGATGAGATGCTGGCATGAGATGGAGCATAAAGGGCAAAAAGCTCAAACATCATTTGAGAAAGGACTGAAGAAAACTCTGCTGAAGTCTTCCAAATCCCCTTCCATACATGCTTTGATGGTAGGAAAAAAGATAGTCTAAGTCAACAGAAGGTCGTATTCTATAGGATGAGACACTATATTCACAATGTTGAGATCATCTTGTGCTTACAACAATAGAGAAAAGACGTGTTTCTTTAGTAGTTGGAAACCAGTAATTACCATAACACCTGCCCCCACTGCAGCCTGCAGAAGTTGAGTTCAATGCTCTTGAATTTTGCTCCTGCTATGAGCCACTCCACTTGAGCTGCTCCCTATTTGCTGCCTGACTGTTCGTCAAGTGTTATGCAGGTTATGTTACACTGGCATCCATGGAGATACAGCCCACACAGGAAAAAAGCGATGACAATTTGGATGTAACATTTTCATCCCAATTTCATCTCAAGCATTCAAAATTGTTTTAATCTGAAGTAACTTTGTTTAAGGGATTTGGATCTGAAGTTTAGATTTACCCCATTCTGAAGATTATATCTTATTACATGATTCAGAGGCAGATGGATGGCCTGACTGCAAACTTCCTACTTAGACTTTTCTCCTGGGGTTTGGTTCAGGCTCATTTCTCATTTTCATATAAACTTGACTGTCAGTTTTTTATTTTTATGAAAATGGACTAATATAGCCAAGCCAAAATAATGTAGACATTGCTCACTGTAAATTAAATTTAGAATGAAAAAGTGTCTCTGCCAATTAAAAAAAATAATAATTTCAAAGATAGACTTTGCAGACACAAATTTCAAACCACATTATATTGCTGGAAACTTTTTTTTTAATGGAAGTGATGACACAACTTTAGATGGCAACATCCTGAATAAAACATTGTAATAAATACTCAGAAATGGTTATTAAGGGAGGAAAAAGACTTGGTATTCATATTACACCATGTAGCCTTTTGTCCCCTAATCTTCAGCCTTATCCAATCTTGAAAGATTTATAGTTTGCTAATTCTATAAGGCAAAAGGACATTCTCCTACCCAGCAAGGTCAGTCAAATCCACTCCAGGCAGTGATCAGTGGATTAGCACATGTCACTGAACTCCTTATAACTTTACTGCTGCCAGGACATTTCAGTTAAAGACTACGACACTGTGAATGTTGGAATGGACAGCTGGTCTTACCTTCTGGTTGCTGAAGGCATGGGTAAACTAAAAACCCTCGGCAATATGTTTCTTTGGCATATCCCTGTTAAACAGGGAGTCTGCTCTCATAAGCATGATAGAGAAATATAAATACTGCTATGTATATACACACATATATAGTTGGACATTTCCAGAGCTCTAGAATATTTTTTTTTTGCTCTAGAGGAGTCAAATCAACTTTCTGACAATCCCCTCAAAATATTAGGAAAAAGTTAGGTTGGAAACAGATACAGAGCCGTGATCCAGCTCCACTCAAGCTGAAGTTTTCCCACTGGCTTCTATGGGAACACATCACACTACTGGAGTGGGTGGTCCCTCCGTCCTGCACAGTGGGTCAGATCACCCTCAGATCCTAACCATGCGCTGTGGTTTGGACTCACTGCTGCTTTCAGATTTCAGGTTTGTCTGAGCTGTGCAGTGGGAGGAGTATAACGAAGGATGGGTTCTTAGCAGACTGATGCTTTTGTCTTCCCAACTTGGCCCTTGGTACAATTTAGAACATCCTAAGGCACTAAAATCTAAAAATTATGAGCAGCAGTAATCAGTCTTCAAGGGCAATACTGGCAGCTGGAAATCACTGCAGCGCTGTAGTAGTTATCCACACCCATTCCCTGGCCATTTAGTCATCTTTGCTGGCTTTATACCAGCTGAAGATCCCCCCAAGTGTATCCTCAGTTGGCCTTTAGAATCACTAGAAAAATACAAGGAGACTGGAACTGAGCTGAGTTGTCTGCCTTCTGCCATGGTGCTTGGTTTTTCAGTCATGTGTCACACCTCTGCTCAAGACCAGTAATGTTTTGAGGAACTGGTTATCACTGGTGCTCTGAAAGAACAACTAGAGCAAGGAGCAGCATCCTTCAGGTACTGGTAAAAATTTTTTTTTGTTTCAGTGTTTCAGCGCACATTAGCAGCTGTCTTTTGCTGGCCAAGTTGGCTAAGGTATACTGAAATCATGGAGCTATAAAAATTTACATAAGCTGAAAACTGGATCCAATCTTTATTTCTTGTTTGCTGTAGAGTAACTGCATAACCTGTTCTTGAAAATATATTAAAGGAGCAAGTAAGTGTAACGATCTTTGTCCAGATCCACAAAGGTAGTAAACTGCCATGACACCTCTGAATTCCTGGAACAATACAGGTTTGCACCTGTTTGGGACCCTCATATACATGATATTACTTGAAAAACTGTGTCCAAACATCTGCATATGGTTAAGCCCTAAAGAACAATTTCCAAGGTAAGATTAAACATACTGCACATCTACAAATATTACCTGTCAACAAATTATCCTAATTCTTATGTCTATACATGGCACTTGTCTCTCTGCTTTCCTCGTCAATAAATTCCACCAGTTGATTGGAATTATTATATTTTACAAAAAAAAAAAAGAAAAAAGATGATTGTTATGAATTTACCACCCTTTCATCAAGCATCTTGTTCTTGCTTTATATGGTTGTCTGAAATGGAAGGGGTGGTTGCACCAAACAACTTTGCTAAAATTCTGAACGTCGTCACTCTTCTCCTATGCACTCCGTACTGCCCCACTTTTTGCAATCTGGTTTACATAAGCCCCACACCACTGTGTAGCTGTGTCCAGGTACGCTGCACTCAGGGAAGGGAGCTGGCCCTCTGCGCAGCAAGGCTTGGCTGCCAAGTGTCCACAGGATGGATCAAGTGGACGAAAGGTTTTGTCCATCTTTTATGAGCTGCCAAACACTGCCTTGTTCAAGATACTTTAATCTTTCCAGGGCTGGAAGACAGTCTAGGTTTGTTATAAGGTGGGTATTTCAGAAATAAACAGCTGCTGGCATCTATAACTTTAGCTCTTTATGCAAGATACATAGGCTTCTTTGTAGTATGATTTAGCAGACATTTATGTGATGCAGTGTCCTTGCAGCTAGCATCTTGTGGAAAAAAAGAGCACATGGAAAGTTATATCATTAGCTAACTTTTGGAACATACCACGCCTGGTTTACTTTTTTGGTCTATACTCCCTGTTTCCTTATTTTTCAGTTTTGACCCTACATTTGAACCCCGCACCCACTCCATTCCTCATAACCAGCTACTTCATATTGCATGGTGTTCCTGGCATTTTGGTAACAGGAATGGGAATTTGACCTCTCTATAATACTTGCTATTAACAGTGTTTTGCCAAAGCTGGTAAATAATGAGTTACATGGTGAATATGTTCAAGCAGTGATGTTTTTATTACTTTGTTTGGTTTTGCCTTGCTATTTCATAATCATCAGAAAAATTGTTGTGAAGTATAGGACCTATACCTATGGAAATCCAATCTAATTTTGATTAATTATTATATTACTTTTCAGTGGTTTATACTTATATTCCACATTCATATCTGACAAAAGCTCTAAACATCTGAATCAGACTAATGTCTCACACTTCTGTGCACCGTTCAAAATTTGGTCTGATATTTGAAAATCTCTTTCTTTTATCATTGTGCTAGCTCTCAGTGGACCATGTGAAAGAATTTGGTAGTCCTAGCTTCTCTGCATTAGGTGATCAGATTGCCAAATTATAAACAAAATACCAAAATATTCTGGTTGTTAGTTTTACCAGTGTTACAGAGCGCTCAGTACTAATTAAAGCTGATATCAGACTGTGCAGTACATACTATATGTAAAGAATAACATTACAGTGCTATGTGTTAGCTACAAATAGTTAAAAAGTAGGCAGTTTTCATTAAGTGTTACATCTCTGTGTGATGTTAGAAGCTACAATGGAACTATTAATGAAATAATTTATTTGAAACAACACTCTATGAGGTCCAAACTATTCGACAATATTTGTTACAATGGTTTTCATTAAAGAAGATCAGCCAAGTTCCCCTCTGAAATTTTGTCAAAAAACTTGAAACTGCAACTTTTCAAAACCTGATTACAGCTCTAATTTCTAGTACTTTTTTTTTTTCAGTTATTTAACAAGATCTGCTTGGGATGCCCTCTCATTTTTGCATCTTTCACTTCTGTTTTGTATTTGACATAAGAAAAATAAATTTTCTCAGTAATATTGTGAAATGGAGGTGGTGAGATGGCAATGGGATAGATTTTCCCTGACAGAAGTCTGGTAATCTGCATAATTTCCTCCTGCGTCATTCCTCCTCTTTGCTTAGCTGACCTAAGTGACCTAGGTTCTGTTCATCCTTGCCTGCCTTTCCTTGCTTCTCTGCAAGATCCACCTTCTTCCCTGCCATCCTTTTCCAGACTATTCAGCCCACATTACAAAATTACAGAACAAAATAGTGACGTTCCCTTTGTGAATAATAAACAGTATAATCTAAAAGTTAGAATAAAAGCAGAAGTCAGGGACAGAAGAGGTTATAGCTCTTCCATAATGGATGTACCAGAAAGGGGGTGTAACTCCTGGAAACATTGCTAATGACTGAGAGCAGAGATCTTTAAAGCAGCCCTGGGACCAGACACATGGGAGATGGAGGAGCACAGCTTTCTGTCTCTGCTGGTGTATGGCTAAACTCTTGGGCGCAGCATGTACCTCAGCTCCTGGGTCCCAGCACGGCAGTTTGAGAAACATTTGTGGAGTTTTCTTGGCAAGGCCATGGCCACAGGAGGGCCATGCCAAATAAGAAGTACCAGAGCTGTTGTCATCGTTCTTCCTCTACAAGTAATGGCACAAGTCATGAGGATGAGCTTCATCTCTGTTTCTTGCAGAGCCCAAAGAGTGCTCTGTAGGGAAATGTGTCAATTAAGGACGAAGCAGAAAAATATGTGCAGGGGTTGCCATCTACTCCCTGGTCCAGAAGTTACCAATGTGGCCCAGCTGATGGATTTGTCCATAATGTTTCAGATGGAAATGTACGTAAAGAAAAATCCATTTAAATATCAAAACTTGGAAAACCATATCTTTTTTGCCTCTTCAGAAGAGGCTCAGATTCAGGATACAGGTGTTCTTACAATTTCAACTCAGGCAGTCTCTGTGTCACCCAGAAATATGACAAGTCCTAGGTATTAAACTGTGTTTGCATAGTTTACTTACAATGGAAGCTCTTAATGGGAAACATATTTTTTGGTGATGCATTTATACAGTGTGCAGTAGAAGTGTAGAAAATAACAGTTTTGTAGCAATGATTAAAATGTGAACACTTTTGAATTAAACTGAGGTTTTTGGTTTGGTTTTCTTGAGAAACGGCTCTGGTCTCTGAAAGATTTGTCATCTCTGTAATTTAAAATGCAGTTTAAATGGACAGAATTATCCACATAATTATAATGGAAGGCGGTATATCCTACTCTAACACTAGTCATTAAGAAACTTGACATCTATCAGTTTGACACTGAGACCTGTCTTCAGGGAGTGGAGAAGGATGGCATCTCGCCAGCTGATTCAGCACATCTATCTTAAACACCTCTCTTAGGATGGGGTGATTTGCTTCCTCAAAGACCCTTCTCTCCATTAGCTGTGGATGCAGGCTGCACAGCAAGCTTCAGCTGCCACCTCACTGCCAATAATCTCCTCCATTGACAAACCTAGTGCTCAGAACAATTTCTGAGGATTTGCTGGTTTACTATTATTGTCAGTCTACATTCAAGATCTAAACTAGAGATGTAGCACTGTGCAGCACTGCTTCAGCAAATCAAAGTAATTAGCAGAGTTTCTCTTGGACAGTGTTTTGGACATTTCTATCAAGATCCACCTCCCCCCCTCCCCCCCCCCAATAAACATAAACCCCCTCCTGGCGGGGCAGAGAGGAAACAACAAAAATCCCTTACCTTCAAATTTTTTCTTTCTCCTTGGAAAATATGAAAAAAAGTCAGTAGTTAATATTCAAGTTATCACACTAGGCTTCATTAATATTTAAAATCCTAAAAAGGCTAACAATTTTTTCCATAAAATGAAAAGAAGAAAAACTTAAGGGCTTTGGGGGACTTTTTGTTTGCTTGTTTTTCACTATCAACCAGCTATTCGATCCCAAGTAGAGAGAAATTCTTTCAGAAAAATTGTTTCCAAAATCCATGCCAATTACCACATACCTACAAATATATGTAAGAATTTTATCCTTCAGTTTTTCAGTGAAGAAATCCATTCTCCTGTAAAAAGCTGACTGTATGTTATACCAACTGAACAAAGAACTGCTTTGCCTAGTGCTACAAATACTCTCCTTGCTGAATATCATTGGGTAAGACCAGATTTTTTATGAAATAATCATTATTCACTTCAAATTCCACTTCGTCCTAGTTATCCCCAGGATGTCACAGAAATTTTCTGGTGTTATGATGAATCTTACTTGAATTGTATGACAAAACTTTCTTCTAAAAAACCAATACCCTATACTGTTTATACATCATTAACTTACGTGACAGATTTCATGTAAAGTCTCATAAACACTGCTGTGTCTTTTGAATTGTATTATATGTTGAAAAAAAAAAAGAAGGAAACTGAATAAATGGAACCTGAAAAGTGGATGTGTGACCATTACAGAAAGACAAGAGACCATATTTTGCCCAAGAATTATCCCCTATTTTTGATTTCACAAAATTCATAAAGCTCAAATAAAAGTATGTTTTCTTTCTCCAGACACAATAAAGTTCTTTTCCCAATATTTATGATTAACTTTATGTAGAGTATATACTCCTCTTCTGAACCATATTAAGCTCTTAACATCAACAGCTTTCAGTAACAGTGACTTTCAGAAGGAATAGAATATTATGTACAAGTTTCTGTCAGTTTTAAATTGTTGTTTGTTATAACTCCTAGTTACTGTCTGTTGGTCCTTTACACAAACTACTTTTCAAACTAATTTTGTGCTATTTCCTTTCTTTCAATCACCTTGACATGGAATGAATTAATTTCCATCTTCTTCCTTCTAATCCCAGTAATTTGGATTCAAGTATATCTTTAACAAGAAGAAGTAAACTCTAAAAACATAAAAAGCAGAACACAGAGAGTGGAGGATTGTTGTTAGCTTTAGCATTGACAAAATGAATGGAATGAATGTTACTTAACATCTCAGTCCTCTGTGGAGCTAAATGCCCTCGACTCCCATTTAATTTAATAGTTCTGGCAGATTAAAGCAGGAGGAGTTTTTACCTTAGTGGATAATAAGCAGGTGGATGTTGTGGGCAGAGGAGATTTCCCCTTCCTCTCCTGAGTGAGCCCTTAGTTACACATCTGCTTCCCCTTCCTCTAATCTCTAATTTACTTTAAAGGTAGCTGAGGATTTGCAACACAAAGCTGAAAATGTTTGTGTCATGAAATCTTAGCTCCAGCTTCTGAGTTGCCAGTCATTGGGGACTGAAGCTTATGTCTGTTATTTTACTGACCTTAGGAGAAAATAGATGGGATTGTAATGACAAGACCAGATTACTAGGAGGTAGCTAACATGAAGCCTATTGCAGATGAAAGCCAATGATCATGACCTTCATCTGCACATCTCTAGCTCCCACTACCTTCTGCAGCTGATTCAGAATTTCACAGAGACTTTAATCTGGTGTGGTTACCATTTTCAGTTTGAGACTTCATGTGGAGAAAGATCACTTGCAATACTTTTTAACACTTGGACAAAAATCAGATTTTTAAAAATACTTTTCAAAGTATTGCGTTTAAAGATTTCAAAATGCAAAATATCAGCTTTCTCATTTTCATATAACTTTTGTTTCATAATTTCAACTACTATTAGGACATAACTAAACTGAACTGTTTAGAGATTATTGAAACAATAAAATCTTTCTACAGATGGGGTGGGACATTCTGAATATTGTTTTCAGTTGTGCTTTTTCACCCTAATTCTCCAAAGGAAAGCTTTTCAATATCTCATTTTGCCTGAAGGATGGGGATGTGGTTTCCTGATTAGTTGTATCCCTTTTCAAACTGGTTTCTAAAAGGTGGTTAGATTTTAAGATTCAGATTTGGTTTTGGTTATTTAGCTTGGATGATTTCTAGTAGAAAACAATTCTTGCCTGTTGTTTTGTCTTTTCATCAGTTTCTTACGAGAGCTCCATTCTTGGACAAAAAACTAATTGTTTCTATAAAAGCATGGCTTAGTTACTCCTTGACATCTAGGATTCTTCCTGGATATTAAGAACACAGCTGTGGTTTTGAATTAAATGATGCTGGCTTTCATTAACTTGAACTCCCAACATTAGGATGAAGGGATGGAGTGAGGAAACCATTCTGCTCAGATAGGCAATGGTTTGCTCCCAGGCCTCTAAGACCTCCCCAATATGAGACCCAGGACTGGTTCTTCACTCCTTGCTTTTGGGTAAGATATTTTCCCCTTTTTTGTGTTTGGGGAAATTAGTCTGGCTGAAAATCATTTTAGGCAAAGATTTGGTAGACTTTCTGTAATAAATTCTTCCAGACAGCGTAGCTAATATTTGTCTGTGTTATGCCAACTTTCCTTCCTCACCACGCTGCACTGACACATACAGAGCTCTCAGCAGCGTGCACCCCAACTGCTCTGGCCTGAGCAACTTCATAATGAAAGGAGTGAATGAGAGGAAATGGCCTCAAGTTGCACCAGGGGAGGTTTACACTAGATATTAGGAAAAATTTCTCGACTGAAAGGGTTATCAAGCATTGGAACAGGCTGCCCAGGGAAGTGGTTGAGGTACCGTTCCTGGAGGGATTTAAA
>NW_010972653.1:731996-943708 GCF_000737465.1 Haliaeetus leucocephalus
AGATGTGTAGATGTGACACTTAGGGACATGGTTTAGCGGTGGAGTTGGTAGTGTTAGGTTAACGGTGGACTCAAACTTAAGGGTCTTTTCCAACCTAAATGATTCTGATTCTAAGTGGTCAGGCAGTTGGACTAGATGATCGTTGTAGGTCCCTTCCAGCTGAAATTATTCTATTCTATTCTGATTTGATTCTAAGCCAATATCCTCTAAACTTCCGACGATCAATGCAGCAATGATGAGAGTACAACTGGTTTCCATTTTCCTATGCTCCTGGTTTCTGACAAGGAGGTTCCACCTCTCCTAGTAGATAGTGACCTTGGTCTGAGTTTATACAAGCTTTTCTTACCTCCCATCTGGAATTCAGTAATGCGATATACCTCATCCCTAAGCCATCTGCCCTAGGAATCTGCAACTAAATGTAGTAGCATAACCCAACAACACAAGCTATACAACTATTCCAGAACGTCCCCTCTCTCCACTGGTTTCCTCTAAGAATTAAAAAAAAAAGGAAGCGTGCTGAAAGTCTTCCCCTTGCCTGCAAGATGATTGATAGCCTGGGCTCAGGATAGCTAAGGGCAAAATAGAGCATGGTCCAGAGATCCAAATTAGAAAGTCCATGCAAGTGCAGAGTAGGACTTTGTGGACTTACCAGTTTGCATCTGGAAGCAGTATAGCTGCATGTACTTGGCGCCATGCCCAAGCTAATATACCCTGCCCTTTGTGTGTGAACGTGACTATTCTGCTTCCAGGCCTGATTTGGCAGTTTATCCAGAACCGCCCTTCTGGTTCTGGGGTTAACGCAGGAGGAGCAAATCTGTCTGCAGCTGGCAGTGTGGACAGGCTTTCAAAGAATCTCTCTGGCACCAGGGTGGGAACCTGGGATGCAAAATCCCCTCCCCAGGCACAGCAAGGCTTTCTACACAGAAGGTAATGCTTGTTTGTGCAGAGGAGAAAACATTCCTTTCAAGAGGTTGGTCCAAGTTTCTGGAATTAATTCTCACAGGAAAAGAAATGTCAACCCCCCCCCCCGACAACCCATGTTGCCCTGTCTATCACATGCCGTTCACCCAACCCACTTTTCTGCTAGATGTAGCACTTTTATCACTCAGCTCTCCCGCTCTCCCTCCCCAAAACTGTTACCCAAATGCAATGATAGGCATAGAGTATCTCCTCACACTGCAGAAAGATAAACTGCATATGACAGATATTAGTTACATGACATCATGCTCTTTAGAAAGGCATTGGGATGTGAAGAGGTATAAGATTCTCCCTAGAACTGAATGGAATAGAAAGTGTCTATATTTTAGTGTGGTACTTTAGGACACACAAAAATTGAATTTGCTAAGCCTGTTCCCTGCCAGATCAACCTGGACATACTAAACTTTCAGATTAAAATATTTTTGTATTACTCTGTGTTCTGTGTTATTGGTTAGAGATTACATTTACTTGTGCCTATACTGTGCTGAGCACATTATGCTAAACAAACAGTAAATAATAACTGCAGGCAAATACTGACTTTCTGTTGGGAAGTATCTTTTTCATAGTTTCAAAGTTGCTGATGCATTTCACAGCAGGCTGCTGACTACACAGGAGTAGCATTCTGGTGTTAAAAATACTTGAGGCTGCCCCTACTATTTCTTGCTCATTATCGGTCCTCTTAGCCAGGTCAAGCTTCCCTTGAGGAAAATGGAATGGGAGCCTTGCCTGAGGTGAGGTCTTCAGAGCTATTCCTGTTGATCGCATTTTTGGCAGACAGAGAAGAGCTGGGTGAAAGTTCGGGGAGAAGGAAAAGTTTTATTTCAAATTTGGAGCCTGAATAAACTGAGCCAGCACAGAGCAAAACTGAATTAAAAAGCAAAACCTGAAAACTAAAGAGGTTCCTTTGATTTCACATGCAGTCTGGGCTTTGGATAACTGAGATGCAGAACTATACCTCAGCCAGGTGTATTGGAAAGATTTGTGAACTTTGTGAAATGTTTGATGAAGCTGGGCTGAATTTCAGATCCATAATGAAACATGGAAGCAGGTGAGTTCCATGTGTTTTGGAGATTTTCTCATAAATAGTTTGCATTGCTCTAATAGTGACAAATTTAGAAAACTACCTTACCAGATGTACACAGAAAAAAAAAGATGTAATATGAGGACCAGATAGAAAGCCTGAACACCGAGCTGACTGCTGTGCATTTCTGCTCTTCTGAACTGAAACAGAGCCGCACAAGGCTGTGTCCAAGCAGAACACTGTCAGAATATAATGGATGGCTTCTATGGTAAAGAGGTCCAGCTTCAAATAAAAAAAAATAAAAGACAGAAGGAAGGAAAGAAAAAAGAAAGAAAGAAAGAACGAACAAGAGCAATGTGAAGCTCTGAGTAATTATTTTCACAGAATTTTAACAATCAGAGTCATAAGGGGTCACAGTGAAAGTGGTTATAAAATGAGGTCTCTTTCTTGAGAGTATTTAAATAGCTGAGTCTTGAATGGCTTACAGCAGCTGCCTATATGAGCCATGATTTTAATATTTTAATTAATAGTATTTTGTGTTGGAACCAGGTTTACCCGAAGAGAACGGGTGATTCAGACACAGTAAGAAGAGGCTTCATACTTCACAGACCTTACAGTTCATAGTGTTGGTATGTCATGCTTATTATGTTTGATAGGTTTTAATGTGTAATATGGGAAACAGCCAAATCTTGTATTTATTTATTTAGAGACATGGTTGGAAAAAATAATCCCAGAAGAAAGATTTGATGAATGCCTTTTGCATTTTCACTGCAAGTAGAAAACCAGAAAACCCCTCACCAAAACAAATCAAAATGAAACAAAAAAAAGGTTGGGTGAACAGTGAGCATTTCCATCCAGAAACTCCATCATGCTTTGCAGACCTAAACCGTACTATTTGCATGACTCTGAGTTTCCTAACCAGACAATATCTCATGTGATATACCATAATGTTTTATTTTGATGAGCTGACATGGTAAATTATGGAAATATCTAGGTGTGATTTAAAAAGATGATGACACTTCTCTGAAGTGGTAGTTTTCTATGTCTATAAATATCAATATCTGTAAGCATAGGCATTTCCAGTATAAATAAAATTTTGTTTCAGACACTTTGGTCCCAATTCATTCCAGCAAATTTAAGTACTTTTTATGGTACAAATGGAATCATTTTAATCCCCTTCTATAGTCAATGGAGAGATTGGACATCTCCAGAGGTCAGTCCCAGGAATATATTGACTTTGAAAGTGCTTTTCTGCTGTCACTGAGGCATAACATTAAATGAGGTAAGTCAGTAAGTCATGATCTCTCAGTATGGTTGCAAAATCAAAATAGCTCTGTAGAAGCTTTCACCCATTAACTCAATATTTAAGTTTTCTGTACTAAAAGCTTTAAAACCAGACACTGACAGTTATTTTACACATGAAAAATACACACATTTTTTAAAAGTCTGTCATTGGACCATCTATAATCAGAATAAAAGAGAAATATGTTAAAAGTATTATTTACCACAAAGAATTTACCAAGAACTACTTCAACATTGCTGCTAGCTCCAAACGAGGATCTAATCCAGTTCGGGGTCAATATAGGAATTATGGACAAATGTTGTGTATTCAAAATAGAGGCTTTGAGAAGAACAGACTCCTGTGGCAAAATATACTGGGGTTTTATTGTGACAAACTCACACTTTCCTTGCCTACATTAAGTTTTATAAGCAAATTAACTTGCAGGAGCAAATAAAAATTGAGATGACTTCATGATTTCCAGGAAGAAAAGAAGCAGAATGATCTCAGCCAGAATGTAGTTAGCTTCAATTGCTTGAAGTAGCACATCCTCTATACCACTAGCCATAGCTTGGTATTATCTGATGGAAGAAGCAGTGTTTCACTGTGGACATGCTTTATATAGTACTTGGCACATCTACTACTGGGCAACAACTGCAGTTCATCTACTGCTGAGCAACAACATCTTGCCATAAAAGATGTTGGCATATGTCAATAATTCTTCCATGAAATGTTTCTCCAGTTCCCTATAAGAAATAAAATTCCCATAAGTCTTGGACAAAGTATAGTGTAAGTCGTGACTCATGACTGCCCCTTATGGGCAGCAAAAAAAGTCTCTGCCCTTTTTAAAAATCACTGTTCAATATAGGCTTCTTCTGTTCTTTACGTATCATTCATTAGAAGTCTGATATTTTTGTGATTCATTTCACATTGAATCCATAGCCCTGAGTCACAACTAAAATATTTGCAGAAAGAATGTGAACAGCCTGTAGGAGCATATTTTGAATAAATAGCAACCTTATGCAAAGAGCCAGATTCTTCTACTCTTATTTGCACTGGTGACTGTCCAGAAAAAAGCCCACTGATAACCATACAGTTACTCCAGATTTACCCAAATCCTACTGAGCAGAATTTAGCCCATTACCATAAATCAGTGGATAAATTGTACCTATTTAGCGTGAAAATGGGCCAAGACCTACTTGCCCAAGTCATATAAAAGTTTCTAGTAATCTTAGAAGGAATTTTGTCCGATTAGGGCAGGATTTGATTTTATGTCCATTCCCTGGAGGGTAGCTTCTCTGAGCTGGTCACCTTTTTGCTGCATTAGCAATTTTGAAATTATAGGTAAGAGAAAAACCTTCTAATATTGTGGGAAATGCATTTACGTGGTAACAAAGTTGCTGATGCATTAACATTTTGCAGAGTATTAACCGCAAAGGAATAGTGTTCTGGTATTAAAAATAATTTGACATTGTCCCTGCTATTTGTTGCTCATTATCAGTACTCATTGCCAGTTCAACATTCCTCAAAAAAATTTAAATCCTACCTTGGGAAAATGAGGTAGGGAATATGTGCAACGGCTGATGACATCATCTGCTAGTAATGGATATAAATCTTGAGTGAATTTGTAAGTACAAATGTGCAGCTTGGAAGGTGCCAGAATTCACGCCTGCATTCTTATAGCTTGCAAATTCATCACGTGCAGAACTTGGGAACATCATTTTCATCCAGAATGTGCTCAACTACACCTTGATGAAGCCAGACCAAAGAAAAAAAGCCAATCTCTACTACAAAAAATAAGGTGTCATATTTTATAGGATGATAACTTTTATTTTATTTCAGATTTTTAAGTTACTTCATATGCTTCATTTATGTCTTCATTTAAGTGCCAGCTTGACATTTTGGAGACATTTTAGAAATTAGCATTGTGATATAGCAGCAAGAAGGTTTCTTGCATACCGAGTGCAGTAAGTGAGTGTTAACAAAGCACTAATGCCATTTGGACAGGATAATACCAGCTAGTGTGTCCAAAGCTCTTAAAAGTACATTCTAAACTATTATATTGCCAATTAAGCGGCAAGGTGGAAAATTCTTGTCTTTCTGTTGGCATTGAGAGGGTCTTTCTAAGTTGGTTTTTTCCTTATAACTTAAAAAAAAAGTAAGAGAAAACTTGAACTTTACCTTAAAAGGTTTGTATTTAAAGAGCTGCTCCTTAAATATCTTGTACATTGAGGCAAAACAATACCACCTGGGAGAAAATTGGCAGAAAGCCTGGTTCAAAAGGGTTTGGATGGTTCAGGGAATTGGTAATGAAATCCTTGGATTTTACCAATCTACTTTGTTCTGATTCCTGTCCAGCTTTGGTCACAGCCACTGAAAGTTCCTACTGGAGACCAGCCCAAGCAGCAAAGGCCCAGGCCCACTTCTGAGCCCCTCCGGTTGTGTATGTGGAAAGAGTTGTCGACATCAGTGTCAGTGCAGCTCCCAGTGGACAGGTGCCCATCTTCCCACCGTGATTCAACAAATAAACTGCAATCTGAATGCCTGTTGAATGCTCAGTTTTCACAAAGTAGTGCCTTAAAGGGCATGCAGGTTCCTAAGTTTCTGCTGACTCTTCAGTCCCTGACTTGCCTGTGGGCTGATGAGGTTATATATAAGCTCTTATGGACTTGCGACCCAGCCATATTATTGTAGTGCTACTCTGTGGCATCACCAAGATGTTTCCACGTGTCTACATGAGGAATTCCCCTTGTTTGGGATCAGACTTGGGCAGTAAAACTCAAGTCAGGTTCTCTAGCACTACTAAGATTTTGTTCAGATCTTAGGTCTGGGAACTAGGAATTAAGCTCTGGCCCAGGCTTTGCTACATCAAAGGTCATTGAATTTTGAAATAAAATCTCCTTGGATGGAGTTACACATTCATAGTCACATCCTGACTCTGCTAGCCAAGGGCATTCCAAACTTCTTCTTGCCATTTCTTGACCTTGTTCCATCCTTCTGCTCCTGAAATGAGGTGGAAGAGTCAGCATGTGGAGTTCTCCTTGTCTCCAAGTTGCTGATCCAGCTAAAATAGCAGCCCCACAAACAAGCCAACTAAACAAGTGGCTTTTGTCTTAACAAATTTTCTTATCTGATGCAACGCCAAAGCTCTCGTGCCCTCACAAGAGGACTGAGAGTGGACTGCCATTTTTGGGCCAGAATTTGGTTTGGGGTATTTAAATTAATCAGAAGGAAACACCCTCATCCAGTCAGAGGGAGCGCAGAGTTCATTCCTCTGTATTTGCTCACTGTTACCCCCGGAGCTTGTTCTTGCAGGTCTGTGATGATGTTCAGGATGAAGGAATCAATTTCCAACTAAATCCACCTCTCTCTTTCCTGCTCTTGTTCTTTTATGTTATAAATGGAGGATGAATTATATAGTCTTACAATTAAAAAGGAATCTTATTAAAAAAAAGAAAAAAGTTCAGGCATGTTTCTCCACTCAGTTACAATCATATAATACTTCTGTCTTTAAGTGAACTGCAATAAATGTTGATAATAAGTTAATGGTGCAGATTAACCTGTACTGTATGATGAATAGTTTTATTATTTTCTTTTGAAGAATATACACAAGATCTGGATTCCTCCACATACTGAATTGTAAAGCCACATTTCTGCCCTCTTTAAGCTCCAGGGACTGCAAATGAACAATTCTCTGTCACAGTATAGCTCACATTGTAAAGGCCTTATTTCTTTACTGTATGTGCACAAATAGTAGCTCAGAGTGTACAGAAGCATTTTGAATGAGCAATTTTGGGTTGATGATATAAAAATATTCTACCAAAACTAGAATTAATCTTAATTAATTAGCTTAATTAGACAACTGATCTCTTCCAATTCCTACCTGCTCAAACTTATAAATCAAGTATTCCCCTATATATATTATTTATATGCATATTTCATTCTAGTGTGCAATTTTATTTTCTATAACAGATCTACTTATAGCTACAGTTCAGCCAGCTACAGAACTATGCTGGTGTATGTCATAGAATGTCATGTTCAGGGTACAGAAATTTGAAAATCTACGCTTGGAACAAGTGTGAGACAACACATACATGAATAAATTAATTCTGACAATAGAAGTCAGAAACAAACCAAGAAGGCATAAACACATTTATTTTGAAACTTAAATGAATATTTTCAACAATTATAAATAAAATAATTAACATCTTATACCACATCTTGTGCAACAAACAATCAACATCCATGAATACTGGGTTATGGAAATTCATCCTAAGAACCATGCCACATTGTTTTAGTCATTCCATTATATTTTATGCCTTTGTGTTGGCCTTCCTCCCACTGTTAGTAATCTGGATCCAGGGAATAATCTCCAGGGAACTATGAGTTTGTTTGGAGGGAACTGTTTTTTCCTCACATGTGGACTCTAACTGTTAAAACTCCAAACAATCCCTCATAACATTTGTGAGTCTGAGCTAAAAAAGAACAGTAATGGCTCTTCTCAAGGGAAGAAGGTATTTCAGCTGAATGAACGGAAACCGATACTGCACAAGCAACTTGAGGTAAGAGCAATCCAGTTCTGCCTGGTTCCAGAAGAACATTGGCATGAAAATGAAGAGGCAGAAAGCTGAGTTACATCACCTCATCAGCACTATCACTCACTGACTAATTTTCCCAAAGTGCAGAACACTATTTTTAGCTGTTTTCAGAAATATCTGATAACTGCCATGTTTCCTATTATCCTTGCTGTTGGCCTCATAGGCTGTCCATATTATTTTCCTTGGGGGTACCAGTGAGTCCTGCACCAGTGAGGAGCCTTCCCCATAACTTGATAGACATTGTTAAAGAAGGATAAACTATGATGAACAGTTGTACAGCATGGGAAACAAGACAGAAACAATTAGGAAGAATAAATACTAATGTGGGTCCTTGTGACAAAAGACATCCAAATTTAGGTGTGGGAATTCCCATCAACATACCTGGAGAAGAACCTCACCAGGGTCTTAAAGCTCAGTTTCCGTGGATTATTTTTTCCTGAGTAATTTTGCAATGACATCCTTTCTTAAAGTGTCACAAAACCTTATATTTTTATTTTATTACTTTTTTTTATCTGATGGTTCATGCACACCTGTTTAATTGCCCCTCAAATCTGCTACCTCACATAGTTATTTTCACCAAAACATAAGCTACACTTCAATATCTTATTTGCCAAAAGATTTCTATTTATGCATATGACAGGTTTAGGAAAAATTAAAGTATTTGTATTTTTAAAGTTCTCACACAATTAAAAATTATTTTTGCCAGCTACATTTAATGAAAAGAAAAATACTGTTTTTCTGCACTATATGAGTGTCTATACAAGCATATTATCTGTGAGAGAAATGGCTAGCTTCTGTTTATATAACTAGAAACCTATTTTCAGTGACTCACATTGTAGAAGTATTAAATTAGATCTTTTCTCTATTAATCCCATTTAGTTACCCTGATTATAATATATCAATGCATTAATAATAAAACATTTAAACTGATGTATTTAGATGTAATTTTCTGCACTCACATTTAAGTGTTTCTGCAGATTTATGCATTCGGAACATTATGCTGGAAAGAGTTTGCATAGATTTTCCACTGCTCACTGCAACCACCAGCAGCCTGAACACATAGAATCATTTAGGTTGGAAAAGACCATCTCAGATTTCAGAAGTCCTTGTTGTATTTGCCACTTATACCACTGAGAATACATATGTGGTCTACCAAGATAAAAGATGCTAAATTGCTACACATTACTACAATTCCAATAGAAAATAGTCTTAATACAATTCCAGAGGGAAGAGAGAGTAGTTCCCCTCTGTCTTTTAAATGGATTAGCATATCCAATAAGCCTTTTTCCCCCCTTCTATTTCATTGGAAAGGTTTACGGCACAGTGTGGTTCTAGCTGGCTCTTGGGCATTGATGGCTGACTGCAGCATCACAGAACTCCCTAGATGTGGAGGTTGGTTTGCATCCTGATGAGATATGGATTTAGCCAGCCAAGCCTTGGCATCACTGAAGCTATAGCAGGACTGAGTTGTTCATCCTCAGTCTCACTTGGAGAGACTTCAGTCAACCTGACTGACAGTTTTGGACTACATATCTGGGCTCAGACTCTCTGTGGTGCTGAGCTCCCATGGACATCAGATGCCTAAACCCCTCTGAGACTTGAATCTTTAGCCTGTGATGGCACAAAATCAGCACCAGCAAAGAATCTGTTATCAAAATGTCTAGGGAGAGATTTTCATAAAAACTGTTGTGAGGCACCCAACTCCTGTTGCCTGCTGTAGCATGTAGCTCACCCATATGACCTGCTTGTCAAACAGACATGTCATCTGAGTTTTTTGACAATCAGTAATTTCACCCATCTATACTGTTTTATACAAGGCAAACTATTTTGAAGAGATATATTACTTGCAATGAAATTTTCAGGCAATGCTACACATGTGAGAATGACTAACTGTCTACAGCCTGTGGTTAAGACACTGGCTTGACATAAGTAGAGAAAGAACTGATACATAGATTCAAGCTAATATTTTAACCACCAGACTGTCGTAGCTGTGACCAACTCAGGCAAAGAAGGCAGGACTTGAAGCAGTCTGACCGCCTTGGGAGTTCAGGTTACTTGCAAAGAAGGTGTGAAAACAAGATGCTGGATTGTGAGGATATCTATTGATTCAGGGTACTCCTGGACAACATAAGCTCTTGTAAAGGTAGCATGAATGTATAAGAAAAAGGAGATCAGCACACTCTTGCCTTTTAAGTATGTTCCAATAAAATAGGATGCTTGCTTAGAACCATTTGGGTCTACCTCTGAAAACTCAAAGCCTTGCTTGATTTCCATAGCAGAACAATCTACATTTAAGTCTTAAAAAATGCAGTGTCAGTAACAAGATTCAGATGACTCATTACAAAATAAAGTTTGAAACCTCATGTGAAAGTCAACTGACCAAATGTAAATGCTTTCTGCCTGTATCTTAGCTAGTCAACCCAAGCTCCCTTTAGACTCAATGGAGCAAAATAGATGTTTTAGTACAATTAATCTTAGGTATTTTAGATAGCGACTTCAGGATAAACTGAGTTGCACTTTAGCAGGCTCTGTTTCTCCCCGATGACTATAAAGGGCCTAAAATGATAAGCTTAGATGTACATGTCTAGACTGTAGATGTTTATAGTTAGGTGATTGAATCCCATTTATTCAACCCACTACGGTTAGTAAAGTACAAAATTTATTTACCCCACGTGTCATTGTTTTACTGAGAATGGATAAAGCCAAGCCTTGTATTATTTTTTGACCTATCTGTTTATGGCCATTGTTGGAAACAAATGCTTGAGGAGATGCCTAGGTCTGTACCAGAAGAGTTGATATTGTGTTCCTCTGTTCCTAATCTCAACATTGAGAACATTATAAAATGTAAATGGAGGGAAAAAATAGCTTAAACTTTGAAATGTAACAAAGTGACCATCAAAAGAAAGAACCCTAGACTTAGAGCTAAAGGCAGGCTTATAAGATAAGGAAAAGCTAAACAATTTAGACTGAGCCTCTTATGACCCAGTTCAAATATTTCTGGTGGGTTACATGAAGCTGACCTACTGTGTACTACATAAAGCATGAAGTTTAAAAGGTATGAGGAAAATGCAGTTAAAGGAGCTCATAAATGAGATTGACCCTACCAAAGGTTTGCAAAACACACTAGAACCATAAAAAAAGTAGCTTTTAGAAATGCAGTATTTCTAGTTATTATCTGCAGTTGCCTACCATAGCAGAAGGGATTATGCTGTCCTTAATTAGGGGGTGTACCAACAGTTTAAGAAATTTAATGTGAATTTGGATTAAGCCCAACATTTAAGTGACTGAATTTTTATATTTCAATAAGCTACAATGAAAGAGGAAACAATGAGAAATACAAGCATTTTATATGATATACCAATTAGTTTATAGCACATTAAGTGATCGTGTAAATGTCATAGATAAGTCACATTGTCATAAGAAGACATAACTTATCCTTTTGTGTTTGAGGCAGGAAGGATGGGAAAGTTCAGGTTTCGTTCAGGAACTGCCCAGCCTTTTTATTGAAACATTGACATCTCTTGGGCTCCTGGGTCCACGTTGTGAAATTTTGTGTGACTGGGTAAGTCACATCATGTTCTGTACTGAGGCCTGGGAAATACGAAAGGACTGTTGTTTCTGAAAACAGAAAAATGCTGTAAATTTTTTATTCTGTTCAACAGAACAAACAAATTTTTAAACCTCCCTGTAAAATGGTACTGCACAAATATTTTCACAAGTAACCCACATGCCAGGTAAAGAATTATCAGCCTTTGTCCAGTTTTACACAGTCCATTCTTTCTTTTGAAGACAGGAGAACATATGAAGCTGTATCTCGCAATTCATTTAAGGGATTTAGAGTGAAGAAAAAGTCTGTACCCCTGTGTGGAACAACTGCCATTTAGAAAAAAGCAAAGGCATAGACAGAGCCTGTAGTGTGTCCATTAGCACAAACCTCACTGGCAAAGATCACTCCTGGAATTAAAATCCCATAACTTAATTTCAAGATCATCCATCCTTTTTGGGTGTTGTGGTCCATCTCATTTCTGAATGCCACATTTGGAAAGCAATTTGAAGCAAAACTTCTTCCACTGCTACAATATTCTTTTCTCTAATGAGCTGTCTCTGTTTTGTGCCAGTAACAGCTCTGCTTTGTGGTCAACTAACATACTATTCATAGCTACTATATATCCCTCCAGGGATCCATTTCTATATTCCCAGTCCTTCTACTGACAAAAGAGGTTTAGGTGGGCAAGGAACAATAGATATGGCCCCATTCCTAAAAGAACCCTGACAAACAGCCCAGGCAGCACATTTAGTCTTTATGAGCAAACATATAATACAGATTGAGGAACTGGTTAAAAAAAAAAAAGATATAAAAATCTAGTACAGAGCTTTTTAAAAACCTAACTATTCCTCCACAGTATAGATGCCCAAATGTTTTAACCTGCCTTATGGTGGGGACAGAAATATTCAGTGTACCAGCTGAGAGAAGCATAAAACCAAAAAAACTGGTAAAAATGTATGAGCTTTAACCGGTGTAGACTTATTTATGTAAAAATGCTCTAGAGTTTTAGGTTTACAGTTTTAAATGGTAAGTAGACAACTGTATAAAAATCATATGCAAGTCACAGTATAATTTATCCACTTAACAAATCAAAGTAGTAAAATGGCAGCTTAACAACCTCCACCCATGTCTCTCCCAATCTTTCATAACATGGTCTTAATCTTCACCCAAGACCTGCCAGACAAATAGCTTCTGCAGCATAAGACTAGAAAGTCATAAATTAAGCCTATATTATACAAACTCATGCTTTTTAGCCCTATATCTGCTTATTGTTTTGACTGCTATACTTAAAACAGGATAACCTTCATGAAATTTTTTACAAGAAATAATTTATTAAAGTGAAATTCTCAAGGATATCTAAAGCCTTAAAGTTGCCAAAGCTACTACTGGCTGTATTGTGGGAAGTCTGAATACAAACAACTTTACTCAGATTGAGAGGTGAACTGAACGCTTGAGTTTGGAGAAAACTTAACATTTATGTTTAATTTGCAAACAGGATGGGGTCACCTTTGACTGAAGTATGATTTTGGTTTCCTTCAGAGCAGTCTTGTTACTTGAAACTCAAGTGCACAAATCAGTGGGCAGTAAGGGACAAAGATATTTTGGTATCTGATTATACATACTTTGAAGCAAAGACAAGAAACCTGTTCCTTTAGCTTCAGAAACAACCCCCAAAGTGAAGGAGAGCTACCAAAGAGTAAGCTGTAGCATGCAGTAAATAAAAGCAAACCCTTATTTTTAATAAATTAAAGGCCATGCTTTTTACTGGCAAGAGTTGCAGGTTTGTAACCCTCTCTACAGGCGCAGTTCTTTAGATATGTCTCCAAGTTAGGCAGCATTAATTGTTCGCCTTTCCCCCATTTGGATCTGATAGCTGAGTGTTAATCTGTAATGAATTCCTATATTGTAGAAAGTTGACACGATTAGTTCATAAATCATGGAGATAGAGCTAAAAAAGGCAACAAAACCCACAAACTATCGCTCAGAGATTCAGAAGTAGAACTAAGTGACCCCTTTTCCCTGTGGACCAGCTGGGTGGGTGCCAGCACATACTGTCAGTTGTGGATCTGCTCTGTCCCCCTAGGTGAAAAGACTGCTGTGGAAAAAGAAGAAAAGTTTTATTAAAAAAATAGGTAACAAGCACTAATAAGATTCTTGTGAATGCTCACAGTCTGCACGTGACTCAGGATGGTATCAGTACTCAACATTACACCAATAATTCATGAAGAACAAGGAAGTTAATCCCCTTTCTGTGTCTGAATTAATCAGCCAAAATAGAAAACAAAACTGGCAGGACATTGGATGTTTGTGTGCCAGTTTATGGGGCCTCCATAAACCAACACCAAGAGAACACAGCTTACAATTTTGCTGATTAAACCAGTAATAACTGTTCGGATTTTACATATTTAGCAACTGAAGCTACTAATGTGGGATCCGGCCTGCAAAACCAAATATGAAGTTAATTAAATATCTAACAAATGTTTGCGAAGCTACAGAAAGAAAAGCATTTGGTTTTCAATTTCCTTTATTATGTCCCCACCCCATGAATCCCCCCCAGGCCCATTTCCTTTTCTTGTTCAAATTGAACAGCAACTTTCCCAAGCAACTTAAGAGCTGGGTTTTTAAAGGAGCTTAAGAGTTGGTCGCTCAATTGAAGCTCAATTTCAGTGGGATGTGGACACCTCATTCAATACATTTCTTCTTACCTAAATCAGGCACTGACTAAAGATAGGAAGTAGCTGATAATATGAACAATACATATGAACTACACATATTAAAAAAAAAGAAGAAAAGATTTATCATCACACTGCTCTCTTCAGGGGAACTTTCTTTCCTTCTCATACCACAAAAGCCAAGAACTGATTGTATTTTTTGTCCATGCTCAGTCAGCCCTCCAAATGGAGACCAAATCAGTGTTTCTCTTGCACTTGTCCCAAGGACAGAGAGCAGCCTGTTTTCATTAATGAAGCCACTCTTGAGATACCCCTGGGTAATCAAATGCAGGTCTGGTTATAATTACAGGCTAGACACTGGGATGCTTACTTTAATGTAGTGAGCAAGGGTAGCAGTTGCAATGAAAACGTTGGCTGTGACAAGGGTTAGGAGTGAGGGTACTTTTTGAGGGTCTCCACTGGGTTCTTGCTAACGGGGTTAGAGCTGTCAGGGATATGCCAGCCCCAGCCTACATGACAATCTCATCTTCACTCATTTCTGCCGTGTAACTCATAGCTGCATTTAGTATTAGCAAATGACACAGTAGAAACACGGAGAATGAACCTTTTACTGTATTTGTCAAGGTTGTTCTTAAGGACAGTGAAGTAGGCAAAAGTTATGGCCTTAAAGCATCGAGGTACTATTACCATCTTCTAATTCAGTCTCCTGTGCAATACAGGAATCCAAACATCCATTACTTTCTGGATTTGTTCTTTTAAAGTGTACTCCTAAACCAGTGCTTTTCTCTCTACGGAAGAGGAATATTTTCTCATGTATACTTTGTAGACACCTCAGCTGCTATAGAACTTTAAAGTAAAAAGTACATGCATATTTTAAGCTCATTTTCCCCCATTTCTAATTCCACAAGATTTCTCTTGGTACACCACTAGCTTTTGCAAACCACACGCTAACTTTTTTCAGAACAAATAAGGAGAATAAAAACTGAAGTCAAGTTGTAGCATGAGATAAATATCAACAGAACTGATGTGAAAAACAGTTTGCAATTTTCAGACCTGAATTGTAGTGACTGTAGTGTCACCATAAAATGGTCTGATTAAATGATTAGATGAAGTTGTATATCTTGGGGAGTTCTCTTCTTTACTACAGCCATTTGATAGCCTAAATAATTTCATTTCAGGTAACTAATTGAAAGGATTTTTGCAAGCACTGAGTGCTGGCCTGAGCTAGTTGTCTGGAAATTAGTGAGCAATACAGTTGGTGAACTGTTAGTGATTTCTGGAAGTCCCATCCTTCAATCCCAGCCTGCACTGGAGTCCATTTTAAAGAGAGAGGGAAAAGGAAAATCAACAAATAGAAGAGCAAAGCTCAAACTCAAAACGGGAGCATAGTTCATTAGTTTAAGTTTTGAAAATCAGGGTTTATAACTTTATTCAGCTGTGGCCATTCTATGATAGAGATATGTCACTACACAAAGAGCTACAAAAGACAGAAGGATAGCAATCCTGAGATATAAGGTTTAACTCTGATCACACAACACAAAGTGTCCTGGAGAATCAGTCAGCTCAGAATGTATGGCTTGCAAAAAGTAGCATTTTAAACAACCTTTTTTTTTTTAAATCAGCCAGTTAGGCACAAAGAAGAAGATCATGCTAGAAAATCCTCCCATCTCTGAAGGTGGCTTAAGTGTCTAATTCAAAGCTGCAGAGACATGTTCATACATATGTGTGTGTAGATATATCTATAGAAGGTAAATCATGTGCCCACATTCCTTCCTTTCCTTAGTACACATGCCCTCCCTCCCCAAAAAGTACTGTATGAGCCCGATCAAAAGCTAAACTGCAAAGAGGTAGTGCTGCTCTCTGTACCAGAATTCCTTAGTCCCTGTTTAGATTAGCATGAAAAATCCAAATGGGTCTATCTGATTTCTCTTCTACAGTGGCCTTTGCAAAGTCACTTCTTCAAGTGCAGGAGAACCCGGTAAACTGTAGGGTGCTTCCAGAAAGTGAAGATTGAGGCATGATATTTGGGTTGCCATATTTAACTACTGTTTGAAGAAAGATCCTGCATTCTGGGAGCACAAAGGCAGTGCGGTTTTCCTAAGCTGCCTTCCAGGAGTTAACAAACGCTTCTGCCAAAATCCGGACCCTTCTGCAGAAAGCCCTGTGCAGGCATGTAGTAAGAGAGAGCAAACTCCAAACCCAACCCCAGAGGACTCACGTTCTAAATAGACCAGAAAATGTGTGGGAGGCCTCAAAAAGAGCAGCTCAGTGACCAAACCAGGAATAAAATATGTTTGTTGGCTCCCAGGAACCTCTCTGCTGCTACTAGCTCTGAGTGAATTGCTCTGGTCTATCCATTCCCATATGAGTCAGTCAGCTGAAAAAAGCGTGAAGGCCAGAAAGAAAGTAGCCTAGAAACAGCTCTGGGATAAATTAGCTCTTTACATAAAATTATTTCATTTACTATTTCATTGAAGTGAGCAAGCTAGAGACCATGTTGTGGTTCTGCAGCTGAACAGAGTGGCATAAAGTAGAACAACACTTATTTAAAACAAACAAATGTCAAATTCTTGCCTGCCATAGATCCTGAATGCGCAGGAGTTGCCCCTGCTTGAATGAGGCACCAATGGCTTTCAGCAGAGCTCAGTGACGTACATCCTTCCATAGGGTTGGACACATGCCGTTCTGTTGGATGTACATTGTGTTCCGTGGACACACTAAATCTGTGTTCTCAGTACTTACATGTGACTCAGAAGGAAAGTATTGATAGTGGATATGGCAGCAGATTGCACATGGCATTGAACTTTACACATTAGGCTTGCTAGGAGATATTGCCACCTATTGTTTTCTATCTTGATTGCATTGCTTTCTTAACAAGTAATTGGGTTTGCTGCATTTTAACAATGTTCCAGATAGAAACTTTACGAGATGAAAATCTGCATTTTGTTATCACAGTTAAATACACTGATGATTTTCAAGGAGTAACGGGTCTTTATCTATCTTAGTGGTTTCTTCAGCAAATGTCACTGTAATATTCAAATTTTGCACAGACCTGTAGAGTCAAGCTTATCTCAGATTTCATTGTATTTTCCTTCCTTAAGTTCTAGACGGCTTTTAATGTTTTATCTTTCATACGAAAAGACTCCCAGTTACTTAGAAAAGTGTATAAAAATGTATGTTTCTGCTTCTTTTAGAAATATTCAGATGCTGTCATACTAAACTGTTTTGCTTGCTCTAGGGAAAAAAAAATAAAAAGACCTCTTGAGTAGTATAAGCATTTGTTTTTCTTTTAGGTAGTTTATTTATTGCAATACAGATCCCTGACAACCAAAACTTTTCATGAGTTTGTCTTGATTTTGCTGAATTTCTTTGGTCAGAAAGAAACTGGTAAGATGTTTGACTAGCCAATCTATTTAATTTTAAAATTTGCCTATATTAAATGAAAACCATTCAAAAAGGAAGTTAACTAAAAATTCTCTGGAAATCAAATGACACTCTTTCACTTCAGCTCAACTGAAACATTTGCTTGAAACCAACTATCTATCTCTCACTGGTTTTTGTCTTTTTAATATGAAAATCTAACAATTTTATTCTCAAATGAGGTCACAACTCTTCTCAGCTTTTTTTTTCTTTTAATGAAAAATGTAATTATGTGCCTGACTTAATGATCTACTTCCTCTGATCCTTGTTGTCTGACTAGTTGCAAAGTTATTCAACTGCATCTGTCTTGAAGTGGCTTGAAGACTCAAACGCAGATACTGATATAGGAATATCAGGGTATGGAAAATCAAAATGAAAGTCCTGATACAACTTGGAAGCTGCTGGATGAACAGGAATGTTACCCCCAGGGGAATTGCCCTATCAGTTATTCAAGCCACTGTCCCAGTCTTTACGAGTGGCATTTCTTTCTGTACAGTTCCCAAAGAAAAGGATATGATATCAGGACTTTTTCATCAAGGCATTGAACACAGGCTATCAGAAGAAATTGTGGCACATGCCTTTCCAGCGGAGCAGGCTGTTTTGTGTCACCATGAAGCCAAGCTGTGGCACACTGATACCGAGAAAGAGCGGGAGTCCCGAGGGTCACAGCTGAACATCATAGGCTTTGTGAAATGGCACAGTGGGAAGAGGTTTTTAAAAAATCCCAGACAACAACAACAAAACCTTATGCAGAGAAAGAGACAGAAGAAGACCAAACAACTGTCCACTGTGTTCTTGATAAAAACATCAAGAGCAGTTGTAGCCATAGCCAAACACAACAACAGAACTAGGGCACAGGAGTTCAGAAATATACAGTGCTTTGTCAGGGATGACTGGACAAATTAGTTCAGAGCATTAGACAGAGTCCAAATGGTATTTATTATCTCAACATTTAATTTCGTCTTGAGGTGACTCAAAATCCTGTTCAAGCTCATTTCTTCTTGTTACTGGCATTGTAGTGCATCCTCTAATATATTCATTATTTCATCCTGTAGTTACATAGTAATTCTCTTTTAAGGACGGTTGTTCCTGAGCCCTATTCATTACCAGGTTCAAGAGGACTGTTATACGATTTCAGAATTACTTACAGATCATTTTGAGAAACTTACATTGAATTAATAGGAAAGTCAAGATTTGTAAGCTTTATATAGAAGAAAGATGTTAAACAAAGGAATTGTTCTGCTTGTGGAAAGCATCTGGGAAGGAAATTTAGATTAAATTAGTACAGAATCACCAAGCAGCTTTTTGTAGATCCACAGAATCAGCAGATACTTCATCTCCTAGCGTCTTCAGATCATGTCTTTCTGGAAAGAATGCATTAGTTAAACATAAAAATTGTGTTTAATGTACAGACATATAAATTAAAGTTATAATTTAGTTATATAGCAAGGTTAGATTAGCTGATTTAATGATTGCTCTGCCCTAAAAGTCTCCAGCCCAGAAGTAGCATCCCAGAAAAGGAAGAAAACTTTACAGGAGGTTTTCTTAATTTTTGTCATATTCATCTCAGAACACTTTGAAAGCATAACATAATAGTAGCTGAAGTCAGAGGCAATAAACTTGTATGACTTCATATCACTTGGGAATGGCATTCAGCCATTTTCCTACAGCTTTCCATGATAAATGTTCTAAGGCTTTGTTTTTAAAATTACAAATGGGTGGATACTTTGGTGACTTTTTTTAAAAATATTGATTTGAATTTAAATTTTGGATACTTTAATGAAACTTATACCTCATTAGACTTGTGTTTTTATGTTTGTAGCAACACTATGTGAAATTTTATAGTTTACCAGACTCTACAGAGATTAATTTTTATTTTTTTATTTTTTGCCTAAGGATCAACAATTGGTAGATAGTTTCCTTGATATTCTGTGATGCTGGTGATTTAGTTTTTTTCATGCTACAACACATAGATGTTTTTTCTCTGCCACCTGATCTAATCTGGCATGGAAGAAAGTCAATCACTAAATAAATAAATAAATGAAATTAAGACAAATAAACTTCCCACTAGCAGCAGAATAGCCTGAGAGTAGACTAAATTTTATTGAACTCACATAGTGGTATCGGTGCTAAGTAGATATTCGAATGCGTAAAGTATAGGTTTTTTTATAGTTTGACTAACTCAATTAAAATCACTAAATTTGAATGTAGAATGATAGAATTATAGGGTAATGCAAGCTGGAAGGGGTCTCGGGAGGTCATGGCACTTGCTCACAGCAGAGTCAGCTATGAGATCAAACCAGGTTGCTCAGGGCATTATCCTGCCAGGTGTTGAAAACCTCCAAGAACGGAGCCTACACAACCTCTCTGGGCAACCTGTTTCTGACCTAACTGGGATTAAACTAAATGCGAGTGGTTTAACATATTTTGACATATTAAGAAAATAAAATAAAAATAAATTTGTTTAGCTTGGTGGGTTTATTTCAGACTAGAATAAACCACTTTTTCCATTTCCAACAGATAAAAGAAAGTGAGGGCTAAATTCATCAGACTTCATGGGAGGAGGTAGTACTAATCCTCTCCTACCCAGATTACAGAATACAGCCAAGATGTCTGATACTGCCTCAATTCTCTAATTTGTTTCAGGGCATTGGAAGCCATCTCTTGCTACTTCCAGAAAAATACCTTATCTTATACAACTACAGGCTGCAGGGGTGGGAGGAAGCCATGTTGCTTTGAAACTGGAAGTGGGTGGATTTGAACTGAAGTCACCAGCAAGCAGCTGGGTATCTTCATTACTAAGTAAACTTCACTGAGGCTGAAATCACTCATGATGGAGCTACATCACTATGTGTATTTAAATGATCATGAAGACAGAGAACAAGAGTATGAAAGTGACTTAGTGGCCCAGCAATTAGCCAGGTACCCAGGAAGTCCTGATCTGTGCTCTGGGGCACATTTAATTATTCTTTCTAGTTCAGCTAGAACTGCCTTATCACCAGGAGGAATATATCTTACAATATCCAGTAGATTGTCCTTTTGGCAATGTCTTAGATGGTATGATAGTACGATTAAAATTTCCAGATGCAGGGAACTGAGAAAAGGTATTTTGTAAGCATGCCAAAATCTCTTGTCTCTAAGTTTTTGATACAAAGGTGGCACCTTATTCTCCTCTGACACTTTTACTCTTCCATGTATGTGTACTGCATATGTATGACAGAAATAACAGTTTTCAGTAAATTCGTAACAAATCTAACTTTAACCAGAAATTCTACAAGGCTCCAGCCTGAACCATTTCCCACTCTCTTCACAAACACTTGGCCTTGGGCTTATCCTTGGTATACCCCCTATCAAATCTAACGTCGAATTGTTCAGTCAACTTCCAACATCACTTCACTAATGGTGCCAGTTCTTATCATCATCTCACAGACGCCTCTGCACCCTCTCCCACTTCCCCTCATGCTTGGGAAGAAATTCTCATCTATATTTTCAGTCAGGCTATTGTTGCTTTTTCTGTCCTTCTTAAAACCTGCTTCTGGTGAGACACCAGCATTGTGAATATTTAGGTCAACTGAGATTGTACATTATTTAATTGTCCTTGTACATCAGGACTCTAATGCTGTTTAGGATTTGCTACACATAACTGTAATAGAATGAATAAGTTTTAACAGATCTTATGCTAAGATTGAGAACGGTAAGACTTCTCTTACAGGAAGGTGAATCGCTGCTTACTCCTAGAATTGTGTATCACAGCTTAGCTAAAGGACTATTTAAGACCAAAACTTAATTCTCCAGAAGTTGTTTGTCCAGGGAAGAATAACTTATGAAAGTGGCACAAAAACGCCAAAGGATGTGCATTGTCAGAAATACGATTTAGACAGGTAGGCTGAAATATAAATAAGAATCCGACCATGAATGACCAAAATTGTGGCTCTTTTGAGACACTTCACTGACTCAAGTGGATGTTGTTTAAAGACAAACTGATTCCAGCACTTTGATGTGTCTATATAATTTTATTTATTAAAAATTTGTATGCAAAATATATTTTAAAATGTTAACCTAATTTGGGTAAAAAAGAAACACTGAAAAACTGGGATTTCATATAGGGCTGACTTTCTATTTTTTTAAGTTTAGAATTTTCTGGCATACATGTTTCACAGGGGCTGAGTGGATCTGAGAAGAGGACATGGAAGCATGGGCGGATAACCCTTGAGATCCTGTTCCATAGCAGATAAATCCAATAGATATTAACAAGGAGGTTCTTGCAGGATCAAAGTTGTGCCTCTAAGCCTAGACTGATAAATACAATGCAGATGGATGAATGAAATGTAAAGGGGCAATACAGCACCTGCATCTGGCCAGTTTTTTATCCAGTGAAGAGTGTGCCTGTCCAAGCCATGAGCAGCCAGTTTCTGCGTGAGAATGCTGTGGGAAATGGTGTCAAAGGCTTTACTGAAATCTGTGTAGACAACATCCATAACCTTTCCCTCATCCACTAAGCGGATCACCTTGTCATAGAAGGAGATCATGTTAGTCAAGCAGGACCTGCCTTTCATAAAGCCATGCTGAGTGGGCCTGATCACCTGGTTGTCCTCTATGTGCCGCATGATGGCACTCAAGAGGGTCTGTTCCATGACCTTCCCCAGCACCAAGGTCAGACTGACAGGCCTGTAGTTCCCCAGATCCTTCTTCTGGCCCTTCTTGTAGATGGGCATCACATTTGCTAACTTCCAGTCAAGGGGGACCTCCCCGGTTAGGCAGGACTGCTGATAAATGGTTGAAAGTGGCTTGCTGAGCACTTTCACAGCTCCCTCAGTACCCTTGGATGGATCCCACCTGGCCCCATAGACGTGTGTGTGTCTAAGTGGTGTAGCAGGTCACTAACCATTTGCCCTCGGATTATGGGGGCTTCATTCTGCTCCCCGTCCTTGTCTTCCAGCCCAGTGGGCTGGGTACCCAGAAGACAACTGCTCTTACTGTTAAAGACTGGGGCAAAGGAGGCATTAAGTACGTCAGCCTTTTCCTCATCCTTTGTCATTATGTTTCCCCCCACATCAAATTAAATGATGGAGATTCTCCTCAGCCCTCCTTTTGTTCCTAAAGTATTTATAGAAACATTTTTTATTGACTTGTACTGCAGTACCCAGATTAAGTTCTAGGTGAGCTTTGGCCCTTCTGATTTCCTCCCTGCATAACCTCATGACATCCTTGTAGTCCTCCTGAGTTGCCTGCCCCTTCTTCCAAAGGTCATAAACTCTCTTTTTCCTGAGTTCCAGCCAAAGCTCTCTGTTCAGCCAGGCCACTCTTCCCCCTGGCTCGTCTTTCGGCACATGGCGACGGCCTGCTCCTATGCCTTTAAGATTTCCTTCTTGAAGAATTTTGAAATATTTATACAAAATGCTTGTATCTGGTCTGTAGGAAGACTTTTAAATATCATGGATTGAGACAGTCTATGGCACAAACATCCTATTCATAATAGAACAGACTTCTTGAGAATGCTGTTTCCACTACTTTTGTCATTATCTTAATTTGAGCCAGGATTTTACCAGTTAGTGAAAGTAAATGATTCTTATTTACTCCATTTTAACATTTCTCCCACTGACTTTATGAAACCCCCAAACTGACTTGTTTCTGAGGCAGGGATCCCCTTGCCTCTAACTAGATGAAAGTTTTGGTTGCTTTCCAAGTGGGGAAAATGCAAGTGCCCTTCCTGTTAGAGATTTATGGAAACATTGATAGACTTCAACAGAGAACATAGTATTAGACAGTATCCTCTCAATAGTGTTTTTATCAAAGAAATCGTCACGTAGAACCACTCCACTAAATAACTAAGATATATTTTAAACATCTGATTATACATAAATTTCTATTTCAAGCAATTTTTACAGAAACTTAATATATTTCTGTGGAAAACTTGATTCCAGTTCTTTTAAATGTTACAGGGCCATTTCATTAGGGAACTATTCATCTTATAGAGTATAAAATGTCTTCACTTAAAATGTATTGTAGAAAAATAGATTAAAACTGTCTGTGCCTATTTTCCCTCAAAGCCATAAAGAATTTTGAAGATTCAATTCATTTTGCGTTTTTACCAGTCTTCATCCTTTGACATATTACAGACAGGCAAATTCTTTCATAATATAATGGGTATGTTAAAATAAAATAGCCCACCAGCAGCCTGGCCATGAAACAGTCCCACAGGTTGTTCTAGACCTGGCCCAGGAATGACTTTATTAGAACCAGCCAAGCAAATGTGCCAGCTCATTTTCTAACTGCTGGAAAATTTAATTCCAGAACTGGCACGTGGGTGTTGCAGCTGCCCAGCTTGCCTCAGAGTGGCCAGAATTAGAGTCAACAGAGGAATAAACCAAGGGACATCACTTGTATCCACCACCACACTGAACCCTCTATAGGCAGCCAAGATGATACTGTTATGCTTAGTTATTAATGATTTAATACATGTTTATTTCAACACTTTGTGTCATCAGGCAGTGATTTCATCACTTGTTCCTGAAAAGACCATAATAATGGAACTTACCAGAAGATTAATACTTCATCTGTGCAGAATGCACACAGCTGAAAAGTGGAGGAGGTTTCCTGACACCATCTCTGGTAACCATGTACTGCAGAATTAATTGCAGTGAGGACTAGACCTCAAAGGTTGAGGTCTGGATCCAGACATTACCATAGTTCAGGTATGTGGGTTTGCTCCAGCCTGACCAAAATACAAGCTCCCCATTAACATCACATTTCTAACAGTATTACTCCAAAGCTCAGAGCAGCTCAGATGCAGGGATTAATTTCTGTCCCATTTTCATTCAGTCACAGTTTATGGATCATTGTTTTAAACCTGGGTGTACATTTATGATGCTATTTAAATAATAACAGTGACACAATAAACTGCAAAACCATGTCATTTATAATGTTATTGTGAGTCAAAGATAAAATATAAAATCTGGGCTTAAACTACAGTATTCTGATCCAAACTAAGATTCTCCACTGTTTCAGTGGTTTTCATTGTCCACAAGCACAAAACAAATGGATAAATTAACTATTGGCTTACTGTTTCATCCAGGCGTGTGTCATCTTGCAAAACGCAAGAAAAAATACAAAGAGGGGAAAATGGTCTACAAGATGTAGCAAATGCAAGCCAGAATGCATTATTTGAAATTTGTGATCTGTGGCCAAACACTTCAACAGCAGTGACCACAGTCTATCAGATATAGATGTTTTCCCCACCAAAAAGTGTCAGATGTTTGTAATTTGCTTTTAAGATTATATAACAGTTATAAAATTTGCAAGAAAGGGATCAGTGTTTAGATATGGTGTCATTGCAGGTACATTTGTTTAATCAGTTATCAGTAAATTGTTTAATTATTTAATATCAGTAATTTTAAAATTTGTTATTAGTAAATTCCTGTTAACTGTTTTGATTTCACATGGCAACTTGAATCGTAACAAATCCCTCTTCCACCTGATTTTATGTAATTTTATTAAAGACTTCTTTATCTTTTTGGTGAGGTTTCAAAGGAGGCATCTAGCAGAGTTGGCTTCCACTCCTTTCCAAATTTACTAAGATGCTGCTGTGGTTGCATGGTTTTGTTTAGCTGTTTTTCACTGGCATAACTCAGCTGTGATACAGATCCCAAATAATATGTCTCCATTCAGGTGGGAAGGAAGTATCCTTTGCAAAATCAGCTAATTAAATTGAATGTCTCTGCAATGAGGTCCTTAACTGAATTATCTGCCTTGTTACTCTTATACTTGGTGCCTTCCTGCTAAAACTGAGTCTCACTGATAGGACTAGCAGAGGTGGATGGAGCTATGATTTGCAAAGGTAAGTAATGAGTTTGAGTTCTTCCATTTTCTATAAAAATTAGCTGTCTTTGAAGACAGGTAAATACTCATCTTGTGATAAAAGGAGTCACTCAAAATCACACTCACTTTTTGCATTTTTTTGCCATGGTATCAAACAAAGAATATAACTTCTGAATTCTCTGAATAAGCTGCACAGAAATTTTTGATAAATGAGTTTCTGCACATTTAAAATAGTTGCAATATGTTAAATATTGAACAGTATAAAATTATTACTTTCCATTGCATTTTATTCAGCACACTCTGGATGCTATTAAGTTACATATGACACACTATGCTATATTAACATTTCATTTATATGATCTCATATGCATAGCACCCCCAGGTTTGAAAAATGAGCTATTCAGAAAGAAGGCATCATTCAGACATTATTGCCTACTGGTGGCCATTTTTTCGTTGCTGGAGACAACACTGCTAACTACAAACTCCAGCCACTCTGAGCCAAACACTTTTCCCATTATTCAGTTCACTTTCAGTTCCATCTCAAGAAATGTCCCCTGAAATGATGGAAGGATGTTGCTATAGCCTGTACAGTTCTATAGCTGCACATTTTGGCGCTCATGGCAATTTTTTTCAGGTGTGAATCAAATTATTCTACTCTTGCCCGTCTGTTTCCTACATCCTCTGTTGTTGGGCTTCTTCTAACCACTACAGTCGCTGCTGTTGAAGAACTGAAGTATCTC
Organism: Haliaeetus leucocephalus; assembly: GCF_000737465.1. Classification (NCBI taxonomy): domain Eukaryota; kingdom Metazoa; phylum Chordata; class Aves; order Accipitriformes; family Accipitridae; genus Haliaeetus; species Haliaeetus leucocephalus. The sequence continues at coordinate 758,070 of NW_010972653.1, forward strand.
CTCCTAACTAGCAATGTTAGCTGGTGGTGGTCGAGGTGTCCTTCCTTTGGATGGGCACCCAAACAAAATTCCCTCTTCTCCCTCCTCAAGTGCTAGGACTTCTAGTCTTTTCATATTTTTTCTGAGTAGTCTTTTTCTCTCAGGAGACCCTTGACCTATTCATTAGGGTCTCTAAGTATAGCTCTCAGGATCATGCAAACCTCTCAGCCAGAAGCAGAGCTGGCAGTCAGTTCAGATAAGTGTAAATGAAATTTTTCTTTTCCATCCTTCATGTTCACACCTTAACACTCAGAGCATTCTTGGGCACAGATCCTGAGGTACTTAAATGAGTACGTGTTTAAATTTATTTTGTATTTATTTTTATTCTTGCACTACCTCTCTGCTTCATTTTTTCCATTAATTTAGTGGCTTACAATGCTTCATACTCCTTACCATATATATCACTGGATAAATGTTTCTATATTATTCACTTCTGAGCCCGGTATTACACGGGAGACGGATACAAAGTGCCCCAGCAGATATGCTAGGGAACAGGTATGACGTCCTCTGGTATGGCAGGGAGGCAAAGAGCACAAAAGGAAGATATTCACTTTAGTGTTAGCAACACTAGCCTGAAATAGTCCTCACAGGCATAAAACCCAACGGACTATTTCTATTTCACTTGTAGCATTTTTGTTCCATTGTGTAGCCATGCACTTCAGTCATGTCTCAACTTACACTGACGGAAGACAAAAGACTTTTGGGCTTTAAAACTGTATTTAGTCCCATTTTTATGAATTGAAACCAGAGATTCCTTTGCTGTTTAATTTCATAGAATAATAAAATCATTCAGTTTGGAAAAGACCTCCTGAGGTTTCCAGTTCAGCATCCTGCTCAGAGTAGGGTTAGATGTGAGGTCAGGTCAGGTTTCTCAGGACTTTTACTAACTGTATCTAGAAAACCTATAAGAATGGACCCTACACAACCTCTCTGGGCAGACTGCTCCAGTGCTGGACCATCCTCATGGTGAAAATGCTTTTCTTCATAGCTGGTCAAACCCTCCCATATTTCAGTTTATGACCATTGCGTTTTATCCTCCCACCGCACACTTTAGTGAGGTGCCTGATCTTCCCGTAGGTAAGGGCAGGCTGCTCTTAGGTCCCCCAAAGCCATTTCTTCTCTAAGAGGAGCAGCCCCAACTCCCTCAACTACTCCTCCTAAAGCAAGTACTCCAGCCCTGACCATCTTGGTGGCTTTCCACTGTACTCTCTCAAGTTTATTCATGTCTTTTAAACTGGGGGGGCACAAAACTGGATGCGGTATTCCAGATGTGGTCTAATGAGCACCAAACAGGAGACTAATCGTTTTCCTCAACCTATTGGCTATGCTCCTGTTGATACAGCCCAGTATGCTCCTAGCCTTCATCACTGCCAGGGTGCATTAAGCACTCCTGGAAAGCAAGTTCTACTAAGAAGCTTTATGGATTTATATCCCACTGAGTTGCATGCACTAAATTGCTCTGTAGAGGGGCCTACCTCTCCCCATTCACTATATAGGGAGCCTAAAGGGATTAGCACTGTGTGCCTAAAGCTAGCTCATGTGAATTAGTCCTATAGGTTTGATAAAATATGCATACTGTGAAACCTTTTGAGATATGACTTATAAAATTTAACAAGCACCTTTAAAATATTGTATACTACAAAATAGTCACTAGAGCAACAAAATTATATTTTAGTTAGGAGTATAAATTTAAATAAATTTAATTTCAGAACAAACTTCCAAGGAAGAGGAAAACGCCAGTCCAAGTTGAAAGAATGGAAAAAGGGCATATTTGGTAAAGAATCCTTCATAGTTAAAACTGAATTCCTACTAAATAAAAGGCCATAAAAGAGTATTCTGGTGAAAGACAAGTTAAAGAAGGAAGAGAAGATGCTGTCCTTAGGAAAGGAAGTGTAGACAGGATGTGAAACAAGCTAATACATTGGAACAGCTAAGGTTAGTTTTTAATTTACTCTGGGATGATGTTTTTTTATTTCTATGCTTTTGTAGATGTTTCAAAGTCTGTCATGAAAAACTTAACCTTTTTCTTTCTTTAAAAAAAAACACCTTTGTTTCTGTTATAAACTTGTCTAGGATGTAAAATTATTTTGGGATAATTTAGAAAGCATGAAGTACAAAACTTTAAAGAAAGTCACCAGTTCAAACAAAATAGATGTTTCAGGCGAGCCCATTTTGATGTCCACAGCCCAAGGAAAGGTTGGGGAATCTTACTCTCAGCTTGTGTACCCTGCCAATGTGACAGAACCATGAAGTTCCAATAAAAGGGCAAAAGATACCCCTGGCAAGTGCTATCCTGTGTTCCTCTTGGAAGAGCAGAAAGTAGTGAGGCAATCCACATTTTGAGGAAAACCCTTTCTTGTTACTTGTTTGTTCTTTAGAATGCTAAACATTTATTTAGGATTGTCCCCGGTGTGCCCTTCTCTGCAGGTCCAAAGCAAAGCCTACTGATGTCAGGAACATTCCTATTGTTTTCAATGGACTGAGAACAAACTTTTCCTAATCTTATTAGTGGCCTGGTATTTTAGAGAAATTATTTATTAGTCTTCTGACAATCAGAATATTGCAGATACCTTTCTGTCAGAAACGTAAATGAGTGAGGAGGGGTTTTTTTTGCATTGGGTTGATTTGGAGCGGAAAGTATTTTAAGGTGGAGTGCAACTACTAGAAATGTAGTTCCTATGCAATTCACTCTCCTGTTTAAAGTTTCAGAACCATGGTGATGGTAGCTAGCAGCAGTGACATCTCAAATGCTTTCTTAAGAAAAATAACACAGTATGTGAGATTGGAGAGAGGAGGAGGAGCTGGGTTTTCAGATTTCAAGTCTGTATTTGGTTGGCTGGCTTCAATTAACACATTAAACTTTGTAATGCCTTTATGTCTTCATTTTTAAAATGGGAACGAGTTCTTCATAACTATGAAGATCTCTGAAGATCTGCTAATGAGAGAATGTCTTATCAGTGTAAGGTATTATTACAACCTAGCTGATTAATGGAACTGTGCCTGCAGGGGAGGGGGTAGCAGAGGAGGAAGAGGGTGAAAATAGAAACCATACTTTTGTCAGATTCAAGGAGCTAGTGAAGAATGAGGACAAAATGCTACATTGCTTTGTAGAAAATTAGGGATCACAGCTACATCTATCACCATAAATGGCTTGCTTGAATTGCTTGCATTCTCTGTCTGAGCTGCAATATTTCACTCAACTAACCATTCGTTAAACACACATCCTGAAAGCAAATAACTTTAATGTAAATAATTTGTGAAGCATTGTTCCATCTGTTGAAAATGTGCAGTAGTAGTTTCGACCCTTGTCTAAACCAGGCAAGCTACTTTCAGGCAAGTTTGGGAGGTAAATGAACTGTCTGGCTGCTTTTCTTGGCAACATCTCTTATTAGTGGGAGGTGGCAGTAAAGAGAACATGAGGAAGACTGAAAGTGTTTACTTAAAACTTTAGCCAAATGGCTAGGGAGAGTTAAGATAAATCATAACTGTCAATGATGACAACTTTAGACTGCTACTAGTTCACTCCTGTTTATGCAGTTTTAAATGTTGCACTTAGAAATGTTTAGGAGCAGACTGAATTTTATTGACAGATGCCATAAGTTGTTTAGATGTAAATATTTTGGACTTGGTTCTAACAGTGACATGGAAGATTTGCAGGAAGAAGGCTGTAAAGCTTCACACAACACTTGAGAGATAATATTTTTTAAGAGTGTCTCCAAAGTATGCATCTGTGACTCATATTTCCCCAAAGAATAAGGTCCATAGATCAATGCAGGCTTATTACACTTTCTCACACCAAAAAAAGCCAAAATAAAATGCTACAGCAATTGGCCATATGGGATTATTGAACTGAGTCGGTTTTCTTTCCTTTTTTTCCCACTCTTGTCTTGAGCACCTTTCCCCCCACACTCCTTTTTTTTTCTTCTTTTTTTTTTTTTCTGATGGTGGCTCAGATACTAACATTTAAATAGTAGTTAAGACGTCAGAGTAAGCTAGCGAAAGGCCAGAAGTTCAGCCAGTAACCTCAAGATTTTTTCTTAAAAGATTGAGTCATGCTGACCAATGCCATTAAATACAGTACTACGTGAAAGATCAGGGTGAATTGATCAGGGATTTAGATCAATTTATATTTTGCTTTTAACTGTGGCAGCTGCTGCTTCTTTTGATACACTTACTGAAGTTAAAGTAAGCAGCACATCTAGATGCTCTTTTGTTTATATAGTTCTATAAGATTTGCTTTGTAGACTGTAATATTGCAGTACATGTTCCAGGAGGAAAAATAGCCCAAGAATTAGAACAGTCTAACCTTGGCTTCAAACCCCTTTTCTGTTTAGAAAAGGAAGTATCACTAAGAGACTTATCCTCCAAATATCTTCAGTATGGACAATAATTTTTTAAACACACAGAATTTAGCACAGAAGTAATTCCCCATGTATTGTTCATGTACTCCTATTTGGATGGACCAAAATGGACCTTCTCAGTGGATTTTAGTACCTTGGATGAGAAGCATGTGAACATAAATATACTGTTTTCCAATTCTGCTGCTACATGTGAAACCTTGGTTTAAGAACATACTCTGTCGCTTGACTTTGAATTGTTCTAAATGCAAAATATGGGTTCTTAGCCTGCCCCAATCAACTCCTGCTTAATCACGGGAAAAACTGAGATGCATAGCCCTATGCCATCAATTTTTCTTAACATTTGCATTCTGGTTTTAGTGATTTCCAATACCTCAGTCCTGATGAGGCAGAACAGTATGGTTAATATCTCCTATCACAGTTCCACCAGACTTTACAAAGCAGTTACTGATTTTCAAAGCTTGCTTGAGAAGCTTGATCTGATAGAAATGCCATGCCTTTCCTTTCATGTCCCAACTTTCCCTCCAAGACCAGGCATTGGTCTGTGGCAGAACTGGATTTATTTCCTACCAGGCTACTGGCTGCTCAGGAGAGGATGTATTTTTAGCCTCTCCTCTGAAAGCTCTTTCACTTTTCTGAAAAAGTGTAAAAGATTCAGTGACTCGGAGAAGGAACATGCCTGTAAGGGCCTGACTCGTTAACCTTTACAGGAGATGCATGCCAAGTAATGTTTTCTGAGCTTCTGTTCCTGCCTAAAGGCCTGGTTTTGTACTTTGTCCCTGTCTGCTCAAGCTAAATATACAGGCAGCCACTGCCACTTGAGGCTCACCAGTCTGATGCACTCCAGCCACTAGATTAGACAGTAACCTTCAATTTTTAATCATGTCTTGCACTGCAAATCTTCATATGTCCAGGTAAAGTGCAGGAGCCTTAACCAAGGCTTTTGGGGCGATTGTTCTTCATTGCAAAGCAAAACCAGTTACATATCTTGAGATCAAGTGGCATCAAATGGCTCATATCCACTCTGCTTAGAACTAGGTCTACTTATAGCAGAAATGTCTTGGAAAGAACAGGATGGACTAGTCTAAAACAGTGTCAATGAACAAGCATTTAGCACTTTAACTCTTCCTTGTACCCCTTTTGATGTAGTAACATCAGTGTACTCAAGGATTTCTCTCAAAAATTTCATGCTCCTACTTCAGGGTTTTAAATTCTTCGAGAGCCCATGTCCCTCTGAATTAAATTAATCAGTCTAAGTTTAAGGGAGAAATTCAGCTGCTGAAACAGAGGCATTTAGTGTATAGTTTGAGGCATGTTAGAATCTTTTGTGGCTAACAGACAGCTACAGTCTGGGGTTTAAAAGATTTATGTCCCTCTGGAGTGGCAATTAGACTCCTGTATGTTAAGCTATAAGGTTGGGCTACACGTCTTGTATGGATAACTCAATGGATCAGCAATGCCCAGCTTCAAGCTACTGAACCACTCCTTGGCTGTATTTATAGAAAGGGTGGAATTTAATTTCCTTCAGACAGCTAAACTTTGGAGAGCTGCAATGTAGGTGTCTACATGTGAGCTCCACTTTTAGTCAGCAGAGATCCAGACACAGAGTCAGTTTCCTAAAAGTAGGCACATAGTGGCATATGTGGTGTATTTGTCTTGGCCTGCAGCTACCATTACAGAAAATGTGGATCTTCCTGAGGTTCTCTGTCATATCTGCCAGCCCCACGTGGGTATTTCAGGTACACTCAGGCAGCCAAGATGCTTACAGATACATATTTTAAACAAATTAATTGAGCAAATGGTTTGCAGTCAATGAATGAAATGAAATCTAGAGAACTGTCATATTCCTGCTAAAGAGCTACACTGCATCTTACATACTGCATTAACTGCATTGATGATGGATTTAGTTCATTTGCCTGAACAGGGGCATCCTACACACCCAGACCAGAGAAACCTTTACCATAAGATCCATGGGGATCCCAGACAACAACTAATGGAGAGAAAAGAGGACTCCTGGTTATGACTTGTTTCTTCTCAATGATTCCTAAAATAGATTAAGATGAGTTGCACACTAGAAGAGCCTATTTCTCAGTAAACCGCAGAAACACTCTAAGGTGACTAGACCAGTCAAAACATCTTTTAGTGCATGCATCTAAAGACAAGGGTCTTTAGAACTCCGTTGTGAATTCAGTTATGTCATGCCATTTAAGATACAGCAGATTGCCTAAGACATCTGCAAAGGGCTGTAGACATAGGCCAAAATCTACATGAGACCAACATCCTGCTGTGGGGCATTTCACCTGGAGGTCAACTAGGGCATCCTGAATCTTCTCAGATGACACTGGAAGCCTATGTCTAACAACTGAATTGAGCCTTCTAAGCAAAACCAGTGTCCTTTCATGAAGGATCCTCTGCTTGCTGCTGAGAACTAACAGGAGTGTAGCTTCAAGCTCAGTTTGACTTGACGTGTTAGTGTCACTGATAATACTGATTTAACAAACCAAAGATTTATTCTGCCCATCATGTCTGCAGCTGGTTTATAAGAAAAGGAAATGTGTTGAATCTGAAAGTATTGCCAATGGTTCCAAAAAGCAGAGATGTAATTGAAGTGATAATCATTCTTTACCTTAGCAATTGACTGGCTTTGTAAAAATCACATCTAAAGAAACTGACACTTTCAAGGCTAAAACATGAAAAATCTGTAAGTCTTTTAAAAATGAGTTCTGTGAAGGGATTTTTAAGAACAGAAATTTTCCTATATACACTTGGAAAAATGAGCTGTTCAAATATTCTTCAAAACTTGGCTTCATGTTAAGTCTCTGAGATTCACAAAATAACCAGTTTTAAACATTATAAAAATAATTTTTATCCCAGAAAGAACTTCCTTTATAAATGATGGCCAATCAAAAATGATTACAAAATCTGGAAATCCAAGTTGGAATGGAAACTGATTTAACTCATGGCATACATGTCCTTTGACAACAAAACAATTGCCTACAATATTTCAACTATCTTTCAAAGGTTTTACACATTGCTGAACACATTTTGAAAACTTCTGCAGTAAAGATTTTATTGGCATCACACTACTCAGTATAAATCTGTAAAGATGAATCTGTTCAAACTTTATGGAGCAGCAGTGGAAATCTTTGAAGAACTGGGGACCCTTAAATAGGAATCTGGGGAAAAAAAAGGCACTAGGATTCATGAAACACTTGGGGTTGCTTTCCAGTAGAGTACTGGAAAGCTTGTTTTATTCAGTTAACATACCACAAATGAAATGAATGGATAATACAGTACAGCTCTGCACAAAGTTGAAAAGGGCATTCTCAAGGAACTGCAGTCCCATCACTATGGTATTTAATACAGAATATAGTAAAGGACATGTTATAAAAGTAAATACGTAGTGCTAAACTAACAGAGATAACAAGAATGATTTAGAAAGAAAAGGTCTTGGCTAGCTTGGTGCTTCAGGAGGCTGCAGACAAAGCTGATAAAACACAGCATAATTTATTTGGATCTTCAGAACATTTTGACAAAGTTCCATACTACTGGTCTCTGTTTAAGCTAAAAGTTGCCAGGATCTAGAGAAGTACATGGGAGTGGATAAAGCGCTGATGGAAAAACAGAAAACAGAGAAGCTATGTTAGATTGTGGAAAACTAGATTTACTGGGGCCCGACAGGGGTCAAAATTTAGGCCTCTACTGTTCATGATCTATAAAAATGATATAGGCTAGTAAAATAAGCTGACAGCACAATGTGGAAGGAGCCGTGAACCTACAACGTAAAGCTAGAAAAATTCAAAAGTGTTTTTTTCTTAGCTTGCTTGTTTTCATTGCTCAAAAAGCACTAATAATCTCCTTCGCACTAGCTCGTCAACACAAATGCATTTTAAGAATGCCTAAGCTATAAGGTAAATAAAGACAGGCCAGAGTTAAAAAGAGTCTTTTGGCTCATATGCAAATACTACATTAGCGTGCCTAAAAGTTCTGCACTGCTTGGGGCACTGCAAAAAATCAAAGATATAACCCCAGGTATGACATGAGTGAATTCCCTGGTTTTATGTCCTTGTTTTTGAAGAGTTCATGACTCAGTAGTGTCAATACAGGGGTGGCAAACAGAGGTTCGAAGTTATAGAGATAACCTCAATGGGAAGAAGAAAATTCAGAACTGTACTACAGGTTCATCAAGATTCTTTCAGGATCCCTTAAAAATTTTAAGACTTACTGTAACCCTAAGTTTGATTTCAGTGGTAGACTATTAAAACCACTAGTTTTGAATAAAAGTGAGTTCCTTGTTACTACTGGTTGACTGTTGTCAGGCAAAACAGTAGGACTAGGTAGACTTACATGCAGTTCCTGCCACAGATCCCTCTGTTCTCATAGGCAACAGAAATAAGTTTTCTGAAATGATAATGCCAATGCTTTCTCTTTCCAACTCGTAAATTGTTTAGATTTCTCTAACTTTGGGGCAGGGATCATCTCTGTTGGAACATATATATTTGTTTACGTTAGTGGAGATCCCTACACTTGTAAATCCCTAAAGTTTGGTTCAGAATTCTGGTTCTTCTAGTTGATAAACGAAAATTCTTTAAAGAAAGGATTTTGAAACAGTACTGGCATTGGTGGTTTCTGCATTTTTCTAGGTATAATACTATGTTCTAAAGCTAAGAATTACCATGGAATAAGCAAATTACTTTTCTTAATAAATTATTCATAGCAAAATGAGAATCCATCAAGCAAGTAGATTGGAAATTGTAATATAGCAGGGACTGCTCACAAGTTTTTCTTTCAAATGTCTTTGTATGAAGAAATTAGATTTTAACTGTAGCATTTTTTTTTTGAAAAGCAGCTGTTTTCCTAATAATAAGAATTTCTGAAAACAGTTTTCAATACTTGGGCACTATAGTGTTTTTTTTCACAAGCTTCCACTCTCTGTGGGGCTTTGCAAGCCTTCACGTGCTGCAAAACCTCATAGTCATGCTAGTGGTCCCATTAAATACAACAGTATATGTCAATATATGGCATCCAGGAAGGAAACCCAACTATATGTGAAAACAGGAATGTGGGGCAATGATTTAATGCTTCAGGACTGAAGCATTTAAAATTGCAAGCAAAATATGCTAGGCTTGTTTTTGATTAAATGTTTTCATAGGAAAAATACATTTCATGACCAACTCTATATCTGTCTTTGCTGAGATTCATCTGATTATTAATGTTTCTAAGTAAGTATCAGGGAGCAGCATCTTCCATACTCAACCTAAGGAATCCAACTCCAACCCAAAGTAAATGCAGTTTTCTTAGGCTAATGTGCTGAAGTTCAGAAAAACAGAATGTGGCAATATATAAATAAAAATGTGAAAATAAATCTTACTACTATATTTGATAAGATAGAACGTAGCTACATCGTTATCAGACTTGTTAATATGGGTCAGGCCTAGTGTTTGGACCTGCATAGCTTTTGTCTACATACCTAAACTCTTGTTTCCCCACCCCACAAGCACAGTGGCCTTATCCATGCCACCTTCTGGGTATAGTCTCTCACCCTGATTGTCCCCTAATCTGTAGTGCCTGGGAGAGTACTGATTGGCACATGCATACTAAGGATTTGTCTATATGGATTATGGTATACCAATGCTCAAGCCAGTATCCTGTCCCTTCTTAGTTTACTCATACAGAGGTAACTCACTGGAACAAAACTTTCCCATGTAGTCATGGTCAGTAGTATCTTGGTTAAGTAGTCCCAAGACAAGGGAACTATCAGGGAGGAAAAGTCTACTATTTTTCTAATAGTGAGTAGAAATCCATAGAACTGGTTTTGCATAAATGCAGTATTAATACATATACTTAAAACATGCACTTCAGCATGAGAAATATTAATTTCCTCAGCCCAGCTATGGTTCTCTCTGAAATACCATGCTGAAGTGATGTGTATAATATTTTCAAATGAGAAGCATACATTTTAGATTGTGAAATACCACAACAAAGAGCTATCTAATAATATTTTTACTGGGTATGGAGAACTGAAAAAATTCAGACCATGATTAGCAGAGCCAGATCCAGAAAGAGAATCAAATAAGGTTCTAATTAAATTTAAAAGACTCAATATTATCTTGTAAAAGCTTGTGATGAAGGAGAAACAGCACAAACAGAATAGACAGCAACCACATCAGGTGTCATAGATGCCAAATCTTTCAAAGTCTAAATGACGTCCAAAATAAATCTATTTTTAATAGAAACTTTAATTCCTGATACACTTGCCAATATTTTGGGGTAAAAGAGGCACATTCTCCTCTGAACTGTAAGTAGATGGGAGAAGGATAGCTGAGTTGTATGGGAATTACATGACCTTGTTTGGATGAATAAAAAGCTGATATTGGTGGAAGGGATGGCCAGTTGGATCCATTAGCTTTATAATACTGGCTAGTTTCCTTCACCCTTTATTTGGCACGATGGCCTAAACCAATACTTCCGAAACTTTTTCCACTACTGTCCAGGAACCCTAGTTTTCTAATTCCACAGACCAACATAAGGTGTTAGACTCTGGTCTGGGAACTGCTAACCTAACAGAGTCTCAGGTAAACCTGATACTTTTCATTTAATAAAAAGAATAATTTAACTGGAACCTCTGGAACAAGTAGAAGAACAAATCAGAAAAAGAAAGACAAATTTTCAGGCATGGAAAGGCTTATTCATGCCTGAAACTGAGGTTTTATATCTTAGACCTAATCTGGGGCCAGTGTGCCAAAGGGCTTGTGTGGTTTTACAGCTATATCGATTTGTCTAAGGAAAGGTCATCTATAAATCTTACCTTGCTTATATCCTGTCTTGCTTTTTATTAATATTAATTTGTCCCAACCCATTCAAGTCTGTGTTTTATCACTGTCTATTGCTGTCACTGATGCCTAGCAAAGATGACATGCTTGCAAAAGGTATCCAGGTGTGTACGTGCAGGATCTTCCTCTTCTGCCACATTTCTTCTCCATTACTTTAATGATCTTAATCATCCTCAGGTAAGCTCAGTGCATCACAAAAATTTGCAGTGGGAGGAATGATGTTATATATGTATTACATGGTCTGAGTCTTTAAGGCACTGGATGGCATTGAGGATACTCAGATTCTCACAGGGTGAAGCCTTAACTTTGAACAAATCTGCATCATGTCTCACGTTACAGGATTTGCAATTTGCTTTTGACATCTTAAGAATGCAGAAGGAGACCTGTGTAACTGTTTAAAGGAGAAGAATAAAGAAGGGAATAAACTTGCTCTCAAGAGCAAAGATTGAGTTACGCACAAGCCCTCTGCCAAGTCAAAGCAGCTTGTCAAGCTTACTTCTCTGCAGTCCTGCTTTTGAGGCCCTCTTCCCATGCTAAGTAATATTTTCTTTTCCTTGGCATGAAATAGCTCCATATTTCGATGTCATTTCTTCTGTTACACAGGAGAGTTCATTCTACTGGTGGGACCCTTTCCTGAATGAACAACTCTGGCCACACTTTTGATGATGACAATATGATATAACAAACTTACCAATTTTACTTTGAGGTAGATGGACCAGAAAATCTTGAATGTTCAATTAATAATTAGCGCTATTAGTTCAGAACAGCATAGGTGGTAAGTCCCTTTCTCCCACAAGTGAAAATGAAATTACACCTACTCAAAGCAAGAACTTGCAAGAAACTTGTTCATCAAGCTGAAAACCTCTACTCAAATGCTGGAATTATTTCTTTCCCCCCAATTCATATGTGATTCTTTCATCATAATAAAAATGACAGGCAGAAAAATAGAAGAAATATATGTTTTCTTTGAAAATACTTTCTAATATTTCAAACAGAAATGGTAGTTATATGAAATCTAAGATCATAAAGCAATAAATACTGAATAATATTCAGTGACTAAATGTCTTAAAGCTGAACTTTATTCAATTACATCAGTATAAAACTTGAATAATAGAATGTTTTTCTTCTTCCACCACTTGTCTTGCATCTGAGCAGAGAACTTTCTCAAGTGAGATCTACCTCTGCCTTTATGCATTACCCAGTAGTCATAAGTATAGACTTCAGACTTGAGTGAATAGTTTGTGTATGCAAGTAGAAGACAAATGCATGCATAAAGACAACAGTGATACACCATTCCCTTTTTGAAAAAAAATCTTACATCACCAGGCCCCCTCTGCACATTAAAAGTTGGCATGAAGTACCCTTAATTAACCTTCTCAGGTGAACCACTGGACTGGTCTTCAGCCTGAGGAACCTGTCAGAGCTGTTAGAGCCTGCAGGTTAAAATTAACACTAGCTGAGAATCCAGTCCTGGGACAGCTGGGCTGTCTTTTCAAGTCTACAGCGAGGCCATGGAAAATGGATAAGAAAAGCAGTCCCTTTTCTCCACAGAGAAAGTCCTTCAGCTGTCTGTTGAGACTAGTCTCAATCTCATGAGACTGGAGATGCTCATACTTATCTTATACATAAACAGACATACTGAGGCCAACCTAGCTTTAGGCAGTGTCACAATGGAGCTAATAGCAACATCAGAAAACTAACTCAAAGATTAAAATAACAGCTTAGAAAGGTACTATGCTCTTCACTTTAGGAATCTAACCCGAGTTCAGTAACCAAAATTTATGAGTGTAAATTCAGTGTCTGGTCACAAGAGAAAGCAGGGTACCCCCCACGAGAATTCACAGTAATAACTTAGATGGTTGAAGTTAAGGTAGAGTGAATGTCACCTCTTGAAGCAAAACACAATCCTTTATGGAGCATTTAAGACATTCAGTCCTTTCTAAAGAATAGTAAAACAGAAATATGAGCTGTTAAAGGATTTGTTTATTTATTTGAGTCTGACAATGGATTTTTCAAGTGCAAGTATTTCTTAACTTGTGATACTTGGTACTTGAGCCAGGTTATCTTATGGCACAGCAGAAATCACAGGTCTTCCTTTTCTAAGAAAAACACCTGTATGATCCAACTACTACAATAGCCAAGAAGATGCTGATATTCATAAGTTATCATCCATTATTTCTGTTCACTTGACCACACAAACTTGAAGATTTAAAGTGATATATCTTTAAAATCAGTGGGATGAGATAAATGCCACATCATTTTCCATTACACTGTTATATGGGCTGGTGCAATATTCAGTACCAAATGTCTTTATTCTGTAATGCACTGAACCACTAGAATATTTTCAGATGTCAGTGGATAATATGAAACAGATCCAGCCAAGTAAAATTTTATCTCAAGGTTGCCCATCTTTGAGGTACTGAGCATTTCCCACATCTTTCAAGACTGTATAAAATCAACTGAACTTCTTGTGTGGGCTTAGGGTCCAATAAGGGCCAGTTCAGAGATAAAGAAATTAACATATAATACCTGACAATTGCTCTGCTGGTCTAGACTTGTAAAGTGGCAGGAAAATATACTGTTTAAGATGAGATTTACTTGAAAGCTATCGCTCCTTCTATTAGCAGCATGTAAAGAATGCAACTAACAACAGTAAATTTTTGTATCAATTGATTGCATTTAAGTAACTGAAAACAAACATCCTTAATATATGCTCCTTTGGCAAGATTATAGTAATTTGATTATTTTACTACCATTGACTAAAAAAAAATACATACTGGCGTTGAAGGAAGGCTACCAGTTGTTGAGCTCTCTTAGCTTCTCTTTCCAGCTTAAGGAACAAACTTACTGCTTGAACCTGGCTTTGCAATATAAACTGAGGGGTGGCTTTTGTGCTTTATGCTGTAAATATTTCTGTTGAAGATAAAATACTGTGAATATCTGCAGAAGCACCATGTGTTCATCCTTCTCAGAAAGTATTCTGGATTCTGTGTGTGAATACTTCATTCTTGTCCAATTACATTGCAATCAGTGTCTGTTTTCTTCTGAACTGCTATATATTATTTATCATGCATTTAGCATTCTTAAAGCTCCTCATAGCGCTTTGTTTTAATTTTATTAAAGACCAAACTCATTAATTGTTGATCATACGGCACTTTTTTTTTTTCTTCACTTCTGAGACTCATGTTATAACCATTCAGTCTGTTGACACCTGTGGTGCAGGCAATGACCCCCAAGAAAGAAACAAGAAAAGATGATTCTTCTCCCTAGTAAGCACATATTATCCAGTCATTATTAGAAAGGGGTTGTGTTTGTCAAAACTTGAAGCCCAGAACACTTTCAGGACTCACTCCAACTTGTCTCCATTGCTCCTGTGCTCAGTCTGTACTGAAATCCCATACAACACTGCAGCATGCAATACTGGACACTTGCATTTTTAGAAAGGTCACTGAGCTGTCATACAACTCCACAACAATAAAAGATATAGCAGAAATGGTTGGGCCATGCATAATGTGAGGAATCAGCTATTCTGAAAATAAGCATGCCTTACAGTGAGCATTGAAGTGCAGATAGACTTGAGGTTTTCTCTTCACTATGCTGGCTGGGTTACCTCAAAGATTTCTTTGATAGTACTCCAATGTGTGCAGCCAGTGAATTTTGCCTCAAGCTGCCTTTGAAAGCTTCTTCCTACTTGGATCAAGATGTCAAAATGTCCTCAGCTCCTTTGACTCAGCTCCTGATTTAAGCAGCGCTTGGCTTATCTCCAGAATGAGATTAACTCCTGCTTCTTTTTTTGACTGTATTTTGCACTGTGAGTTACCAGTACCTGGGCCACTCTCTGTACTTTTACACAGCAACTTACACCATAGCAAGCAGTGAAAGCAGCAGAAATTCAGTTTCATGGGCAGCTGGATTTTACTGGGTACTATAGGTACTGAGATCAAATCTAAAAATGATTTTCAATTTTTTGAGCTTAGTCAAAGTTCACATTATGCCTGGAGTTTAAAGGAAAGTCCCGATATTGAATGAGTCAAAGATGTCCTTTTGACCTGTCTTGTCAAAAGGTCTTCCCTGTGAAATCCTACCTAACTGCCTCATACAGCCTCAGTCTCTGGTTCAGAGGACCCTCTCTCTCTTCCTCTCTTCTTCCTGAAGCCTTATCAGGTGAGTGAAGCTACATCCTGAGCCCATCTCAGTCACAAAAGTACTTCTTCTCACATGGCAAGCACAGAATGTAACACAAAAGCGACCTCCTGGACCAGCAGGCTACCATCAGCCACCGTGTCATACAGCTCTAGTAAGCTTATCAAGCTCTGTTTTGAAAATAGCTGAATTCGGTGTCTCCCTGGACTCTTATTGGAACATAACGCATGATGAGGTGAGGGAAGAATGCCTTAATTAGACCTCTAGTTCACTACAATTTTTAATATCTTCCCCTCCAGACAAATCCTGTAGGACTGACTAAACCCCCAAACTTAGAAGAAAGATTGTAAGAAAAACAGGGATTTTCAAAACCTCAGGATTACTCACTAATGGGATCTCTCTTTCTTCCATTGACCCAGCACTGCGTTACAATGCCACAGTATGCTACTGTAAATGCTGTTTTCCTGGTGAGATACAAAATCAGATTTTCACCAGCTATGGTCATTAACACAGCCTTGTCACTGCTTGAAGATAATTCCAGTTTGGACAGTTACATTCCTTTTGGATATGGGGTAAATTAAAACAGTCTCAAACTAGGATTATTCTGTGCTGATATGTTTGTTTTATGTTTCATGTCACAAATCAAACAAGATAAAATGTAGCCTTAAATAGTGTTTGGAACATGATACCATCGATAGGTCTCTTGGGAAGTCCTCTGGGGAATATCTCTTTAGACAAAGCCTTGCTGGGGACAAAGCTTGTAAAGAATTTATCCTAGAGAAAAAAGTTTTGCTATCTCTGTCTTTCTGAGAGATCAGGAATTTTTCCAGTTGTGAATACATCGATGAAACTACATCTTTTTTTGGACTGTGATAAGCACACCCCTTTAAGAAATTCAGTCTTTATTTTTTCTCAGTTATTCTGATTCTACCATGCTTTCCCAAAATATTTCTTATCATGTGCAGGCAAATTTTGCTTGCACAAAACATCTTGCAGTCCTCCCAGAATGCATTTCAATAGTGAATGAGGGCTCTCTGTATGTTTAAAGCCAGATTCCCTCAGCTACATTTGGAATTTCCTCCCAAACCACAAAAAGAGAAACAACTAACAAATGACATTTATGGCACAATGTATAACACACACCAGATATATATGACATTTTTTATTTGGACTTTTCTAGCTAAACAGAAGCAAACAAATGTTTTATGAAATTCTCTATGGTTGCTATGGTTATTTCTATCTTAATATCCACAGCCAAAAGGATTATCTCAGGTCAAGACCTTAGCCCAGTGAATGCTCTTATTTAAACAGTAAGGTCATTTAGCAAAAAAAAATAAAGACCAAAAGACACAATAATATTTAATAATAATTGCTGTATTTTTGGGTGAACTGCTTTGCAGCTGAACACCATGCTTCTGGTCCCAGTGCTATTTTCCTCTAACCTTCCAGAAGGATGAGTGTGCCAGTTCCAGGTAATCTCCTTGTGTTCAGGCTCTCCATGTCTCCTTCTTGAAATGTGGAAATTTGCACTCTAGCTGTCCTGGTTTTCAGGGACTCTTGCCCCAGGTTTGACCTGGAGCTTCACCGCACTTTCTCTAGGTCTGAATATTTGCAGGTATTTGGGGCAAAAATTTAAGTACTCAGAAACTACCTTGTACAGACAGTGCAAACTGGGGACTTAATCCACTATGAAAGACAATCAGAAATGGAAACCAGGAAACAAAGGACATTTGTAAATATATATGGGCAGGTTTCCATATAATCAAGGTACTTCTGTCACAATCTGTATCATGCTATGGTGCTGGTATCAGAATCCCCTGTCTGTATTCTCATATGATAGTATCTCATTGCTTGAATGGACATAAGAGGTACAATCTCTAGCTGGTTTAAAACCAGCTAAAATTCTAGTGGGGATTTCAGTAAGCACTAATTCTAAGTTCTGCTAATTAGCTAAACACTAACTCCAATTTAAACTGCTCAAAACCAAGCAAGAATGTGTTTCTGAAGTTTCTATTTGGATCCTTTTAGTGTTTTGGTCCCAAAAGTACTCCAGAAAAATCTTTATTTGTATAATAAAAAATTAGTCATAATCCATCTGCCACTTTCACCAAAAGCAATTATTTTAGTTGGGAGTGTAAAGGAATGGACCTGAAACCAAAATCCAGTTCAATAAACTTGTTGATGTTAGGAAATTTCCTTCCTGCCCCTTTGATATTGGCTGTATGCTTGATGGTTTGCTGTACCTGAAAAAGAAAAATATCAGGAAAAACAATGGGAGTAGGTTTGTAATTAGCTGATATACAAGCTCTAAAAGATTACTGGGGAGGGGAAAGAGGTTTTTTGGTTTTTTTTTAAAGGAAAAAGACAAATGAGGAACAGATAGTGCAAAACAGCTTAGCTTCCTACACGGTGCAATCTCTCAGCGAGTTCATCTTCTTTTTATGTCACTTGAGTAAGGCAGAGCCTTTGTGTGGAAGAGTTTCCAAGGCGAGAAGCAGAGGGGCAAGGAGGAGTAACACTTGTGTTCAAATTGAATCCAGTGACATTTCAGGAAAAAAAACGTAGAGCACAGTTGTGGCAGTGATTAAGAAAATAATAACCCCCGCCCCAAGTCACGGCACATGCTTCCCATATGTTTCCCCTGGGCATTTGCCAGATACAGCAGGATCTGGTGACATTTCTGTAGAGCAATTCAAGGCCTGAAGAAGCCTTCCTGCACTCGATAGGGTCAGGGTGGGGTAGGGTATTGAACTGGGTGCCTGCTTCTTGTTTGATTTCCCGCTGAAAGGAGAAGCATTAAATAAAGCTGGCAAAAAGAACTCCCAACAGCTTTCTGTCGGAAAGTGTATTTCTGTTCGAGTTGAAAAACTGGAGGAAACAATGTCCTCTTCTCTGAAATTTGGCCTTAAAAAGGTAGAGAAAGGGAGAGTCTACTTCAGCATGTTTGTTCGGCTCTCAAGTGCACTTTTGAAACGAATCCCCCGTTTGTTCCCACTTACCACACTCCGGTTCACATCACGGAGTGGTCTCTGAGCGAGAGAACTGGATTCCTTTCAGATTAAATTCAACTGGAGGATGTGCTCCAGAAGCACGGCTAATGTACTCCAAACAGTTACAAATGTTTAAACCATGGGAACAGGCTAAAGCTAGTGCGAAGCAAAAACCCTGAAAACGTGTATAGTACAGATGTCAGGTCCTCAACACCAACAGCTTCTCACTGCAGACCCACTCCTGGGCTGTACGACTTGCTCATGTGGACACAGCCAAAGCTTCCCGCTCCAGCTTCCCAGAACAAGCTGTTTTGATTTTAGACTGACTCTTTGCTTGATTTGTTTTTAATATATAGTATATTATATAATACAAAACTCAAAAACTGTAATACAATGCTTTGACTGACCTCAAACCATTCTCATTGTCTTTCATGGAGTCCTTTGAAATAACTAGGTTTCTTTCCAAATGTGAATGAGGACGAATTGTGAAATCTGAAAATCCTTTGCGATTCTAAATTCCTGTCTCCCATACAGCTGCACAAGAGACCTGGATCTCCTTGTAAATGAGTACCTTTGTACTTTAAACCCCTGAAACGTTCAGGCCCTGTTCAATCTGACAGCCAGACTGCCATGTGTAATTATAAATGATGGGAGGAAGCTGCTCGTCCCTCTGGTATTCCCTATAGGACAGACCATACATTACAGATTTCCTCCCCCCTCCAGCCCCCAGACTGTTCTGTCCCCATCGAGCTAGCAGCTCTTGCACAGCTAAACCCTGCAGGTTACCGCCTTTACACTGGCAGCCTGGGCTGAGTATTTATGAAGGGAAATGCCTGTCTCACACCTGTAAGAGATGACTACTTCAGCCATGAATTCTGCTCTTCACTAGGCAGCATGTTCCCAAAACTGCCTTAATTTAAAAAAAAAAAAAGAGAGAGAAAAAACCAGAGGTTTCTTACAATGGCAAAACAATGCTTTAAAGATTTGAGAGTGCTCTAATTGCCTACATTGCTGTCTCTTTAAGCCAAGGAATGGACCCATGCTCACATCTGGTAGTCAAAACTAAATGGAACCAGCTGAGAGAATACCCACTAGAAATTAAATTGTACAGAAGATGGCTAAGCCAGAAGGACTTAAGTGAAAGGCTCTTTTTAATAACTCCCTTGCTTTGCACTCATGCCTTTTGTTTACTTTGTTTATTTTTGTAATAAGCAAAAACAAATGAAAATGTCCCAGTTGTTAGCATTTAGCAAAATGTGTCCACTGTGCATTTAGAAGCGCATTTTCCATCCCATTTCACAATAAGGACGTCATTCATGGCCAGCAGTATGTCTATGGAATGTTGGCCTGCAGCTTTATGAATTGATTTTAAAATGTAATGGAAATATACTGTATGTGCACAGTAGCCAACTCTTCCAATGTTAATAACTGGGATATTTTCATTTGGTTTTTTGTTTATTAAAAAACGAATGGGAGGCCTAATCCTAGGAATAGCCATCTGACTCCTTGTCTTGAAACCGACCCTAACTGCCTGCTTATAGAGCTTTCTTTAGCATGGCCTGGCTCAGGCCACACACAGCTTCCTTTTGGTTGTTTCATAAACTGCCAAACCATGCAGAGAGATGGGATGATGTCTTGCTTTCATTTTGCTACAAACATATTCTCTACCCAAAGCTTTTTGTCAAGTTGGTAGTTTCTCCCCTTTTTGCCAAAATTTATAAACAACATTTTTCACTAAATTGGAAGTTGCAAGCAACAGCCCAGTTCAGCCCCTTTCCAACTCTAGAACAATTCTAACCAAAGTCAATAGAAACTATAAAACTGAGTATCCAAAGATAGAACCTTGCTCTGCAGATACATAAGAAAATCTTTTATTAACAAGACCGCTGTAAGACGTTACCATTCACTGATAATGGAGCTACTTAATCACCCAAATTATCGAAGAGGGAAAAATAACAGATTTTGAGCACTTACCACCAGCAACAGGCAGATAGGTAATCAGATATAGCTAATGACCCCTTTAAGACTGTCTTGTTGCTTCCAAATTCAAAGAGACAATCTCTCAAATGCATTGTAGGAAAAAATATTTCTATAAAGGAAATATAAAGAAGGAAATTTACCACTGACATTACTTCTGGAAAGGGAGCTGATTCTATGTGATACATAATAGTATCATGTCATGGTATCCACAGCCTACAATACAGCTAAATTTTCTTTCAAAGAAAACATACAAGAACTACAGGGATGTGGGAAGCTAAATATTCCCACTGTGAGTTTGATGTGAGTTCACCTTTTTCTGAATAGGAACTGAATTACTCAGGGCACCAATGATTTTTAATGTGATCCTTCCCGATGTTTACACTGTTCAGATATTTGTTCCTCATATTCAGGCATAACTTTTCTAAAAACTGTGAACCTTCAAACCATCTTACAAATATAACCTGATTAGCTGATATTCACCATTGTGAAGTTTTTTGTATGTGGTATTTATTGACATTGAGAGAAGATGCTTGCTTATGTTTCTAACACTGTTATTCCTCAAAGACATGATAGATATAGGTCATGATCTGCTTGCACTATGCCCTATAAAGACCTAGGCAAACACGAGAGTCCTGTCCTTGTGGGCTCAGCCTGGCTTTAACAAAAGTGGAGAAAGTGTTTTGAATGAACAAGTTACTGACTAACATGCATTCAACACATCAGACTCATTGTATTGAATATACTATCCAGTATTGGCACCCTTCAGGTTTCACAAAGGCCCTAGTGCAAAATCTTACCTCTTTTTAACCAATTTTAATTGGGCTACAGCTAGAAGAATGTAGTGGGTGGTATAATAATATAAACAAGTATTCTTATTGGTGGATTTTAACTGGTGGAAACCTTTTTTTGCATTGCAGAAAAAGTGATACAAAGGTAGACCTTAATGAATAAGGACATCAGACTGCAAGGGACCTCTTGGTGATCCTCTGAGTGTCACAGGGAACCTGAATATATAATCCTTTCCCTATGTAATGTACTGGTAGTTGCTCTGAGAAGACCTAGGGAAGAATACACTTGTCCTTTGGAAAAAGTTTAACTCTGCTTCTTAAAAAAAATCCAAACAAACAAAACACCATGTGTCAGTCCGGTGGAACAACTTCATAGGAAATCCCAGCTGTGGAACAGCAGCTCTCAACCTCTGGAGATTTTGCAAAAGCTCACTTTGAGCTACATCACCTCATGCTTCACAGTCTTGAGACTGACATAAAGCAAAACCTCTGATGAGGGGGATCTAACTCCAAATCTGTCAGCTACAGCACCTCTGCTGTCCCAGTGGTGCAGAGCAGCATGAAGCAAATGAGAAAGTAACACAAGCTCCCAGTCCAAGAAGGAGCACGGTTTTAAAACTGTGCTCTAAACCCTTGCTTGCAACAGACAGGGCTTGAAACATACAGTGCTGCATGCATAGGTGGGGGACAAAATCCCTTTGCCCTACATGCAAAGGCTTACAGGAGCTGGGACATACTGCTTTAACAGTGTTGAGGGAAGACAGTTACACATCACATGCTCATTTTGCTGGTGATGCTGCTGCTTAATGCAGAATACTTGCCCTAGTGACCTTGCAGTCTTAATGAGATTAATTCTCTTGGGCTGAAAGTGGGGAATTTGCAACATTTAGGCATTGTTCTATTCTTTTCTTCTTTGAAAAGAACACAGATATCTCAGAGCACTTCTCTGTGCTATTCCTTACTATTGCTGTGGCTCTATGCCAGCAAAAAATAGTGCTTCAGCCTCTCATTGTGATCCTGCGCCAAGTACAGCAATATGAAGGAAGCATCAACATAATCAGCACAATGTAGCGTCTCTGAGCCAGCAGGGATATGTCACAGCTTTATGTAGAATTCCCTATCTTTTTATTTTATTATAGAGACCACAGACTGGGATATTATGGGTCACTCAAAGGTCATGTTACAAAAAGCAGCTTCTTTTTGGAAAGATGAGCCTCTTTTTAGTATGCTATTAGATTATTTTCCTTACCTCAGTTGATGGCATGAAGGTGCAGAATGAATGTTTGTTTTCTGAATTCCTTTAAAATCTTCTCTTTTTCCTGTACTTTTTCCTTTTTGGCACCTGTTTGGAAAGAGGAACTTCTGCAGTTTAGACAAAGATTTATCTCCCTGGCCCCCAAAATATAACAGTCTTAGGCTACTCTGCTAACGGATGCATCCAGTGAAAAGCTGTAAGACTTGGACTCTTATGTGCCTAAATTACACGTATATATCAGATTTGTGCTTCCAAGTCATACTTGTACATGTGAAATTTCACATACTTACTGTAACACCTAAATTCCATTATAAAGCATTTCTTATCTCAATAGTTCCCTTCTGCTCGTCTCTCTTTGCACACCTCAAGGGCCATAATGCCCTAATACTGCATGAAATGATATGCACATAGTCTCTTGTCTCCATCAAAAGCCAGTGGAATTTAGTTAGTGACATTTCTTGTATTAATAGGATTATCTGTGCAAAATCTGGAGCTACAGTCATTAGGGTCTGAGTCAGTGACCAGGATTGCTGCCTCAGCTACACAGTTTACAATGAATGTCAGAGATACCATGATGTTCTGTGTTTCTGAACTAATGATGGACAATATATTCACACCACTGTAGCGCTATGGTTCTAATTTTACATTGTACCAAATGATAATGCAGCTACTTGCATCTAGAGCACAATTCTTATGAGGAGCAGCTGAGGGAACCGGGGTTGTTTAGCCCTGTATTGAGTCTGGCTGAGATGGAGTTAATTCTCCCCATAGCAGCCCTCGTAGTGCTGTGCTCTGCATTGGTAGCTAGAAAGGTGTTGATAACACACCGGTGTTTTGGTTACTGCTGAGCAACACTGGCACAGCATCAAGACTGTCTCTCCAACATTTTTGCCCCCCTCAATGGCAAGCTGGGGCTGGGCAAAATCTTGGGAGGGGACATAACCAGGACAGCTGACCTAAACTAACCAAACAGACATTCCATACCATATGAGGTCAGCTCAGATATAAAAGCTAAGTAAAGGGAGATGGAAGGGGGGTATTTTTCATCTTCTGGAGCAACCACTATGCCTACTGAAGCCCTGTGTCCCAGGAAGTGGCCAGACATTGCCTGCTGATGGGAAGTAGAGAATAACAACATTTGTTTTTCTTTGAATTTGCATGTGACCTTTGCTTTCACTTTGTTAAACTGTCCTTATCTTGACCCACGCGCCTTTTGTTATATTTTCTCCCCTGTCCAGCTGAGGAGGGGGAGTGGCAGAGTGACTTTGGTGGGCACCTGGCATCCACCCAGGGTCAACCCACCACACGCCCAGAGAAAAGGAGGCTGAGGGGAGACCTTATCACTCTCCGTAACTGCCTGAAAGGAGGTTGTAGTGAGGTGGGGGCTGGTTTCTTCTCCCAAGTAGCGAGTGATAGGAGTGAGGGAAATGGCCTCAAGTTGTGCCAGGGAAAGTTTAGATTGGATATCAGGAAAAATTTCTTCACCGAAAGGATTGTCAAGCATTGGAACAGGCTGCCCAGGGAAGTGGTTGAGTCACCATCCCTGGAGGTAATTAATAGATGTGTCGATGTTGTGCTTAGGTACCTGGTTCAGTGCTAGACTTGGCAGTCCTAGGTTTACGGTTGGACTCGATGATCTTAAGGGTCTTTTCCAACCTAAATTATTCTATGTTTTTACTTGTTGCCAGATCACTCATACTTCTCTGGATACTACATTTTTATACTCCTCTTCTCTTCCTGTCCCAGTCCTCCCCTCTCTTTGCTGCCTGGACATGTTGTGGCTCTACCACTCTCCTTCACTTCTGTTCCTCTCTCTAGAGCTGGGACAATGCTATATGACAACATTTTGGTTCCAACAGCAAAAAGAAGGGCAATAGTGTGAATTTATCAAGGGTGAAATTATACCTGACCACCCTGATTGCCTGCAGTGGCTTGGTGGACAAGGACAGAAAAATGGATGTTTGTTTAGCTTGAACCAAGAAGGGTTTTGACACAGAATTTCAGAGCACCACAATAACCAAATTGGTAATATATGGACTGTACAAATGGATGGTTATGCAGGTGAAAGATTGGTTGAACGGCCATGCTCAAGGGGTTGTGATCAGTGGAACGAAGTCCAGCTGGTGGTGGTTACTAGTGGTGTCCCACAGGGATCAATATTGGGCCCAGAAATGTTTAACGCCTTCATTATTGAGCTCAAGACTGAGATGGAGTACACCTGCAGGTAATTTGCAGTCTATATCAAATTGGGAGGAGCAACTGATACACTGGTAAGCAGAACTGCTAGTCAGAAGGACCTCAACAGGTTGGAGAATGCTCTGACTAGACCCTCAAGAAGTTCAAAAAAGGCAAATAAAAAATCCTGCATCTGGGATGAGTCAACCCTATGCAACAGTCCAGGCTGGAGGCCAATTGGATAGAAAGCAGCTTTGCAGAAAAGGACCTGGGGGTCCTGGTGGACAGCAGGTTGAACATGAGCCAGCAGTGCTCATGTGCTCATTCCCTACTGGGAATGTTCGCTGGATCATGCTAACTTCTGAACCATGTTTGGGCATTGTTCTAGGAGAATAGTAGTTGGCAAGTGCCTGAAACGTGCCAAGGACACTTCACAACTTAACAGTATAGATGATTATGTGCCAGTGCCTGGGAATGATCCTTGGCAGCATTTAGTTTATTAGCGTACACCTAATCTGTAAGTCTGCAACTTGAGAGAAAGCGAGAGTGTCAACATGAGGTTCCCATCCCACAAGTGGAAATGGAAGAGAGGAGTGTATTTCAAGGGTTCTCCTCACCCCAAGCCCCTTGTCCAAAAGGTTTAATAGTAATGCTCACACCGTGAAGTATAGTGATAGCTTCTTTGGCATTGACATCATGAAAGAGTCAGGCAGTACCACACAGCACCAATCTGAACCAGGTGTAGGTCAACACTTTCTTAAGGTTTCATCTCTGCATCCTCTCTGCTGACCATAAACATCAAATGCTCCCTTAGCTTAGTCTATTCCTGTTCGAGCAGATTTCGTGTCACTTTTTTGTCCAGCCTACAAATCATATGTGTGTGTGGTTTTTGAAAAACTGCTTGGTTTGCCCAAGATTTGCAGATGTGTAACATACCTTTTATTAACGAACAGTCCTGGCACTACTGTACAAGTATTTATGTGTGGGTCATGAATAGGAACAACATTGTAGGACTCTTCATCAAGGATCGAGGCATGCCTGGAAGTCTCGGATATGACCATTTGCACCATGAAACTCAGTCATAGGACAGCTAAAGTTTTCGAAACAGCCTCAGACTTAATACATTTTCAAAATAAATCTAATGCTTTGGGGAATCGTTGGACTTAGCCTATATACAGCAAAAGCTGCTGTCATCTGGGAAATCCCCACGCTGCACACTGACCCCTCCTTCTTCTACCCAAGGAGGCAGCTGGGGCAACTTGCCCCTCTTGCTCCCCCACGGGTGGCCCTGACTGCTTTCCCTTTCTTCTGTTTTTGGGAGTAAGGCTGCTCTGTTCTGAAACACATGATGGTAATCGTACACAAGTGCCTATAGACTATTACAATATATATTAATTTAAACAGGAATAAGATTAGGTTTACAAGCTATCCCCTCCCCCATTACGTATTTGTTACAATTTCCTGCTATTGTTGTGGATTTCTTTTACGAAGCAATAGAAAACTTTGATGTAGAATTAACTGAACCTGTTTTACATATTCAGTTTTTGTTGGCAGTGGTTTTATGCTCCTGGCTTTGGTCTCAATGCACTACGTACACCGAATGGGAATTTTCAAACATTAATATATACATTTTAAATAAGGAAGAAAATATAAACTCTAAGCCCACCTACTGCTTGTATGGCAAGATTTAATAGGGTGATTTCTTAGCATGCAGGAGCATGGACTTAATTATAAAAGGACTGTAAATCCACTAGTGCTCTACAGTTGGTTTTACATGCACACACATACACACACATTTATATATGTACAGAAGCTTCTATAGCAAGTGAGAAAGCATTAAATTTAGGCCAGATGCTTGCCCTTAGAGAAACTGATAAGAAAAGTCTGTATAGGTATATGAAATTGAGATGGTTAGAAAGAGGTTTTATCTTTTATAAAAAGACTGAAATGTTGACATTACAAAATTCCTTAACTTAAAAAAATCAAACCTTTTCCTTTCTTCATGGCTTCCTGTTTTCCTACATTCCTTCTTGCCTGCCTGCCCACATATGTACCTTCCTATCTCCCTACCTTCCTATTTTTCTTCTAGTGGAATAATTCAAGAAATAATTTAACAACCACAGAAAATAGTACCCCCCCCCACACACACACCTTCTCTGTTTCTTTCATTTTGTTTTGACAAAGTGTGCAAAAAAGTTTATTTCTTGAGGTATTAAGTTTAGAAAAATCTTCACATTTTCAGAGCAAAAAGTATAGATATGCATTCATGGTTTCGTAGGTTTGTTGAATGAACAAAGGAAAAATGGGGATAGGAAAAAAATCAGTTTCCAAAAAGAAAAGATAAACTAGCAAGTGTGAATTTTCTTTCCCTTCCTTCACTTTTATTCGTTGTTTATTGATGTTCTTGTGCTTCTTTTAGGAATGGTAGATAATTCAAACCACAAAATCTAGAAAAAAGTTGGCAACATTTTAATTTTTTTTTTTCAGTAGAAAACATCTATCGCAACTATTTTTTATGAAAAGATTAATTCTAAAGATCATCAGACTCATTTTTAAACAGGTTTAAATTCAGATACTGATGATGAAATCAGAGATACATTTGCTGGATGATGCTCAAGTTTGGTTACTGGTTTTGTAAAACAGTGGTGGCTCTTGTTGCTGGTGTTTCTTTCTCTCTAAGCAGGGAGAGAAATAATGTCTTGGATCCATTCACTGTAACCGTAACCTCTTATATGACATTCCTGCATGAGGATTTTAGGTTTCCTAAACTACCTTTGTAATAAACACAGCGAGATGAGCACTAGCACAAGGTGATCCAGATCTGATATTGACGGTGGTTCACTGTCATAATAATTACTATATTTATTAGAACTTTAATTTAGCATCTTTGCAACCCAAAAGAACCCCAAAACCTACTACAGTAGCATTTCTTTTCAAGAAGGAGAGCTAAAAGAATCATGGTGTTGGTTAAAAATAAATGAACTAGTTAAAATGGCTAAGTCTTGCAGATAATAATTAGCACCTAACTGTACAACCCTGATTTTACTTATGTTACATCATGCTCTAGACAAGTTATTACTAGCTGGTTTGAAGAAAGAGATCTTGAAGTTATTTCTGCAAATACCTCCTTGTACCTCAGCAGAGGTTAAAAATGCAATGCCCAGAGAAAAATTATTACAAAATTATCTGATACTGAAATAGAAAAAAATGATAGTCTAAAATCATTATATTTCCACTTCTTGACAATAGCATGCTGTTCTGATCACTTATGTCAGAAAGGGCAAAGAAGGTCAAGAATATAGACAGGTAAGGAGAACCAGGATGATCATGTCTATGAATAAGCTGACCTAGGTTCAGTATTTAGGTACAAATTCAGTTCCTCAAAACGGCATAAGTGAAAGTGATTGGAAGATATACTACAACTTTTTTTTGTTTTTCTTTCCAAACCTTTCCCAAAGAAATAATTGACACAACTGTTGGAATGTATTTTCCCCACCTTTTGGTTTTTTGAAGTGTAACATACTGAAATTGCATTAAGAAGGGACCTTATGAGAATGGGAATAGTTTTCATTTTTTGCTACCAAAAAGCTTTCTTAAAATGATAAGTTTTAAAATATTTGACTTGGAAATACTTCTTTTAAAAATGAAGTAATGTTCCTTACATAACGCAGAAAAGGTTTTCATCAATTTGTTTCAGGCTCTCACATTCCTCTATATTGCATTATTAAAGCTGGGTAACACTGAAGTAAAATTTCACTTAAAAGTTTATTTGGAATATTCCTTTCTTGTGTTTTGTTCCTTGTTCTGTTTGTGGGGCTTTTTGAAAGAAGAGAAGGTTTGGGGGAGAGGGAAAGGAAAAAATAGGCACATCTAGAGAGCAGTTCACCTTATCCTAAAGGTGGCATTCAAAATAGCCCAGACTGCCAGTGGTGGACACTTCTCTCTGCTGGCTACAAAGGATGACGTCTAAAGGTAGGTGAGCTGAATCCTATCCACTGGTCCCGCGGTAAGGGAACAAGAGGGACCCCAGGCTTCCTCTTACACTTTTATTTTTAGCACCGTGGTTCAGGATGAGATAACAAGACTGCAGAGCACTGGGCTAATGGGCTTGATAACAAGTGGCATTTCAAAGAGTAAAGTGCTGCTACGCAGGTATAAAACTCCCATAGGGACGATTAAACATGCTGAAGGTGCAGCCTTACCCATCCTTTCCTCGCAGACGGAAGAGGAAACGTAAAGGAGTGCTGATGCGCAGATTGAGCCCCCAGCCCCGTGCAGGTTAGCTCCGTCTGTAACCGCTCTGACTGGCACCAGGGATCAGTAACTGCGAGGGGGCTGAGCTGGATTGTCTCTCTGTAAAACTATGAAAACGCTGCGTTGTGGGCCTCTTGTTCCCTGAATAAGCATGCGGCTGACATGCCTTTGAAGTACATGCAGCTGCACATATTTACCCCTTTTCTGCCTGATATGCAACAGGAGATTTATATTTCTCTGCTAACTCTGTGCTTTTCTTCTCCCACAGCTCTCATCTCTAATTGTTTGGCTATTAATTAATAATATACTACACAGGATTAGGTAATCAGAAAAATTGGCATCATTTACAGCATTTACTACATTTATCTTTGTTTTTAGACTTAAATTTCATGTTTCATTCCAAGATTTTACAGCCACATTTTTATTTCCATGCCTTTGCTAATGAAGACTGTTTGTGGCCAAAATACAGGGTAAAATAAAACTTTATGATCTTAGCTGCAAGTTGGTGTAAGGTCATTAGATTTGGCAGTCAAGATATACTTACTTGGAGTTTGATACCCAGTGATTGTTTCCAATTTGATCCACTTGGGCATTTGTAACAATAAATGTTAAAGCTTTCAGATTTTACAATATTGTAAGTTCCAGGGAAGCGTTAAGACTAAATATAGGTTCAGTTTTTACCTCCCTTGAATGAATTTTTTGTTGTTGTTCTTGCACTTCTTGCTGCTAGCAAAGCTGTCTTCCTGGGGGATAAGGAAGGAACGTTTGGTTTCATGGAATGACACCATTTTGAGCTCCACAGCTAAACAGAGCTGAATCAGATTGGCATGAACATAGTATCTATATAAGGGAACTTGTGCACTTCAAAATTAGGTCTAACAATTCAAAAAGTGACATTACTTTCCTCAAATAAGCATTGAACCATTATTTCAACATGGTGTTAGGAAATGAAGGATGATATAATCTTTCAGAGCACTAAGAATCTGTTCACTTGTGTTTTCTAACAGAAATGTTTGGGAGGGGGTTGTGAAGTGAGGGAGTTTGAGTTCTTGGATTCTATGCTTTTCTTCCAGTCCCTGTACTTTCAGCTTTTTCCTTTCACTATTGACTAGATAGTCTTTCCTCATTTAGATTTAAAGCCTTGATATTTTCTTTTGATTTTTACTCTCTCCCTGATATATAGGATACATAGCTATATTTTACTAATTTAATCTTTGTAAGATCTGATGACTCTGTTTCTTGCCTATTATACCATTGTCTAGAATTTCACTATTGGCTTTTGACACATATCTTGTTCTCTACCAGTCCATGGAAAACACCAGACAAAACAGCTGTCAGTAATTAGCTGGCTGTCTAAATACGGATGCCATCTCTATGCATGGTAAACATGAGCCTTTAAACATAAGATGAGTTTTTGTGCATGTAGGTGCACCTGTTTTTATACTATTATTATTTTCAAACAAAATGTTTCAAAATTAAGTTAGTGACTGCTGAGTTTAGATAAATCAGAGCTAAATCTTAACAACTCCTAACACAACTCTTCTAACACCAGAACCGCTTCTTTCAAGTCTGGCTCAGTTTTCACTGATGTATGGTAGTATAACCAAACTATTGTTTTCCCCTTATGTTACTCCAGTACTTGTTATTTGTGTGGGTCCAAATTTAGCCACTAAGAAATTATGCATATTTACTAGTAAGCTGGCCTTTTTATTCTGTTATATCTGCCACAGAATTCATGTATGAGCTATTCTTGCAGGCAGTATCTTGTCACCAGCAACAGTTAGTACGGCTTGCCTATTTTAAAAGTAGTCCATTAATGAGTAGCCTGACAGTAAACTTCTAAAAGTTACTCTGTGGTGCAATTAAAAAGAGTAATTCAGATCTTCAAACTCAGGAAACGAGAAGAACATTTATTTTGTAGTGAACATCTGAAAACTTGAGAACATATGACTGAAACAGAACAGGAGCATGTGTTTAGCCTGTGTATATAAAAGTCTTGACCTGGGTGTATACTCATGTTCAAATTGTCACATGTGATCTTTTCTGGCAGATGATCATGCAAGCTTGAAAATATGGGTCAGCTATTTCAACCTGTTATCAGTAACTGCCTTCGAATTCAGTACCTGATACACATTTTGATTTAAGGGGCAAGTCCTGCCTATGTTTAGGCAAGACAGATTCCTGTAGAAGAGTTGGGAAAGTTCTAAAAAAAAATAAATTCCTCCTTTGATGCGAGAATGAGGCTATCCTGCAGTGATCAGATTAACTTGCCAACTGACCACAGCTTTGAAGGCTAGCGGCATGCTTTGCACATACTGTGAGCCATTGACTTCATCAGATAAAAGTTTAGTAGTTCTGAATAAACTTAAAAAGTGAATCATGAGCTCTGTGTTGACATGAGCTGCTTTCTCTAAACAACTTTTAAAGCTCTTTACCAGGCTTTTTCTTTTGAGAAATGGTATGTTTGGGGGATTCCAGAAGTTCCTCAACCATTATTCTCCACCCTCCCTACTTTAAAGTATTTCTGATACTCTGAGATAATTCAGGGTTCAGTGAAGATGACAAAGCATAAACATGACTGAATGTAGTGGTTAGGGATCTCAGATTGGTAAGGGGAGATCTTAAAGCCAATCCTTGCTTTAAAGGATTGGGTAAAATATAGACACATCCTTGGCATGAATGCAGGAAATGAGGTGGGTCCTCAAACCATTAAATTATGTGATTGTATATTAACCTATAATCTCTTTTTGGCCCAATGACCCTTTGGATGAAGAACTTGAGAAGGAAAAGATGAGAGAGCTCCTTTGACCCACAGATCTATTTCTGCCTTTTTTCAGCCTCCCTGTTTCGAGCCTTCTGGTGGGAGACAAGAGCCATGAGTTCAGATGTCCAAAAGACTAAAGAAATAGCTGAAATGGCATCTTTCACATCCTAGCCAAATGCTGAGAGATCACTCTACATAATCAAGAAGCGTAGTTTTACATAGCAACTGCCAAGAACAAGTCATGGATGTTTCTGTTTTCCTTGAACATCCTGATGCACTCCTTTTCTGTGACTGAAATGTGCTTCCTATAAAACCTCCAATTCCCTCGCATATCAAAATAAGGAGTAATAAAAAAAACCCAAAACATGTGAGTGGGCTCTTTTATTTTATTTTTTTATATCCTCAATGAAGGCCGGGAGAATTGAAGGAGCTAGGCCATTGTGTCTTTAACACGGGATGATACCTCAGGGCACTGGTAGCCTTTAAGGGCACGTGAACAGCCTGTCAGCAGACAGTGGTGGCCACCAACAGCAAACTTCGACACCTCCTTGACACATTAGACTCCTCTGCGTCAGAGAGACTCTGACCTCGCTTCTGTCAGGGGTAAAATCCTTCTTGACTTTAGCTGGGCCAGGATTTCGCATATATTTTAACTGCCAAAAGCCATAGCTGTGCATGGCCTTTACCTCTGTGTACACAACACCGCAGTGAAGGCGCGGGGCTAAAACTCAGGGGATGTGGGGTCACTTCCCAGCTCTGCGAATGGTTTCCCCCTATAAATGGTTTTGCCTGACATGTCTGGCAAGGCACTTTATCTATGCTGTGGTTTCTCCCATTTTCTCATCATTTATCTGTTCTCATAAATTCTCTAGAGCGAGTCTTTCTCTCTGTGTATTCACATGTAATGCTTTCTCTCTTGTTTTGGTTGAAATTTTTATTTGTAATACAAATAATGTTTATTTAAAATTCAGCTTTACTAAATCATCCATGCCAATGCTATAATACTTTAACAACATTTATTTTCAGGTCACCAGAGCATTTTGCAATCATTACACATGCCTGCCACCTAACTTGACATCTAGAGTGACCAGTTAGGTCTGAGAAAGCCAAAACAGTTAGCAATTGCCTCTGCTCTCTTGATTCATGTGAAACCATTTAGATGTCTCTTAACCTTGCTCCTCCTGTGGTTTTGCTACCACCATGTGAAGATACTCATGGAACTGCTGTTTTACTTGAGACCTCTCTAAGCTTTGTGAATACAAACTAACAACAAATACATATACATATATGTATTTTAACAGTCATGTTTGACCAATCTGCTTCCCAAACAGAGCTATTCGTGGGATAAGGAGATCAAGGTTCTCAATGCATTGGGTTTGCAGATGCCAAGAATGCATTTTCAGGGTCTGCCTATATAGCAAGATTAATCTACATGTTGGAGAAAAAAAAAAACAGCCACCTATAATCAAGTCAACCATATCTACCCCAGGGTGCAATGAGAGTCTCATATATGCATCTCAAGATAGGTTCTTCACATGCTGAATACAAATGAAATTTGACCTATTTTTCCTACCTGAGAAGTCAAAGCAAGGCTGTCCATTGCTGTGTATCTGCTGACATTTAATGCATATGCTTGCTTTCCCCTACCAATCTAAATGCTTCCATTAGGTTCAGCGTGAAGAGCAATCCTGAAGACAACAATGAAATCTGAGCTACAGAGACAGCAGGAAATATTTGCAAGCTGTGCGAGGTCCAGCAGTGATACTTAAACAAAACATCACGTTTTGCAGGAGAACGCTGCATGCTGATCACTTATGAACTAGACCCCCTCCCCTTTCCTTCAGAGAGGAGACAGTGTTCATCTCGAAGGGGAAGATGAACTCCTTATTCAAAGGAGTACACGGAGAACTAAACCGCAAAAAAAAAAAAAAAAAAAGGCACTTTGAGAAGCTTCCCTGTACTAAAAGAACAGATGGAGGCATCTGAGAGAGAATGAGAGGAAGGAGGGAGGGAGGTACGGGGGAGGAGGTTATTCACACTGCCTGACTTCAGGCATCCAGTTCAGGCTTCTTTTTGACAACTGAGACAGCTAGGCTCCTGCAGAGGTCCCTTTGGGGTCTATTTTCGATTAGTTTAGAGGAATTGGCTTCCTAGTTTAGGAGAGTTAGGCTGTGTGAATCTCTCCCGAACTATCACCTTTTAACAGCATCACTAGGAGGCTTTTACTGTCTATGATATTTACTTGCATCATAAATCCAAATAACAACAGTGGGTTTAAGAAAAAGGGAATAAAAAGGGAATAACGTACCACCTAATAATGGCCTAGGTACTTTAGTGTAACTTCAAACATATCTATGATCCCCCTTTTACACGGACTTCTGTAAGATAATAGAAGCCATTTGCAGTTTTGCAGGCTGGTCCCTAAGAGATAAAAGCCAAGCTGAGACACTGAAATGTGAGGAGTAGTCTTGAAAACAGATCTGCATAATCTGAGCCAGATGATCTGTACACTGTCTGTCCACTCCTTTGGCTGTTTCCTCAGGTTCAGCCTGAGCTGCAAATGTTCACGCTGTTTAAACAAGGGTGAGCTGACCAAACAGGCTGGGAAGCCATCAGCAGGTACTGAGTGTGCTTGAGTACTCAGCGTGGCTGGTGTTCATGGTGCAGGGTTGAAAGTTAGCAGCTTTTTGGTGTGTAACCCTGGTCCTGAGAAAGGGCTGAAGTCCTTACTGAACAGGCCCTGCAGACGGACGTCCCCATGGAACCTCCCGTGCTGCGGTCAGGAAAGACCCCCCAGCAGTGCAGCTCTGCCTCCAGTGGACTGAAACATGGGGACTCGGGGGAGTGGGAGGGTGTCCCAAGCTCTGCAGCTCAAAACGTTCCTGTTTCCCACTGAGGAAGCACAGATATTGCCCAGGGTGTGTTGTTAAGAGTGGAAGCTTTCCTCTACTGATAGTCCCACAGGATTTAATTGTGGTTTCAGATATTCGTCTTTTCTCCACCCCATTCTTCCTGCCAGCAGTTTTTCCTCACTCAGACCGAGTCTAATTTTTCAAAGTCATCTTGCTAGTGGATATTTGTTGCTGTGAAATCCTCCAGGTTGAGGGGAGGGTATTTGTTCTGTGCCCTCCACTTTCTCCTTGGTTTATCGGCTGTTTTTAACCCCTACTCCCCACTGAATAAACTGTTCAAACATGTTATTGCCTCTGGGACAACTGTGAGGCTTTTGCTGTCTTGTGTACCGTCAGTAAGCTCCCAGGTTTGACCCCTGTGTCAGTGGCATGGTTAGAAAACATAGGTTAGAGTATCACAGCTTTATAGCAATCAGGACATGACTATTTCTTTTTTAAAATGCAGAAATTTTGTGTGGGAGTTTACTGTACCAATGTGAAATCAAAAGGAGCATTTACAAGAGCAATTTAATTCTTCAAGCATGTTGCAAAAATATGGCAGTAAAGATAAAAAAAGAGACTAATCCAAGATGGTGCAATAGCTTTCATCATCCAGTCTCATAAATGTCTAATCCCACTCTCCTTCAGATCATGTTTATTTTCATATAAATTCCTTTAAATTGTAGTGTTGCTCTTTTCTCAAACATGACTAATTGTTTTATGCTACCCTTGTGAGCCCGGTTTTCATCATAGCGTGTTTTCATACCGTGTGACCCAGTTGATGTGGCTATTCCATCCAGTAAAGAAAAGGAGGTATTGTAATACATTTCTAAGGCATGTGCATGTTTCCATCAGATATCCATTCCTTGTGTTTCCCAAATTTTCTTAGTGCAGAAGGATATTTTTCATTTGGCTTCACTTTTTGAGAGTTGCATTTTCTCCTTGATGTGTACCAGAGTTTTGGTTATTTGAGCAAGAGGAAATAATTTAATGGACAGCAATCATGTTCATTAGCCTTCTGTCTGGACATTAGGTGTTCCACGCAGCTTAAAAGTGAACAGAGTAGTTTCATGCCAGTTGCAGGTAAATTTTTAAGAGCTGCCGTGATAAAATGTTTCTCAGCCCAGAACATGAAACAGGATGTAGCTGTGGTCTCCCAGATTCAGTCCAGGAAGGTAAGTGGGCTTCTGAGTAATCATTTTCTCTCTCGATAATCTCTTAATTTAGAAAACCTGCAAGTGGTTTGGGTACATTCACCTCGTCATACTTCCTGGCCTTTTTTGGGGCTGTGCTGCTGGGATTGCAAATATCTGCTTCTCCCATCTGTCCTATCCTGCACAATAAGGACATTATCAGTTAAAAAAAGGAGTAGGTATTGTTCAGTGCAAATATCATGAACCAGAAAGCAGAAAAACCTTCTTGCCTCTATGTTCCCAGAGGAAGGACACAATTTAGTGTAAAGTTTACATCTCCAGTTGAACAGAGAGTTAACATTCCCCATTAACAGCAAATACTTCTTTCCAAAATACCAGTATTGTGATTACACCTCTTTTATTAAAAAAAAAAAGTTATTCTAACTCTTAGTTTTGATCGTAAAACTCAAAATCTTTCTAAATATGCTCCCATTATGTCATGAAAGTGATAAACTAAAAGAAAACAGTTTTGCATTCCTCTCAGGCCCTCTCAGTTCTTCACTGTGATTGCATTTAAGCATAGCTTTACATAGAATAAGTCAACAAGATAACTTCTGTTCATAAAGCTGCATAGATGTGCATGTGCTTGGGGAATGAAGAAGGAGACTGACCTCTTGGTGGAGTTCTCCATAATTCCAAAGCGTATGCTTATAATTCATGCATATATATACATATATTTGTGTGTAAATGTGTGTGTCTATACAACTATATATAACTGTGTATAAATATTAGGCAGAACATAGTAGCCTAAGTAATAAAATTATGCACACCACATTGGGGTGATCACTAAGTTATGTGTTATCTTATCAGAACCCTGCAGTAAGAACATTTAATCACATTTTTCCAGGGCTGTGTATTTCACATGCAGCATTCAAAGGATATCACAAGATTTTAGTAAGAAATTTCAATGTTTTTATTACATTCATATGGGAAGCATAACTTCGCATTCCTACATGTTTACTGCACTTTCCATAATACCCCGGTTGTCAGGAAAAAACAGGAAAATACTAAAAGAAAAACAGTTTAGATTAAAAGGCTGAGCCCCCCTATGGATATTCTCAGATCCATGAAATTCTTTCTTCTGGGGATTTCTCTGATGGATGTGGAGGCTCATCGCCTGCCCACAGCACTGGCAGGAAACCCCACACCTTGAACAGGATGACCTCAAAGAAGCTGCTGAGCTTTCTGGCCCCTTTTTCAGACCTTTTTCTCCTGGGGCCAGAGCTGCACTGTGTGAACATTAAAGATTTCATGGTGCTCTTCAAAAGGGAGCCAGCCCTGCACTCCTTAACAGCAGTATGCTTTGCCTCGGGAATTAAAGACAGTAGGAACTGAACTCAAAACAGGACTTCTCCCCAGCGCTGATGAGAATTTTCTTTTTGCCGTCCCTGTCATTTTACATGCCATATACCAGCTGGTTCCCCCTGTTCCCTACAACCCCAAAGGCAATTCCGTTTTATCTGTGTTTTACACTTGCAGTTTTCCAGCATTTTGGATTCATTCGTAGGCACCTCATAGTAATTACACAGGGTCTGACTCTCTATTACATTAAGACCTCTTTACATTTAGTTTATAATGCCCCTTTACACTGCTGGAATAATATAAGTGGATCTCACTGTAAATGAAAATCATCCCTTTGTTTTTGTAATTTTCTTCAAAGCGCTGTGTTTGTTCCAATACACAAAATAAAACAGAACAGCCATGACAAAAAACGTGATCCATCTGTCTCCTCCCTCAGCAAGGAATGCCCTGAGAACTGGTGCTACCAAAGTTTTATTATCGCTCACAAAACAGACCTTAGAGCCATTTACTGGATACAACAGAGCATCATTAAAAAATTAAACTAAACTACAGTTGTCCAAATAAATATGCAAAGTACATTTTGTGATGCATTACCTTATTTTTATTGCATTTATCCACTTTATTGCTGCTTTGCAGTTCAGTAATTTTTGATGGGTTTTTCCATCACTAGTGACAATTAACAAAAATGAACCACAAAAATGATAGAACCACAACAGAAAGAGAAATCTGTTTAAAAACTGTTTTATCCAAAAGAGTGCTCAGTGGTCCTGGTCAACGCATTAGGTCTATTACTGACAGTCCGTGCTTTTGGAATGAAGATGTCCTCTAGACGTGATAAATTTACTGTGCATGTCTAACAATAGGAAAAGAAAGGAAGGAAGAAAAGCAGATATCACACAGTTCCTCAGCTTTGCACAAGGAAGAGCTTCTTGTTAGAAAACTTTCTAAATTTTTCTGTGGGAAGTTGAGTGTTTTTTTCTAAAGCATCATTTGCTTCCTAAGAAAATTTCTTTTTTTTTTTTTAAAGAGGATACAGAAAATCCTAAAAGTATTATTTTGAAAACTGAAATACTGTTTCAAAGGAACTGTTGTGCCTTTTGCAAGTGGAGTTCCTGGGTGTCTGATGTTGCCCTTGTTCTTTAATGGTACTTGGCTGAAGTCTTCCAGAAATCCTCATGTCCTGGTAAGCCAGCAGTATACCCTGTCTTCAACAACATAGAGAGAACTGCCCTGTGGGAGATTTAGGTAGCCCAAATGGTCTGAAGCTGTGAGAATAAAAAAAAAGAATCTTCTTGTACTTTAGACTCATTTTCCATAATATTTCCCTAACACTCATTTCCCATAAAAGCTGGTATTTAACTGAAAAAGTAAAGATTTCTATTAAAAATAATCAGAATTATGTAAATTTTTAAACGTGTATATTGGTTTCTATTTTAAGGACTCAAACCCATTTTCCAGCCATCCTGCTTCATAGTTGCTACCTATCAATAGGAAACGAATAGTGATTCTCAGTAAGGAATTAATTGAGAAAAAGAACAAATTGATAGAGGACTAGATTTTAAGGGAAAGTCTTGGAAATTAATTTTGTTTTTTGTGAAAATCAGCAATGACCTTTCAAACTCTTCAATTCTCCTGGTGTTACTAGTTTGAAAAAAAACAGAGCACTTATTTTGGCAGTTTTAAATAAGGTGTACATACAAGATTCATCCCACTTCAGGTGTGCAGTTTTGTCATTTAAAGAAGAACCAAGGCTTGCTTTCTGTCTAAAGGCAAGGGATGGACTTGTCTAGAAGACTGTTCAATTTTAAGTGACCTGATTCAGTCTTTGCAGATCCATGGATCTTTCTATTGATACCTAATTTAGCTATCTCCCACAACTGGCTAGAATTAAGTGTGCAGAATATACATAGTTTCTAAAACAACAACAACAAAAAGTTTTATCAGCTATTCTGTACTACTCCAAAGCAGAATGTTCCATATGAGATTTGCTTCATTTTTAATCATTAAAGCATTCTTTGCTCTAGAGTGGCAAGTAAGATCAGGGTCTTTGGACCACTAGCTTCATCCCATTAGAAACCAAAAAATCCACTCTGAACAGGTGGCTGCTGCATATGCATAGATCAATCGTGTACGAGCAACAGATCTGACGAGTGCCAGGTATGATGGAACAGAGGTCAGCCTAGCAGGAAATGGTAAGTCTGTGGACCACTCATCTCCCATTTACAGTCTCTTCAGAGAGGTGCAACTCAACCATCTCCAGCCTTATAAATGGTATTATA
Organism: Haliaeetus leucocephalus; assembly: GCF_000737465.1. NCBI lineage: Eukaryota > Metazoa > Chordata > Aves > Accipitriformes > Accipitridae > Haliaeetus > Haliaeetus leucocephalus. The sequence continues at coordinate 797,314 of NW_010972653.1, forward strand.
CAGCTTCATGAAGGTTATTTGGAAAACGCATTGAAAGAATATGCATGACTTAGTTGTGGGACATATGGTTTTGCAAGATTACAGTTTATGCTGTCATTTGTGGCATTGTGTCTTTTTTTTTTTATTGTTCTATTTTCGTGTTTTCAATAGAGCATTCTCTTTAATTATAGTGCAGTATCCCCTTTCAGTAAGAAAAGAATTTAAATGAACTTGTGAAAAAAGCAAAGGACTGGAAAACAAGAGACCAATTAATTGTTCTCAGCTCTGGCACAATCCTTCATGAGATTATAGAAGATTCACTTCCTTATCTCTCAAGCTTATTTTCCCTGTCTGTAAAACCTAAGTAGTACTTCTCCCTAAGTATATTCTCCCATCACAGAAAGGATAAGAAAAAAAATGAGTCACCTATGGCAGATCGTACAGCTCTTACTGACTGTGTCACAGGAGTGCATTCTGATAAACCCGATGTATTTTAGTCTAATGGTTACACTATATTAATAAACTAAACTGTGTCAAAACTCAGTCACTGTCCCAGGGACCAACCAGTGAAGTCTGCCCACAACTCTTAAATTATTTTAGCCTCCACAACAAGATGTCTGCATCCTACTGGGTTTGGGGAGTAATTCCTGGTACAGGCTAGGCTGTAAACTCTCCAAGAGTCATCCAGGAGAGAGTTTGCTTGGGCTGTTCAAACCACCCAAAAGCAGAGATGATCAAGATCCACCTCCACTGACAGCACTTGTGCTTCAATGCTGTTTAATGTATTAGTATAGATGAAGCCATTAAGAAAGAATGGGATGGGATGGGATGGGATGGGATGGGATGGGATGGGATGGGGTTGGATGGCATGGGATTGGGTGTGATGGGGTTGGGTGTGATGGGATAGGATAGGAGCCTTGTGGACAACTCATTGTTTACCCATACCGATATTGCTGGAGGGCACAAATCTCTGCAGAGTTCCTTAGGACTTCAGTGAAACCAGCTTACTGATAAGTAAGAAAATGTACATGTTGTATAAAACAAGTTTTTTCCTGCAGCAGTGATTACTGCTACTGAGAAAACAAAGTTTACTATCAGAGATTACTGTGCTCAAATGAAAATGCGGACACAGGTGCCTTAATACTTGAGCTGGGATAAGTTTTACATAGCTGTAAAATGAGCTTCAGCTTTTAAGTTACTGTCTTTTTCTTTACAATAATAATCTCTTCACTTTTACAAGCTCTATATTATTTTTAGGTAAGAAAACACTATAAAGTTCATGTTTTATTGTTCCTTGCAGTTATATAAATTACATTTGGCCAAAATAAATGTAATTCCTACTGTGCGAACTGAGAACCCAGAATGTTGATTTTCCTCAAGTTATAAACAATGTGAAGATATGTTATACTGGGTCACAATTTTCCACTGTACAGCAAAATATATAACTCACTTTTAATAACAAAACTGCATATATCATTAAAGTTTCCTACTCCATGGAGCACATATTATGTTTCTCTGCACAGCAAGGGATATCCTTTCTGTGTACCACAATTTCTAAAATATTGTTTGACTGAATGAAAAATATTTTAGTGATTCATTAGTAAAACAGCTGTCATTTTGAAAAATTATTCAAATTAGTCTGTATTTTTATTAGTAGTGTTGAATTCTTTTTGCAGGCTCTTTTTTTTTTTCTTTGTAGATCTAATATTGCAGCACATGTTTGTACCTCTGTCATCTTCTTGTTGCCATGGTTTTTGGAAAGGTAACTTTGGAGAATTATTTATTATTTTGATTTCTTTGGTGGCTGTCGGAAGTTAGAGACACCTCCTAAAATTTAATGTGCCTAGTTAAGGAAATCCACAATGTTCATTACGATACTTTGATTCATTAAGTTTCTAATTATGGGTTTTCCAAACCATAGACTTTCCCAAAAGACTATTGACAGGATTTTCTGAAGCATTCGGCTTTGACCTAACACTGCTGCCATTCACATCCATGCTAAAATACCCGATGATGTCAGTGGAACTACTTAGGCCACTACTGAGTGCTTTTGAATATCCTCTCTTAGAAGTACTACTTGACTATGTCATAAACCTTCATCTAAATCCTTCTTTGAACCACAGCACCTCTGTCTACAAATCCCTGAAGTCACTGAAAGTCTTTGAGAAGAAATGGTCATTGCAGTGTACCTAGAAGGTTAGTAAAGCCAGGCTCTGAGAGGACAAGAAAGAAAACTTGAGAATCATGTGTTTTTCCCCAAAACATGCTTGCAGCAGCTAAATGGCATGAAGAAGCTCCATCATAGAATCATAGAAAAATTTAGGTTGGGAGGGACCTCTGGAGGCCAAGAATCCAACTTCCTACTCAAAGGAGTGCTAACTTCAAAGCAAGATCACATTTCTTAAGGTCTTATCCCATCAGGTTTTGAAAATCGCCAAGGGTGGAGATTCTGTTCCTTTTCTGGGCAAAGTGTTCCAACCCTTAACTCCTCCTGTGAATAATTTTTTCCCCAATGCTCAGAGTTTTCTTTGTGTCACTTTTAATGACTGCCTCTTGCCCTTTAACTGAGTAAACCCTATCTTGAACACATAGAGAAGAACAAGGAAATTGCAGAGTTCCTCAAATAAACTCCAAAATATTCAGGGCATAGAAGCTTAGTAACAGCATATTGACTCCCGCAAGACCCTATCAATGCCAAATGTAACATCTAAAGTGTTGACAGTAAACTGACTGCACAATGTAGCATTCAACAATGCATTTGGCACTTGTGTCACCATCTGTGTGCAGCCCAACAAACTTGGAGCTGCTGCATTAGTATGGGATTCATCTGCCAAGACTTCAGTCTGTAAAAGCTGAATGCCTTATCTAAATTAGGCATTGAGGATCCCCCCTGGGTGAGAAGAGCGAGACAGAAAGAAAAAGAGAATTGCACATAATTTTGTGAACAAATCAACCTTTTGTGTCAGACTCCTGTCAAAATACAACGTCTGGACCTGGTGAATGGGTGATTATACGGTTCAGCTCAGTATTAAGATGAATTCAACTCAGTGGAAACAAAACAAAACAAAAATCAAGCAAGAAAAGAAAAAGAATGGCCTGACACACATGTCTTCATACCAAATATCTACTATGGTGCCTCCAGATACACTCTGGGTTATGGGATGAGTTTCTGTCACTCCATCCTACAGAGTAAAGAAGATAGTGGTCTTTATGAAGCCACCACTTGGCAGCTGTCCTGCACAGATGTTCTACAGTCCAGCAGTAAATACTTTCTGGAGCTGGTGCCTTCTTAGCAGAGCCCTGCTCATCCTTCTGTTGTAGTCTGTTCCTGTGCGTGGACCCACTGCTCTTCCCCATGCCTATTCTGATAGCTTTTGGTCCATAAAGTCTCCAGGAGATGTGAACAGGAAGGAGGCCAAAGAAGCCAGAAGTTAAATACAACTTGTTGATTTGTTTCATAAGAATGGGGTAGTTGTGCAAGTTGTGTATATAAGGACAATGACACTCATGCAGATGTAGGGGGGAAAAAAAGTTTATCTGAGTTACTGTAAGGGAAGATAAATATTTTAGTTAAAAGGAAGGAAAAAGAAATGTGTGTAATTTGTCATGTCAAGTGTGTCTTTTTTTGCAGCTTCTCTGAATTGTGGGTATAAGATGGTCACCTGGTCAGTTTGGCTATCTCTGCAAAGGTAAGCGTTTGCTTTAGGGAATGGTTATTACTCTAAAGGAAAAAGTGCAATGGCTGGTATCCACAATGCTCAGAGCTAGCATACTCTAGCACGGACTGTCAATGCTTCTGCTACAGGACATAGCCTTTTGTGCTCTGTGTGACAACTCTTTGGTCCTGAGACATTCTCATTGTTTATTTGTGCCTTACACATGAGGGGGGAAAAACCCCACACCCTGCACCAAAAAACCAAACCTATCCTAGATGTGTACATCATTTTTGTCTCCAGGGGAATTAACTGGTTTACTTAAAAAGACACTCTGGGAGCAAACTAATGTAATGAAGTGCCAATGGAAGATGAGGGAGCAGACTGAGGAGTTAAGGTATTCAGTAACATTTAGTTCTGTGTGACTCTCTCACACACATAATCATAAAGGTAGGCTAAAACTGGAAGTGGAGTGAAGGTCTTATAAGAATAGACAGAATTATTATTGTTGTTGTGAGAAAACTTTACCATGTATATTATCTATCTGTGGGTGCATTTCTTATGAAGATGAGAGAAGAAATAGCATATGTAGGTCATTAAGCTTCAATTTGAGATCATAGAGTCATAGAATCACAGAATCATAGAATGGTTTGGGTTGGAGGGACCTTAAAGATCATCTAGTTCCAACCCTCCTGCCATGGGCAGGGACACCTTCCACTAGACCAGGTTGCTCAAAGCCCCATCCAACCTGGCCTTGAACACTGCCAGGGATGGGGCAGCCACAGCCTCTCTGGGCAACCTGTTCCAGTGCCTCACCACCCTCACAGTAAAGAATTTCTTCCTAATATCTAACCTAAGTCTACCCTCATTCAGTTTAAAACTGTTACTTCTTCTCCTATCACTACATGCCCTTGTAAAAAGTCTCTTTCTGGCTTTCTTGTAGGTCTCCTTTAGGTACTGGACAGCTGCTATAAGTTCTCTCTGGAGCCTTCTCCCCTCCAGGCTGAACAACCCCAACTCTCTCAGCCTGTCTTCATAGGAGAGGTGCTCCAGCCCTCTGATCATCTTTGCGGCCCTCCTCTGGACTCAGCCCAACAGGTCTAGATAAGCTAGTATATGATAGCTAGCAAAGGTAATAAAAACATGGAAAAATGCAGGGATCAGTCCTACAGGATCCTGCTTGTAGGAAGGAGATATTGGGGAAATGCATTCCCTAGTTGAGCTAGAAGTACCTAGAGCCAAAGAAAAATTGGGGAGGTGGGAGAAATATCACTTGCTTCTCTCCATTATTAAATGTTTTTCTTGTATGAAATAGAAAAACACTAATAAATATAGACCTGATTCCCTACTGCCCCTTAGCAGGTGTCTTTTTTAAAATTAGAGAAGTTGAATTTTATTCTTTCTTGGCACAGGTGAGAGCCATATTTGAGGAACCAGAGAGGAGACAATCACTTAAAAGTGATTCTTTTTCACTCTTGTCTCTTCAGGCTGGATGTCTACATGGTAGAATTATTCTTCAATCTAGTAGTATTAGAGCTTGAGAAATGTGCAATGTAGGGACAGTTTGCTATAGACCTTCTCCAAAGCTCAGCTGTGCTTCATTAGCCCCCCTAGGAAGTTTCTTCCCTGCTGAGGAGAAAAATTGAAGGAAATGCTTGTGTTTTTTGAATTACTTTGGGTTACAGAAATTTGCCCCTTTCTAAAAAAGAAAGATTTTGCTCTGCATGTTGGGATTTTACTATCCCTATTCATCATAATCACAAAGCTAGTAGAAAAGGAAACATTTCCCTTTTTTAGCACTGTGGTTTTCAGGAGGAAAGATAATTTCCTATTTAGTAAATGATAATTTTTTTTTTTTTGGCACAACATTTGTCTCAGTCTTGATACTCTCTAGTCCCCAAACATGGCAGGATTGATGCAATTTAAGTGAGATCATGGCTTACTGAAAGACATTTCAATGCTCACAAGACTGCAGCAGAGTAACTGAGCTGGGAAGAAATCTCTGTAGATCACCTGCTCTTCCTCTCTGACCCAAAGCAGGATCCACTCCACTTCAACAGTCTCTTAGGCAACCTATTAAATGATTTGTGGGTCTTTGATTAATTACTACTATCGTACATTACACTGCACATTCAGTAAACACATGCAATCTCTGCACACCTTTTGTTACTATTCAGGGACTGACTTACAGCTGGATGGAGAAAACTCTGAAGAATACTTGTGAACTCCAGGGGATCTGCCAAGACAAAGGCAGGCTGAGGAGCTTCAATTACAAACTCTTCAGGGTACGAAAATCCAGTAATATGTATGGCAAGTGGTTCGTGCATTTAGAACCATTGTACAATATGATATTGGAAGGAATAACGCTAAGTGCTAACATGGGATGCATTCAGCACATAAACATGCTTTAACCCAACTTCATGTTTTAGTATTTTGTCTCTGTAGTAAGGCTATAGGAAGGTCTGGTTTGGGGGATCATAGCCAGGTCCCTCCTATTGCACAATTTTTTCCAAGTTTTTCAGCTAAAAGGGTTTTTTGCTCCTACTATTGATCCTGAGAGGCTAGCCACTAATTCTTCTGATGTTCAGAAAGTGATCAGCCTAATTTCTTTGTCAATTTTAATCCATTTAGTTTTTTATCCCAATAGTTCATGGTAAGTTTTTCCGTCCATACATGTTTATAGGCAGATATAATTTCTATTTTCAGCCTTCAATTCATCAAGTTGCATGAATAATATTTAATGCTTTCTGTTAGAATGGGCTCTACCATTCCTCTGGTATCCCAGTACAATTTGGCTTTGGGGGTTGCACTTCTACAGGACTGTAGGCAGAGGTGGAAACTGAGAACTGCTCACTTTGAATATATCATCTCTATTGCATTATCTTTGGTATAGTTTGAGACAAATTCACATAGGACAAGGCTCGTATGAGCCCTTTGCAGAAAAATAAATCAGTGCTGGGGACACTGCAACAAAAAGCTGGTTGTCAGCTGCCCAGTCCTCAGTCCAGACTGGCTATTGGTAGTAGGAATGAGGGAACTTAAGGAACTAACTGATCCACTCTTGTCTGTAGTTAAAGTGCTGGTAGAAACATCTATTAAGTGAGGAAGAGAGACAGCAGTACTAATGGGAACTTGTTTTGGCACGCAGCAAAAAGAGAATTATAGATTACAGGTTGAAAATGACATAAATTCATGCTATCTATTTTTGCTCTGAAAAAGCTTTGTGCCTTCCACAGAGACATTGTACAGCCTCCCTATGTAGCATCACTCTGTCCAGACATTTGTTCGATAGAGTTTTTGGAGAGGGCTGATTGTAGGCTTCCCACAATGATAAAGGGGTGGGAAGGAGTTTCAGAAGGCGGCTGGCTGGCTCAGTGCATGTGGAAATGATTACTTTAATGGTGCTTTTATTTTATAGAATTATTAACTATGTTGGGGGGGAGGCTAGATGCCTTGGAAAGGCATCTCTTTAAATTATCGTAAATGTAAATGAAGGAATTAAATAAATCCATATATTTGTCATCTCCCTTACCAGATCAGATAGCACCACAGTAGACAAAGCCACACCAATTACAGCTTAGACACACGATCAAGTTGCTGCTACTTAACTAGCATCGTGCATCAACCGAGCTGTGGTATAAGCTGTAACCACAGCTCCACCCCCAGTAACTCATACCTTCACCACATCCATGGTGTGGGGCTGCAGGCAGCAGAACTGAGGTCCACCCTGACTGCAGGATGATGAGTTTTCCCTGAAGCCTCTTGCTGCTGCAGCCCTCCCTGAGCTCCCTGTTCTCCACCTGCCTCTGCTCCCTGCTTATGTACTGGCTTAATAATACCCACAAAGAGTTGCTGTGGTTCCACCAAAACAAGAAGCAGATTAAGCTGACCTGTTACTTATACTATGCCATGGTGCTTCAAAATGCAGTGCAGGCGCTGCCCAGGTTTTTTGTCTTTAGAGACTGTCCTCTGGCTAACTGGACAAGAGGTTGAGGAGTCTTCTCCATTGGCAATACTTTAGCTTGGACTTCTGTATGCTCTAACGTGCTGTCCTTTTCAGCTCTGTCCTATGCCCCTAAGTCTAGTAAGGGATGCTGTGTTTGAGTAAGCTCTGTAGGCCAAGTTCTCATTCCACAGGCTTTGGACAAGAACAGATTTTGACACACAGACTGTAGAAAGGGGTCTTAAATGTACTGTCAAAGTGCATAAGATATATCCTGATTTTTATGCCTAAGCCAGTATGTGACTTTGAGTTTTATTGCTGTAAATCAAAAGGAAAATAAAAAAGGGGAAGAAACATTCAGTCTGAAGCTGAAGCATTAATTAATTCAACATTCACTGAAATAAAAAAAACCCAACAATTGTATGCTAGTCAGAATCTCTCTTTCTTGCTGGAAACAAGACCAGCTTAATAAATCCCACAAAAATAGCCACCCCAAATATGACTTGAACTGGGATTACATCACCACCAAACGCAGTTGTTTGACAAAAAGTTCTTTTAAAATAATTTATGCCAATGTACATTCACTGATCAACAGTTTTAATCCAGAAAGGAAAGAAACACTTTCCCTTTACACAGACATAATTTCTTTTATAAAGTGGAGATCATAAATGAAAAAGGATAAAGAATTTATTTTATTCACAGAATAAACAAATGGGGAAAAAAAGCATGGCACTTTTTTTCTGACTTTCTTTGCTGTTTTCTGACCTATGGCTGTTTCTCTTTCATAAAAAAAATTCATAATTTTTTTCACAGCATGCACCCCCTCTCTCATCTATATTCATCTTGCAGAGATGAAGATGACCTCAGCTACTAAAAGAAAGTAAGAGTTTCCTGCAAGGCAGGTTATTCAGTTCTTCACTTGACAGGATTTCTTGCAGCTTGGCTCTGAAGCACAAGGCCACAGTCAGCAGCAACCCCCTTTGCCTGGTACAGGACAACCCTGTTTTTCATTTCTACCCTTGGCAGATTTGTGTTAGCACTGGAGGAGAAAAGTCAATGGGAAGTGAGCAGAACTGGCTGCGTGAAAACACCTCAAAATTTATTCTTACCCCTCAAACTCAAAAAAAGTCTCATTGTCCAAACCCAGCAGAGCAGCAAAGCTGTTGTTGATGAGCAGGAAGAGAAATGAAGGGGGTTTCATCTGCCCACTTGGGCTAAAGGACTTTCCACAGTGGAACAATAAATTAATTTTCTTTTCTTTTCAGGCTTTGATCAAGGTTGATTCTTACTTCTTCTTTTTTTTTCTCCAGAATGAAAGGTGTTAAATTTCCCATTATGCCCAGAGACCCTGATTTTACAAAAAATTATCTTGGTAATTTTTGCTTTTCATAAAATGTGTGCCCTTGGAAATGAGTGATGATGTGAGAATCCCAGTCACACTTAAAATAAAGTAACTTTCTGGACATTCTGATGGCAAAGAAAGTTTTGACTCGGTAACCTGCATGCACTGTGATGGCTCAGAAACTAGAAGACAAAGCAAAAGAAACCAGATTGTATTAATTTATGTTTACCTATATTTTATTTTTCTACATCTCACAGTTTCTGTGGGGCTTTCTCATGCTATCCTGACCTGTTGGTTTGGCAAAACTGGCTTCAGTTTATCATCATGGCAGTGAAGCAAAAAATGTCTTCCATTATTAAGCTTTTATTATTATAAAGTGCAATAAAGTATTTCCCTTGCAAAGAATATCAACGAAAAGACAATCCCTGCTCCGCATTTGCTGCTAAACACTCAGAGATAATGCAGCAAAATTTCAGAGATCATTTCTGAGATGAATAAAATTATGTACTTGAGTGAAAGCTGAGTTAATTGGAAATTTAGAGACAATAGCAATTCCAGCTGTACCAGAATACTTTTAAAATATGCTTCATTTCCACCATAAATGTAAGCTGTTCTCTAGAAGCTGCAGCTGATCATGCACCAGCTTCTAGTTACTTGCAATGGAAGTAATCTTAAATGGAGAGATGATATCCTGCAGTGTCTCATGAGAGAAAGGGAGGAAAAGGAAGGAAAAAAAAGGAAAAAGAAGGGAATGGAGGGAAGGGTGAGAAGATTTGTTAAACTGCCTTGACAGTTACAGTTTGTCTACCTAAGCCTTTGTTGTGTGAGTTCTTAGCAAAACATGGTGAGGCAGAGAGTAAGGTAATATGTTTTACACACAATGTAGTGGTGCTTCAGTGGACAAACTCATCAAGCTTCCACAACTGATTTATTGTATTATTATCTCTGTCTTCTTAGATATACCTATTAAACCTTCAGGACCTCTCTTGTCCTTCTTTTGCTTTGGAAGGCTTCCATTTTAAGCCCAAAAATGTCTTGGAGTGCCATTATAACTTTGAATCACATTGTGCATTTTCACTGTGTTACAGATCTCTGTTACTTGTATTTCATTATGTACTTTAAAATGTTGTGAACTGCCTGAAACAACTTGCAAGGACTGGTCTAGAAAAGTCACTATTAAATATGCTTCTTCATTATGTTTGATACCAAGGCCATGAATAATGACTTGCCCTAGATTTCAGTAACCAATCACCATAATATTTACTGGCAATGACTCCATGAAAATTGTTGCTATAGTAATTTAAACTTGGGCTTAATCCAGGTCCCAGAGGAGGTGTCCATTATCACAAAAGCCATTGCTGGAGCAAGCATCTGTAGCTGCAGCCTTGGAAGAGAGGGACCAGGGACTGCACAGGCTGAGTTTCTAAACTACTGTCTCACCCCACTCAGGCCACTTGGGATTAGTAGTAATGCTGCATTGCCTCATAATAAGCATGTGTTGGAAATCTTTCCTTTTCTCTGTGCTTTCTACAGAAGGTAAATATTTCTCCCTGGTCCCGCTAGAAAACAGACCTACCGAGAAAGCAAGAACCCGCTTGCAAAGCTCAAGCAGAAGAGAGATATCCCAACCACCACTTTCTTTTGCCTCTCTTTTCTTGACTCACTCTAAAACTACCATTTGATATTATTTAATTGATTCTGTAACAATAGATAGACAGAAAAGTTTGTTGTTGGTTGTTTGGTGGTTTTTTTGTTTGTTTGGGTTTGTTTGGTTTGGTTTGGTTTGTTTTTTTTTCCTCAGGAGATTTCCAGGAAGCTTCCCTTAAAAATAGAACTGGATAATTTTTTTCCCCCTATGTGCTAGATCTGGGGAAAGATTGGCAGGTGCACTTGGGGATCTGTTGAGGGTCTTCCACAAACATGTGAGCAGCTACTTGCTCCATTTCTGGCCCAAGCGAGGTCCTGCAGGAGGATCTGCGTGGAGGCACAACATGGGGGATACTGGAGCTGACTTCTCCAGCCCTGAACCTTCCCTCCAGCAGCCTGCCTGGGCTTGCTGATCAGCTGAACTGTCTCTCTTCAGGCATCCTGAGGTGGGTAATAAGGAAGATATTGTTTCAGTTTTTCCATGTAAAAATAAATCACTTGTTACTTTAGCAAAATGCCATGTTCCCCAAGGGACATGTTGATTTTATGAAGTGGGACTTTCCAACAGAAAAGCTGACTGACTGACTCCCAGATTTACAAGGCTGAATGAGAAAAAGGCCACTCATTTCAGCTGTGATACGTGCCAAACAGGCTGTGTGTATAAGGGACCTAATTCCCAAATTTCACCCAAGAAGTTTTTTTTAACTCCATAATTTCCTTCTTGCTATCAGCCTGTGGGGGTTTGAAGGAAGATACAGCATTCAATTCGGGTTAAGAAGTCCTGGAAGGGTGACACCAAGGGTGTTTGCAGGAGCAAGCAGTCTGGACTACATGAAAAAATTGGCCAAAGAGCCTTTTCATCCATATTTTTCCTCCTTGTAGGACTTCCCTCCTCTCCAGCCTCCTAAGTAAGCACTTCAGCTCATCCTGATGTTTAAATAGCATTGTCCTACAAGTGTAACGTGATGTAATATAGGTGTTAGTGTGATCCCAAATTTTTAACTTGATGTGGTCTAATCTGGAAGTTTTTGACTGCATTGGAAATGTTCCTTCTCTCGCCCATGAGCAGGAGTGTTTGCTCTGGTTCCCTAGCTATAACCTAAACTTGGCTTCAAAGGGAGAAAGCTGACCTTCTGCGTAGTTCCTATTGGAGATTGCCAACTTACCCTGAAGACACTAAAAACAATTTGCAGTTAGCTTAGAGTGACAAGTTTAACATTCACTTATCAAGTACAGCAATTTATTTTTACAATGTTGCAAAATGGCTTGGGCCCAGCTAATTTCACTTGGAGGAACAAACACTGCCACAGCCAGAAGGCACAAAATGTGCAACAATAATCCTTAAGGCAACACACTGTAATTTGCCTTCTTCTGTTTAATGCCATGTCAAACAGAAGGATTTCTACACATTTCAGATGGTGACTGTGTTGCCTTCCCTTGGTTTGAGTTAAAAAAAAAAAATAAAAAAAATTGATTTACTTCAGAGAGCAGTGATAGATGAAGGATATGACATGCACTGAGCATGCCTAGTTCCTTGCTCATGCCAAAAAATTCCCAGAAGGATAAATCTCGTTTCCTGCCTTACTTCACAGAATTTAACTTTTTAAACAAGTCATGTTCTGTGGTTTGGATTCTGTGTTTATACCAGGGTTTGTTTCCAGGCTCATGGACAATAATAGTACATGGGTCTGAAAAATCTGAACGTTTTCATGTGGAGAGAAATCTTGGTGTTTTAATCTCACTTTCATTCTTATTATTTGCATTAATTCTTATAAACCAGCCCTTACAGATAAGTTGCAATAAAAGCTGATATTTTCCAGGTATAAGCTGGAAAATATGTGAACTTGAGCTTTCATTTAAGTCAAACTTATTTCCATGATTTCAGACTGTACTTATATATTCGTAGTGTAGACTTTATTTATTTTAGAAAATATAGAGCTGGAAATTAAGACTTAATTTTAAAAATATGTTCTGTGTTTAAACTGACTTGTGCATTTTATACATACACACACACACATACACACATACATATATAAACCCTTTGTGATCTACTGATTATACCTGGATTCAAGCTGAATTGGAAGCAGAATGTGAATTATACTGAACCTGCTAGCTCAACTGTATTTAGAAGACGGTAAGAATATATATTTCTTTCTGGATTTCCATTAATAGCAGCATCCTTTTAAAAAAAAAATCAGAAACAAACAACAAAAACAAAAACACAGACACTTCCATGTGATTTGATTATCTTTCAAGAACATGCCGTGTTATCCAAACATCTAGCATGCACAAATTTGAGAAGGTATGTGAATATAATGTATACATCTAAGAGGACACATAAACACACACACAAAGGGAAAGGGAAACCAAGCTAGAGTCAAACTTGAAACTTAATATATCTTGCTAGATTTGAAACTTTAATAATGTCACAAATTATCTCCATAACAAGTGCCCAAAACTTCATTCCTATACGCAAGAGCAGTTTTGCTTAATAGGCTAGTGATATTCTGAAAAAGGATCAGTTATGCTGTGAAGAAAGACACAAATACAAAGCAAATGAAAAAGTTGGTGCTATAGAATTTCTTCTAAGCTTAATGGAAATCTGATAAATTAGCTAGCTTCTGGTGGGCTTGGGTTTGTCTGTTGCATTTTTTTATTTAACCCACATATTTTTCAAACCTTAGCTAGCTCTACACTGTATTTTTGCCTACTCACATTTTGGGGTTTAGTATATTATAAAAATGAGTAATTTCTAACTACTTAACACATACCTCATCAAGATTAATATACACAGTAGTTATTCCTAGATAGATGGACAGTTGTAAAAATGTGTGTGCGTGTGTGTTTATGTTTGTATTGGAATATAAATGTGAATATATGTATGTACGTACATGTATATATGCCCATGAAAAATCAGCAAAAGTGATTATATTGTGAGTTCTATTCAAAGAAAAAAATTAATGGGCAACAAAGGGAGGAGTTCCCCTTGGTGCTTGGCTAAAGCTTAAGCAGAGCAGCTGGTGTTTGTCCAAAGCAGCAGTTCTATGTGTTGCTGTTTGCTTCTACTGAATGATCTTCTTATCACAAACTATTCTTTAAGCAACAGTGCAAATTTTATCATGACAGTATGGGGTTTTTTTCTTCTTCTCAGTGTAGGACTGAACTTGAAAATTTTAGGAAATAGTAGTAAAATAAAGAGTACATGCTGAATTAGTTCAATATGACTCCTTTATTCTTCCATTTTACCAATGCCTATGACACTAGTTTCCAAAGCCCCAGCCTTGTTTCTTGACACCCAAAGTATTCAGTGAATGGCAATCCCTGCTTTAATGTCAATACTCTGAAATACGTCCACAAACCTCAAGTATTCTGTTTTCTATGCAAGGATGCATGACCTTTATGCAGCAATTCAAAAAGCGGTTCAAACAGGAATTCCTTCAGAGAGGGATTCCCTCAAACTAATGCAGACATCATTCATTCTTTGGCCCAAGGAGGAGTAACAAAACCAGCTGCTTCCACAGTATTGCTGAGGAGGAGAGGTGAAAGCAAAGGGAAAGAAGGAGACTAACATGTTATGCTCTTGCTCCGTGTCGTGCCATGTGGTCCCTGTTACACAAGACCAAGATATGTGCACCTTGGACATAATCCATATATGAATCAGGATGCTACTCAGCTGCTGCTCCAGTACATAAGGTCATAAGAACAGGCATACTGTCTCTAACAGCAGCTGTAAGGGACACCTAATGCATAGCAAAAGCAACCCTGAATACTCTCTCAGCTTCCAACTATTTTTAGGAGATTTCCTGAGTTTGACATGATTTATTGAGTCCGTAACCCCCAGTGGATATCTTTTCCATGTTCTTGTCCAGTCTCCCCTTGAACCCATGTAAGTTTTTGCATCTACAGCATCCTTTAGGGAGACACTTCATAGGTCCACTGACTCATGGACATAAAGAACAAGCTTTCTTTGAAGTTTTCTGCTTCTTTCTTCTTGGGACCTTCATGGCACACCTTTGCAAGAGGTTGCACTTATTTCTGCTTCTTTCTTCTTGGGATCTTCATGGCCTACCCTTGCAAGAGGTAGTACCTAGCTCAAAGCACCAGTAATGAATTTCCAGCCATGTGTGGTGGCCATGTTCTTGTTTTAAAGACCAAAATCCTTCCAGCATCTCATGTTCCTGAGGCTGAGAAAGAAAGAGTATGTATGAGTTTGAGGCATTATGCTGTAATGAGGCTAAGACAAGTCCAGGTTGCTGAACCTCTGCAATTTTGGGATCCTTCCTGTCATGTTGTAGATCTCTTTCTTTTCCAGCTGAATCCAAACGTGCTACCCCATTCGGATGGCTTGTTTGCTGCTTCGACTGTGGGCAGCCTCATATGCACTTATTGCCCAGCACACAGAGACCAAGACTTGTCTGGGTAACCATGGCACTTGTAAATAAATAAAATT
This sequence comes from Haliaeetus leucocephalus, assembly GCF_000737465.1. Classification (NCBI taxonomy): domain Eukaryota; kingdom Metazoa; phylum Chordata; class Aves; order Accipitriformes; family Accipitridae; genus Haliaeetus; species Haliaeetus leucocephalus. The sequence goes on from NW_010972653.1 coordinate 812,328, forward strand.
AATATCAATCATTATGACTATACAGTCTCCTCTGAAATAAAACAGGCTCTATAAATGGGTAGATTCCCTGTAATTGCTCTCCTGGGGCCTTCTTCTCTGCCTCACGACTGTCCCGGGAACATTGCCTACACGATCATAACACCAAGTTCTCAACCTGGTACCTCTTGCTGTCCTTCTATCTTGTTGCCTTAGCTGCTTTTGTAACCAAATATAAATAATCCCATTTGCTTTGCTTTTTTCCCCGCTGTCCTTAGATTCTCTTTCCACCATAACTGAACCCTCAGATATCCTCTCCTTTGTTTCTTTGCCAAAAATATTTGATAAATAAGTACTTTCTCAGTATCTTAAATTCACTAAATAATTCCCCCAAATATTTAATTGAGTTCTTGGAATAGTTTTACACTTAATTACTCTTCCTGCATCAGAGTTTCCTAGATGTTTTTCTTTTGACTCATCTCCTACAGAGTGTGAGTCTCTTTGCAGTGTTTACCTGAGGAGCACGTGTCTCCTGAAGGGTTGCCTGGTTTTATGTGAATTCCTTTATTTGCATGCCATGCTGACGTACTGAAGAAGGTTTTTGAAGTACGTTTCTCAGATAAACTCAGGGATTATGCCCCAGGAATGCACCATGGGGCAGATAAACTATCATGAGAAAAGGAACGTTTCAGGTGCTTGTGCAATTTTACTTTTTCTTTTTTTTTTTTAACTGGACCAAGATTATCTTTACAGCTGCATCTGCAGGAATTTATCAGTCTCATTACAACCTTCCTCCCTATGTACTCAGCTGCCTCCTGCAAAGCCACGTTGCTTATCACTGAGGTGTACTTTTCAGCTGCAGACTTATGAGTGTCTTCTTGAAAGCTATAAGGAATAACTTCAGCTTCACCAAAACAGTGAATCTTGCCCAAACATACAAAGCTTCAGTCTTTGTGCCAATAAGAACAGGCATTTTTCATGTTAAAAAATGTGCTGTGATTCTCTATATTCTCTCACACTTCATGGTGAGAATCAGTCTAACTTTAGTTATACAACTTTCACCAAATTTTTAGCCATCATGTGCCCTCCACTCTAGTAAATTAAATAGAACTAGGGAATACTCCCAGCCACTCAAATTTTAGCAGCTACACCATTAAATTCTCTGATTTGATTTTTCAACAAGGTCAGTCAACACACTTCAGAACAATTTTTGGCACTACTCAGGACTTAGCATGAACTCTTTCAATAGGTGATTTGGAGGGTAAAGTAATTTAATAGTGTGGATGAAGCCAGGCCTTGGCATTTGACTTTGAGGCCAGAGAACAGTCCTTGGCATATTTAATTTACTACTACTGTTGAAGATTAGGGAAATAGTGCTCCTGAAATAATAAGTTCCCTACCCTGCCAGAGGAAACAGTTCTTTGATAAGTACTTTGGGAAGCCTCTAGAGGAAGACACCATTTACCTAACTTAAGTATTCAGGTTTAGATACCATCTTCACCGACTGCTTTGGGGCAGAATTCTGTCAATAGGAGAGAACAGTACTGGCATAATACCTCTGCAATAGCTTCCATCTGGAGAATCACAGTCATTAGTACTGTGACATAATTATACTCATCAGAAAGAAGGAAAATAAAGCATAGAAAGAATCTGTAGCTCTCAGAAAGGTACTGTTCCTGTCAGGGGCACAACTCACTCCTGCATCCTATGACTCGGTCTCTCTTCTCCCTTTCAGGCACTGTGGTGATGAAATCAGGAAAATTCAGATTTAGGTTACATAGAAAACAAGGTAATATTTCTTTTGGATGGTCACTCTTTCCCCTTTAACTTCTACTTATCATGAAATGTGACAGGGCATGGATTAACAACGTGTTGAATCCAATCATGCAATCACAGAAAATGGAACTGAAAAAGGATTTTGAGGGGTCATATGGTACATTGCACTGCCCCAAGGCAGAACCAGCTCTGCTAAGGACATTGTAGACAGCTGTTAGAAAAACAGCTGTTTTAAAGAATTGTAATGATGGTAATTCCACACTCTCCTTAAGCAATGTGTTCCAGTCCTTCTCTATCTGTACTGCTGGAATGTTTTTCCTAATGTTTAACTTTAATCACCTTTGCAGCCTATTATTTTTTGTGCTATCCCCTTCTGGCACAGAGAAAAGATTCCTTTCTTCTCTGCAACAGCCTGTATTAAGTTTGAATATAGTTAATATGCTTCCTCCTCAAACCTTCTCTTTTCTGGGTTATGCATGTCCAGTGCTGTCAGTTTTTCAGAAATGGTCGTGTTTTCTAGCTTTACGATCATCTGCATGTGCTGTTACTCATGGGACTACACAGACTGTTGGATGAGCTCCCTAAGCCAAGCGACCACATACTGCCAAGAACAAGGAAGAGGACATGACCACATAATTGGGGAAAAGGTAAAAAAGAGCAGTAAAGCCTTTTATAAGAGCATAGACTAAAATTTACTTAACCAGTCATGAAACTTAAATGAGGAAAGCAAGTGATATCAGCAGCAACAGGGAAAAGTTGCTTTGAATTACAAAGAAAAAAAAAGATTGGGTTTTTACATACTTCCTTCTGCATGACAATATACTAATTAGTGTGAATAGGTAGACATGTCCTCTTTTAGCTGAAAACCTACTTCCTTTGTCAGCTTTTCTTCTTCACTCTACTGTCCAGTCTCAGTGTTATTCCAAACACTGATAGAAATGGAGTCATCTAGATAATCCCCACAATCCTGAAGACCTCAGCACTGGAAGACCACCCAGACTCACACATTAGATATTCCTCCAGCCTACTTCCTTGTGAACTGGATATGTTTTAGGATGACTGCCTAAAACCCTTCTTAAAATTCCTTGTCTTTTTCGATTGAGGACCAGATTTTATCAAAACTTTATTGTCTGGGAGAGTAGATTTATCATAAAATGCTAAGTTACACTGAAGTGGATTTCTTTTGCGTATCTCTAACTGCATAATGAAATATAGGAATGCTTATTCCTTTAACATTGTCTGATATATACCTACACAATTTAGGTAGTGATTCTGAGGTTTCACATTTTGAAAATAGGTATGTAAAATGATTTGAAACCAGAATCTTTGATTATAATTGTATTAGCAAAGTGGACAGGATCAGGGCAGTGGCCCAAGAAGAGTTATCCGTATGGTTAAATTGTTAATCTATTCCCTGGTGCCCTTTTGGCTCATGTCAGATAACACTATCTGTCTGGGAACTAGCACATGCCAAGGACCATTCCCAGGGAGCGGTTTGGATGCAGCCACCCTGTTCTGTAATGTAAAAAAATTTATTAGTGTGGCTGTGGCCAGATCGTGTCATTTAGCTTCCAGGCCAACAAATGGGCCTAGATACTGTTTTCCTTGCTACCCTCTGTCCATGTAGCCGTGGGGCAACAGTTTGAGGGGATCAGGTAACTCCCTAAATTCTTGCCTTTAATGTTTTTTAGTATCTATCTATCATAATTTTTAGGATTCTTAAAAAAACTTCCTATGGAATAAGCTTCATAATTATGAAGTTTAAACACAAATATTTCTGCTAACTGAATTTTTTGACATTGTTAAATAAAATCATGGCAAAATTTATCCAGTAATGGCTTCTTCGTTTTCAGTGGAAATTCACTGTTAACACAGATTATTAAACCTTCTGTTAACCTTCATTTGGGTTGCAATACAATCCACCATCAAATATGTAATGGTAGGTAATGCTACTATGGGACAGCTCTTTAATCAGCCAATGTCGGCTGTCTATAAAATTATTCAGTCACTCAAGTCTCACAAAACACTGCTTATGTGGACCACTCTTCCTTTCATATCTGCTGGTTTCTGCATTATTTCTGTATGTCAATTACTGTTTATCACAAGCTTCTTGATAATTTTTATAGCCTGTCTTTTAGAGGGGCAGAACTTTCAGGCAAAGATGGGTCCTGGAGTCACAAAGCATAATATTTATAAATCATACAGCTTAAGTAATAACCAATTAAATTTATTTAGGACTTGTGGTAAATCTCAGTGGGTTTGGGTTTATTCCCTTCATGCTTTCAACTTCTTCCTTTTTGTCATACCACGCTTTCTGGTAAATACAGGTAGAATGAAAGAGTTAGTTAAAGAAGAAATTTCTGTAACAAAAATTTGTTTATATCAATTTCAGTCCTGGCCCCCAAATACAAACCAGTATTAACAGTTTATAATTACAGTCTTAACATTTTCTGTTTCTAAAGTAAACCAAACATTTAGGAAAACTGTATTGCAACACATCTTTGTTGTCTTTAATGCACCAGAGATTTTTGTCTAACCATGATACACTGGGTTTCTAAATTTTTCTGTTCTTCCAAGTATAACATTTCTGTGAAGTTCCGTTGATTATCTCTCAGTTCTCCTTTAAAAATACCGGGTCTGGGAGTTTTGTTGTATTTATTCTGTTTTACTATTCAAATGTTGCACAAAAAAATGAGTATACACAGATTACTGCAACGTTCACAAAATGAAAAGCCTTTGGATATACCAGGATTTAATTTTTTTAAAGTCCACTCCAGACAGCCAGAGGTAGTTAAAAAAAGTTTATTTTGGTTTCTATTTAAAAACATTTTCATCCATGGCAGTTAGCCTGATCCCTACTGGGAAAACAGAGACCTAATTTTGTCCTGCTTAATACAAACAGAATTCCCAGTGACTTCCCTGGGAGTTTTGCCTGAACTAGGAGCACAGAAGAAGGCCCAATAAACTTTCAAGAATATCCCTCTGCTTTCCTGTGGCCTAATCTAATCTCTGTAGCTTACCAAGTACTTATTTTGTAGCTCTGTATCAAAGTGCTTTGCAAATTATCACATCCTTATGCACTACTTTTGGACTTCTGATAGAGATCATAATTTTGTAGTAATGAAACATATTTAAAAATTCCACATGCCCTAGGTGGTTCTACACCCTTCTGTATAGAGTTGACATCTCTGAACATTGATTCTATATCAATGAAAATATCATCTCCTTTCCCATGACTTTACTACTAACAACTTCAGTTGGTAACAATAAATGAATATCTTGGATTTGGAGAATAGTAAATATAGCAAAGAAAAACAAACCATTTCCAAGAATGTATTTTCTCTGTGGTTAGGATACGTTATACTATTCCACATTATTGAGCTAGTTAGTGTTTGGAGACAAAAAAAAAGAAGAGAAATCTGAATGGGAAAGCCAACTTTGGCAGGAGCACTACCGCTGGTTTTAAGGAATGAAAAACAGAAGTTAAAAAAAAAAGAGAGAGAAGAAAGAGATCAGAAAACTTGTTTTTCAAATATATATCAGATGAGGGGTAGATTATGGAGAAGTTTAAAAACAGAAGTTAAAAAAGAAAGGGTAAAAAAATGGGCGCTGTCTTTTTTTTAAAGATGGAGTGCAACTGGAAACAGCATGCAGCCAAAGGTCAGGGTCAAGAGTAATAGAATCCTGGCACTATGTGCTAGTTTATCTTCTACACGATGAACTCCTGCCAAACCATATACACAATGTCGTACAGCAGGGAAAAGTGTCTGATGCATCTCCAGAGTATTTATGAGGGCTTCTGTTTTGAAGATAGTTTCTTAGGTAACAGAATAATAACATAATGGGACTATTTCTCATTTATCAGGGACCTTTTCTTTCTTTCTTTCTTTCTTTCTTTTTGGCTTATTCTGCAAATTAAACTGTGATAACCATTTCCCCCTTTCTGGACTCCCTTTCCCAGTATTAAGAGGATTGGGTTTTTTTAAATTTTATTTCTCAGATTTGCATTAAGAGAAAGATTTCGGTGGTGGTGGTACAAGAGCTGATTCAAATAAGACTAAGTCTTGCTCAGCACCTTAGGAAATAAATAATTCAGTTGGAATGATATGCATTCACAACATTTAAAGGAGATGAAAGAAGGTCTTGACTAAGTTGTTGCTTCTTGGGCTGTGTGCCTTCCTGTCTCTCATATAGTACCGTGTGTTATGCTTTGTTTCTTTTTGGCATGGTAGTATATTTATACTCTGCTTGCAAAGCCTTCTCCCTCCAGCGTACAGAGCACAATCCAGTAGTTTGTTTTTCTACATTTCCCTTTATTTCACAAATATATATATATTCCAAAATTAGTATTAGAAAACAGTTTATCTAAAGCATATCACATATTTTTAACCAAAAACCTTGCAGGTGGACAGCACGAAATGCAAGAAAATAGTATGTCAGATTCTGATCCAGAACTGGGAGCAAAATATCTTCATTAATGGAATGTGGATTAAACTCATAGCAGCTGCTCTGTAATACTTATATTCCAACCTCTCATGAACTTTTATTAGGGGACAAGTGAAATCACATTAACTGCAGCAAAACAAAATCCACATATTCACTTACCTCAGAGTGGCCTATGCCTAATTTTCTAGCTCTGATCTGGCTTTCCTCCAAGTAAATTATTCATGTGGCCATGAATGTTACTGAACAAGTAAGGTAGCACAGAGGATGAGATGCTACTTATTTCAGAGGTTTGACTTCAACGGGAATATTCACTATGTTTAATTTTTTATAACAATTTGCAAGAAAAATATAGATACAGGCCTGGTTCACTCCAGTAAATGAACTGTTTCAGTGAAATCAGTTGCCTGATAAAGAGAAAGTTTATATGGGACAGAGGTTTCCCTAGAGAACCCCATGAAAACTGTAAGAACTGAAAATGTGCTCCCCTGGTCCAAAACTCCAGCTGAAATCCCAGCAATGAATGTTAAGCTATTGAAAGGCGAGAAAATAGATAAACTTCGAGAAGTCAATAAGGAACATAGGGTTCAACATTATGCATTAAAGAGTCAAGGAACTTCATAGCATAGGAGATTCATAGCACAAAGCAATAGAGCTGAATAAAGAGACAGGAGAGTCCATATTGTTGTCACAAAGGAGTCAACTTGGGTGAACAAGTCCAGCTCCTCTCCCTAACCGAATCAGACTCCAGAATTGTGCTGTGATTAGTAAAAGTAGCATCAAAGCAGAGAAGTGACTGTAAAGCAGTGTTATGGAGTGCTACACTAAGAGTACAACTGAAGACCCTCAGAGTTTGTCTTGAGCTTGTTTTCCTTGAGATACTGGCTTTTGGCACTAAGCTAACAACCCCAGAGGGACTATGACTCCCAATGCTGTTCGAGGCTTTATCAGACTCAATCCTCTATGTGAGTTCTTAATCCCAGAGAACCACTCAAAGGTTATAAATTACACAGTAGGTCAGATCCTGCAAAACCACCTGCAGCTGCATAGTTCCCAGGACTAATTTTTCTAGGGCTATGCATTGAATACAATTCAGATTGTCAGAAAGCAAGCATTGAATTCTGCAGGGCGTTACTGGTATCTGAGCACACAGCGTGGTAAAGGGTAACCAAAGAGTGTTACACAGATCCAACACCAGGCAGTGGTGCTGCCTGCACCAACAAAAATAACAAGTTTATCCCTGTTTATCCCTCTTCGAGTTAAATATCAGGTATAGCAAAGTTATTAGTAGCACTGTTTGAGAGGTTGCAGAGGACAGCCCTTTTGTTAAATGACATTCATCTACTTGCACCTAGACCTCTTTTGAAAGAAGCTATTTTCAGATGCATATTCTGCATGCTACTGTCCTTTTTCCCTATTTTAAGATTTTCTAATCTTTTGAAATGTTCTGCTAAATATTCTCCCTCTTGAATGTAAATAATTTTCCTTCAGAGGAAAGGTGATCAACTCCTTCCCTCCACCACATGATTTTCTAAGTGAAAGGCTACACTGGAAAAGCAATGATTCTTGCTTTAAAATATTCTTGCTCAGCTTCTAGCCTTGTAAACAGAAATGCTGAACTCCTCTTCAGAGTCTCAGACAGAACTCAGGACCCACACCGAGTTCTGCTCAGAATCTCAAACCTGTCATTGAGATGATGTTAAAATGTGGCAAATTCAACTTTCTTTGCTTGAAACTGAAGTTTAATTGTATTAATAATGGAATATACAGCAAAATTAAATGGAAATAATCCTGGCTTTCTATACAAAGCAAAATATAGTACCTCTTTGGCCAGGGAACACTACTGCTGAATACCAGTGAGGGTTAATCTTGCTAGCTGTTGCAAAAGTCTGTGTCCAAAATGTGCATGGAGTAATGCTGGCTCTAATTATTACACTGTATGGAGAGATCAGTCAACTTTATTCCTAGCAATTCACTAACTTTTCTTTTGTGTAAACTTGGCACAGAAAGGCTTTTGCTATTGAACTAAATAAAACCCTCAGCACATGGCCATGGCCCAAGGGGACACTTTATCATTTGTATATAGAGAGACATTTGATTATGGCTTAATTATACAATATGCTGCTATTTATTTTCAATCAGTCTGCAAACTCCATAATTGTGGATTATTTACTGATGAACTACTTACAATCCATTATTCTATTATGTTAATGTATTCAAATCCAAAAACATACGAATGTTTAATAACCTAGTTTAAATCAGTTGGGCTTTTATTGGTCTTCAAGAAGAAAGATATGTAGAAACTGACAATTTTGTAAATCAGAGTTACACAACATTGAAAACAAGCTTTATTTCATTTTTTAAGTTTCTAAAAATTGTATAATTTATCATATCATTATTATTTGCTACTGTACTTATGGTTGTCATCTTCTCTGGATGGTATTTAATGAATTGCAGAAATAAAACAAATAAGATAGTGGACAACATTTCCCAAAGTTCTAAACAGCGGGATTTTCCAAATCATAAAAATGCTTCGGAACTACCCCTTTGGACTCCTAATTTTAAAATTATAAATTACAGCTTTCCCTTTCTTTCATTTCTCTACCCAGCTTCTCCCGAGCCCTGGAGGGACTTACTTAGAATATTTGGATTTGAGCCAAGATCAGACATTTTCTTGAGTTCTAACAGGACTTGAACTGCATTTTTCTTCATCTCCTATGGAGTTACCTCAGACAAGGGGTTACAGACTCTTCTGAAGTGGCACTTTACTGCTATACAAAGATTTTAATCAATCTCTGGGTCACAGAGAAAAGGCTACTCTCAATACTCTGAGGTTACAGGGCTGCATGAGGAGGCTGAAGTTGCAGCCCCTGCTCCTGTTCATGCAAAGGATTATGGATCTGCTCCAAAACAGTTCAGAGGAAAGCTGAATTAGTGTAGTTTATATCCCAGATAACTTGGTAACCTTCAGTTTTGCTACAGAAAAGGGGGAGAGGGAAGCAGCAAAAAGGTGATCCACTTCTGAATTGTTTTGCCAGCACGGGCTGATTCGTTGCACCATGAAACATCAGCAGAAGGACCAGACTCTAATGCTTAAGTTAAGGAAGAGCCAAAAATGTGAAGCAAGATGGGCGCTGAATATGCCTCTAGAAGCACATTTTGACTTCACAGTCATGGACAAAATTTCTTACTTATGCAGCCCCTTTCCAGAGCCCCAGTTGAGATCTTTGGCAAATACATTAAGGATTTGCCAGTATGTTTGAACTTGCCGGACTGTTTCCCTTACGTTTTTTTTCTTTTTTATCAGTTTCACTTGATTTTGCAAGTTTCTGTGCCTGCAGACTTCTAAGTCTCCTCACATCTGAAGAAGTCACTTTCTCCTTAGAAATGCCTGCCAGCCAGTTGCATACTACTGACCTGATGGCAGTTCACACTGGCAGTGAAACAAACCCAAGACTCTAGCTTCTCCAGTGTGCAAGGACCATAGAAAGGCAACATTGCTTTCATTCATCTGTTTCTGAAAGGCAATTCATAACTTTCAGGATACTTTCCTATTAAATCTCTTTAAAATGTCAGCCTATTGACAAAGATAGAAATTGCAGATGAAACATTTCAGGTAAGAAAATAGGAGACCCAACCCAACAATTGCTTCTCTGGCTAACTTCTCTTTTATGACTTCTCAGAGGATGCCTCTATAACATAGACTGTAGGATTAGACACAAGACTTATATAATAAATTAAATGCATAAGTATGACAAAGTAAATCACTACTTTAATATAGTAGTAAAACATTATGTTAAGGCTTCAATATAAATGGTTTGTACAGAGGTTAGTAATTGAATACTAGATATTAGAAGCATATTACATACTTTAGTAGTATTTGTTATGGATGGTTACAAGCACATTAGTAGGTGTCATTGATCTGTTCATTCTATAATAACCTCTAAGAAATGATTTACTATTTATTAAAACGGTTATTCCTCAAGTATCAACTCTTCAGACGTTATTTATAGATATTCCATAATGTTAAGTGTGGTGACTATGTCAGGTTTAATAAACCAATACTGTAGTTTTCCTGCCATTAGGTTTACTGAGATAATTTCATTAACACCTGTACAAACTTTTAAGATCTTTTTAGTCATTGCTGAAGTTATACTGTCCATATGAAAGTAAAAATAGTCACAATAATGATACTCATCTTCAAAGATGCTGAAAAAAATTAGTGCAGAATTTCAGTATTCATTGTATTTAAACTATTTACGTTAAGCTAAAAATTTGGGTTAGACAGGGACTCACATTGCTAGCTTGGTTTGCAAGGAAAGCAAGCAACTGATTTTGCGTTTTCTACACCAGCTTTGTTCCCACCAGGATGTGCACAGCAGTTCTAACTGGTCATGATATGTCCAATGTGCTTCAAGAGTGCCGAGGCACATCTCTCCCATTCTGCTTGTAGTATTTTTGTAGTGAACAGAAGTTCTGAAAGAAAAAATAACTCTGACAGCCTGGAGACCAGAAAACATGAGAAATGTAGTAGAATTGCTGCCTGGATTGGTTTGTAACTTCATTTGTCTGTATGCTTACTACGTATGCAGATTACATATGTATATACATTTACACACACACAATTTATCATTTGGATAATTTTTAATATTTCCTGATAAATTCTAATATTTCCATATCACAATGAAAAAAAAAAATCCCTGTAAAACCAGAATATCTATTACTTTTTGAAATTAATCGTCCTATTCCAAAGCTGTCAACTGTCTTAAAAAAGGTTTTGTTTGGTTACTGAAATATGATCAGGACCCTTATTTACAATTTAATACTTTCATAATCTTAACATGAACCTGATACTATTTGCTTTGTTTTTCTTGATGTTCTAGTTCTTCAAGTCATCTTATTTTGTGAGGATCTTAGCATTCATAATTAAAGTACGTTTTAGGCTTCAGAGACGTGAAGGAGACCTCAGAAAGATATCCTGAAATGCCTACTGAGATTTCTTTGCATGGCTTTTCCATCAGAAAATACTGCTACAACAAAACTGGACTTTTCACATGAAGAACAGGTTTTGAAGCAAATTTTTTTCAGGCTATTCTGGCCAAAACCAAAGTGAGGCATCAAAATAGCTTACGATTTGACATCGAGGATATTATCTTAGGATGCAGGAGATCTACTAACATGAGATCACTACTTATTTTGGTATCAGTGAAAACAAATCCAAGGTCTTGGTTTTACCCCTGTGCAGACTAGAAAATCTTGAAACCTCAACCCTTTTTTAAAAAAAAAATCAGAACAGAATTTTCTTCCCAATACTGATTTTCATTTCATGTTGAAAATGTAAACACTGGAAAGCACAGAAGGATCTGTCATTCTTTGAGAAGGTGACATTTTAGAGACGGATATTTAATAAATGTGAGTATACAAAATGGATATTTTTAAAAATACCAAAACCAGCTAGTGAAAAGTTTGCCCAACCTGAACACATCAATCGGCATGACTTCCATGCACGAGACAAGCATCACTGTGAGCACTTTCGACTTCTGACCCCACACAACTAGCTGTCTAAGTTTAGCTGAGTGCGCTTTCTCATACTGCACCAGCAGGTGACAAAACTGGTATTATTAAAAATCACCAGTCCAGTATGGATTCAGTCCCATAAATATGTTGGACAGAGCACAGAATACTGATGTTCCGTTCATGTCTTTGTTTTGGACATGGTGTGGGGCAAGGGTTAATCTTTACAATGCAAAAATTAACCCTTCCTGCCTTCTTTCCCAATGATCAAGCAGGACTGAGCCAAAGCTCCTAAAACAGAAAAAGTCACTCAGTTTTTAATCTCACTGAAGATTAACAATTTTAAATTAGGTTTCTAACTTCAGGTGGTCATCCTCCAGGATACTTTTCATCCTTCAGAAACAGATTAATTTCCCTTCTGCAGAAGCTGGTATCTCTCCATTTTCAGTAAACAAGTATCTTAAAATAGGCAACGAAATTTTAGATCGTAACAACTGTATGAGATGAATCTCATTATTTAAACTACTTTTCTTCTGAATTTTAAAATTAGGTATGGTTCTAGGGAAATCATTGAGATATGGCTTGCAGGTGTTTTTGATTCCTTTGCTGATTAAATATAAAATTTATATACTTGTAAGTATATTTTTGCAAGTATATTTTTGTCATTTCTTCATCCTCTTAATACTTGCATATTTTCATTATTCCTTCAATTCCTAGAGTAACATTTTATCATTATTATTTTTTTATTCTCCTTAATAAAACATTGTTTATGCTTCATCTTTTCTTTTTTTCGTGTCTTTTACTCTGTTTTCCCCAAACACTTAATTTCCATTTTAATCACCTACTTTTTTTTTTCATGAATGTTTTGAGGCTAAATTTTCCACTTAAATACCCTCTTTATGCCTCACCACCAATGTCCTGCATGTAACAGATCTCGACGTGGCCCTCTGCATTTTTGGGTTATATCTTGGCCATTAATCTTTCTTTATTGCAGTATGTTTAACAAACTGTTAAAAATAATGGTAGCTGGCAATGAAAAACTGTGGTGCCCTTTAAGAGGCATTGTTTGAACTGATATTTGAAGATTTCTAATTCTCTGGGGTAAGGAAAGTAATGTTTTCATGTTTTTACAAGTCATTTTGCAGCAAGTCTTATATTGTCCAGAAATGATGTTTAAAGTTTCAATAGCTTCTGGTTCTCTGTGCCACATCACCTTGCAATTGCCCCCAAATTGTTTCTGAATCACGTTTCCTCTGGCAAGGAGTGGTAACCCTCATTTTATATTACATTGTACAATGTACAGTGCTCTCACCCCACTCATAACAATGTTAATGTCAGAATGAAAAATGATAAAGCATAAATTAAATAGCAACCATATGTTTTCTGTAATATATCTTTTTTGTTTTCTGACCCAGGTAAACAATTTCCTTATATCTCCTGTTCAGATCTGCATTTCATCCTCCAGATTTGCCTCACAAACACCAGAGAGCAGGCATCTTGCCTGTGTCCAGACAGCTGAACCTGAACTTCAGTTAATACAAAGTGATAGTGCTCATTGCCGCTAAACAAGCTTTTCGTTTTAACCAGCGAGCTTGTTAAATAGCGTATCTTCCATCAGCCCACGGTCATTTTAGAGCTTTACAAACAAACTTAAGCTTCCAGTCCATGTTATAACAAAGAACAGCGAATCTGTCCATGGGGTTATTCTAGTAAACCCGTAGTAAATTATCCAAACAAATAAATGTTACAAAATTCTACTGGTCGGGCCCCCCTCTCTCCACTGTCAAGCAGAAGGCACTCTGTGTATGTCACATTCTCGAAAGAGGAGGCCATCCAAAAGCTACAGAAATCATTACAATAAAATACAAGCCACTAGTTTCCTCTGGTGCAGAAGGGAGACTATCTGTGGGCCAAGGTCCTCTCCACGCATGGATCTTTGGTACACAAGAGCACAGCCTGGCTGGTGGGTCAGCCATTAAAAATTATCCTGGATACTTTTTTTTTCTTTTCCCCTGGAAGATGGTTTCTGAACGGCAGGCACCCTTTGCTTGGTGCACGGGGGCAGTTCCAATGATGGGTCACTGGCAGCAGAGGCAGCAGGGAGAGGCAACATGTATGTGAAGCGTGAAGGTAACATTCTCCGTGCAGCTTTGGCAGCTGCAGTGAGCGCTGTGCAGGGCCCCTGAGTGCTGTCAGGGCGCTGTGCACATTTTGGGTTGTGCGTATTCTCACCTCCGTGCTGATGAAGCAACCCTGGCAGATTCTCTGCCTTGATCTCACCTGGCTTCCAAAACCCACCCTTCCACCCCTTCCTCTTTCATCTTTCCTGTGTACTTCATGTTGACATTTAATCAAGTTCCCAGGCAAAACCCCAAAACTTACAAAATCTTGTGCCTAGATTGTCATAATTTTTGCTTCCTCGGTTCTGTGTATCATTTTCAGCACCTACTTTGCTCATCTATTCCTTTTGCTAGCTGGTCAGGGTGGCTTCTCCTGCTGACTCCTTTATGTGACATGGCTTTTTGCTAAAATGCAGTGATGGATAGAAATACCCAGCCAGGCTTATTGCCACAAATGGTGTCACTGCACCACAGAAATGCATGCAGCAGTAATTTGCTGAGAAGCAGGAGGTAGTTCCCAGGTGGCAGACCGCACTAGTTCACTTATACTGGCTCTGGTGCACTGCACTAGTTCCGTTACACTGGCTCTGGTGCACAGGCTTGTCTGGTTAGTTGAAAAAAGAAGGTGAGATTCATAGGAGGTAAATAAAGTTAAGCATTTTTTCTGTCTGCCCTGAGGAAGAAGTAACAGAGGCAGCTGAGGAGAATATTTTAAGACAGAAAAAAATAGCTTCTGGAGGTGTTTAATTTTCACCTTTGATTATAGGTGGAGTCTAGTGAACCAGCTTGGGCTTTACGTTTGGCTTTCAGATAGCTGAAGGAATCCATCCTGTGCACTGAGTGCCAGCCAGTGAGATCTAGAAGATATTAATCTTACTTTTTTTCCATATAATTTTCCAATAATTATAACTACATAGCACTGAAGTAATACTAAACTTTTAATTTTTAGCATTTTCCTGTTCATTTACATTTTTCAGAACTGTAGTGTTTTTGCATGGATCAGACATTTTTTATCTGAATTCAGGTTTCTGAATATACTGAACAATAATCTGCTTGGCTTTCCTGGTAATTATATGTCAATGGTTAAGACTGCAAGAAAAACTGAAAAACCTGACTGAGTAATGAGTAATGTCAACATTCTTTCGTTTTGGCTGTGGATGCCAGGTGAGAGGTCTTAATTCTTTAACAGTTATATGAGAAATAATATGCTAGATAGTGCAAGAATAATGAAGAAAAAGAGTTGTAAACCAATCCTATATTAAATGTCATGTACTCAGCAGGTTAGACTGATTAGATCTAGTGACAATATTTGTAAGACTTGCATAGGAAAGCAAAACCTTTCATACATTCTTTTTTTTTTTTTTTTTTTTTTTTTTTTTTGCCTTCCGCCCTGGGAAGTTAAAAAAGGCATTGACTCAAGCTTGGAAATGTTTTTTAAAAACCTGCACATACGACAGTAAAGGCTGTTCCAACATATGCGCTTCAAACCCTAATCTAGATTCAAAAGGCCATTTGGACCTCAGGTTATAATTCTACCTATAAAGAAACAAATTTCAGGGAGAGTCTTATTCAGTTTAGCTGGAAATTTCAAAGTGACATGGAAAACCAATAGGTACCAAGTTCCCTCTGGTTTTACTGAGTAACTCTGTGAAGTTCTTGGAAAGTTCCATTCTTTCTAACCTGGAACTGGAATTTGGCAAGGCAAAATTTGGCACCTTGGAACATCTTTTAATTCTTAAAACAGATTGAGATAGATATTTCTTTGATGCAGCCTTGCCTGTTTGCAAATAAAGTGTAACATCCTACCTTGCTAAGCTCAGGAATACTCAATAAGAAGATGGGATTTGATTTAATTTCATTTTTTCTTCACCTTCCTGGGAATCCTTCAGCCAGCTCTCTGACCAGAAAGAGATCTTCCTTTCCTGCACAATCCTATTGTCTACGGGACTCCCTTGGCTTACTGTTCCCTTCTGAATACTTTTTGGTTTTTTCCTCCTTGAATTCTTCTCACAAAAACATCTTTCAATCTAACTGAGTTTAGAAAATCAACCCTCTTTGGGTGATACAGCCAGTTCCTACTCCAGACTTCCTCTGCATAGAGGCACCTATTGCCTCAGCGGCCCCTTCCAAAAAGGGTCTCCGATTGCTTTACAAGCTCATTGTGAATGAAAAGCAGCTGTTACACACCCCAGTGAGGTTTAAACCAACTTATCATCGTGAGAAGGGATGCTCCCAGCCCTTTCCTTTCTGCTTCATCTACCACAAGTCATTCCTTACTCCGGTCATGAGAGAGTCTATGTGAAATGCAGTCAGAAATAAGTTTACTCCATGTGACATGTCTACTTTTCATACAGACGAGCACCTGGAGGTCTGCCTGACTCACCCCTCTGTGGCCAATACACCAACACGGCACAGCACTGAATTAGACCGAGAGATAACCTGAGTCCTCGGACAGGCATAGGTGCATCAGCGCATCAGCTCCTCGCTGTGCCTCAATTCATAATCAGGCCTAATTCTCCAGGCACAGCACCGGCTGTAGAAAAGCTTGTCCTTGTGCTTTGGTCTGTGCCAGATAGAAGATCTTCTAAGCCCACTTCACAACGTGCTATAAGACAGCATAGGATACACCATATGCTACAAGGCACAGGGTATCTGCCCTCATCTCCCTGCAGACTAACTCCTTAAAAATCAAATCCTGCAATACTCCAAAACCTGCCAACTTGTCTTTCTACTTCTTATGTGAACTCTGAGGGTTATGTCACTTGAGCCTATTTTTGTAATAATACCCACAGAGACTCACTTGCTATTCACAAATAGCCAGGAAACGCAGTTTCTAGACTGTGGCTTAAATATTCAGGCAAGGGCTAGACAGAAGCAGAGGGGAAACCCTTACCTCCTTTTCCAGTCTCTGGATGCCCTCTGTGTCTTTGTCTTGCTGGAAGACGAAGCTGTGAGGGCTGGCTAGGGCTGGCTAGCGCTGCCAGGACGAGATTATTCCATGCCTTAAGTTAAACACGTAAGCGTTTGAAGGATCGAGGCCATCATTCCTAAAGCTTTAATAAACTTTACAGTAGAAATAAGTTTCCCTTAACCCCATTTATTTAAACAATCCATATTGTTTTATATAGAGGAAACTATCCAATGCAAATACAGCTAAATATTTTAATGGTTTACACATTCATTTTAGAAAGTTTTCTTTTAATTTGTTAACTTTTGTTCCTTTGAACCGGCTCAACCTACTCATTTAATCCCTTGAGCTTTCAAGGGACAGCTTGCAGAAAGTTATATACACAAATATAACAAACATTTCAAATAAAGCACAATGCATAAAGCAGAGAAAGGGAAAAATTTGACAACAGCTGCTAGATTTAACACTAATAGTTTTGAAAGATTTTGGCTTAAAGGTTAAGAGTATCTTATGACAATAAGCAGACTTTGTATATAATGTCAACAGCCCTGTTGCAACATGTCCAGTTTTAATTTATTCTTGTTCGCTTGCATAAGACAAATAATATAATTATGTATGTCTGGTTCATGACATTCAAGTTGGAAAAAAATCAAATAAATCATGTTTTTTTAAGAATAGCAACTTCTAAAGCCTTTGGCCTAAATCCCTTATTAACATTAGAGACATTTTTGTCTGAAAGTGATAACCTGAAAGTTTGCAAGTATTTATTTATTTTGATCAGATTTCATCTTGTTGAGCCTTTTTGCTTCCGAATAAGTTAGTGGTAACTAGTATCCTCCTCAGTCTTTCTTTTCTTTTTCTTTTTATGTCCAAAGAACATTGCAAATGATATCAATTACCTGATTAGCAAAAAATTCAAGGCTTTAAGGGCTGCACTCAACAAACTTTGAGGCTCAATTTGGACCAGTTAGGCATGCTGACAATTTGGAAATATTTTTATTCCCCACTTATATTATTCTTATAATCGAAAAATAACACAAGGGATATTAAAATTATATATTAATTACACATTATAGAATATACCATCTTTCAGTGTGTTTCCTAAGATCAGTCATCAATCAGTAAAACAGTTTATTCGCATATGCATATAAAAAAAAGAAGAAAAAAAGACTATTTTTAGAATCATATTCTTAGCTGATATAGAGAAGCCTCACATTAATCCCCTCTGTGGAGCTCTTTACATGAGACGTGAAATTCATTTCACATGATTTTAGATGTCTGGTGTAACACAGACAATTAATATAAACTAATGATGTAGGCTTCTATTATAGTATGGAGAATCAGGCACTTCTACAGGATGATACACACATCTGTCTGATCCTTATGTTCAGATGGGATCCTAAAAACCGGAAGAGCCTGTATCTTTTCTTTGACTCTGAAGGGAATCCAGGGTGTGGCTTACTTCAGATGTATAACTTCTAGGTAGGTTTAGGCAGGTAATGTGAAACCCACTCCAGGTGGAGATCTGGACTTTTAATATAAATTACCATATCTCCTTTGAATAAAAATAGCAATGCATTTTAATGGTTTCAACTAATGCTTTTCAGTCCCTTAAGGAGGATGTAATAGGGTGAATTAGTGTTTCGGTTTTCTTATATGCATTTGTTTTACACAGAGAGACTACTCTGGCTTCAGTGGAAAATTTCCTGAGTTAGAGGAGATTAAATGAAATCAAAATCTCACTAAGGGAAAGATGAGATAGCAATAAGACGGATAGCAAAAATAAGGTCTAATATAGAATGCATAGGCTTAGCATGAAATGTGCATGGAGAGCTTGGAAAGTACACTGGTGACATGTATCTGTGTAATGGTTCCAAAGCATTTTCTTTTGGATGATATTAAGACTTTATAAAACAAACATATGCTCATGCTAATACTGTTTTGAAGTAAATGTATTAATGCAAAAATGTCCAAACAAATGTGCCAGATTTCCTCAGGGTTTAACTCCCACAGCAGCAAAAGAAGTAGTCCAGAGTGTTTGAAACACTTTCCATAGGAGCATTTTACCATGCCAAGAGTCAAAGCGGGAGCACTGTGCGGTTGTGGCAATGCAGAAGCCTCCATAGCATATGGAACGCTGCTGCGTCCCAGAGGGGGAAGAGTCCAGGTGTCCTTCTTCTTGGGTACGAGATGCAAGAGAACCAGGGTGGGTTTACTTTGCAGAAGGGAATTGTCAGTGTTACAGGGGCAGAGACCGTGAAAACCTTTTCATCTATGAGAAGGGAGCAAGAGAGAGGCTGGTCAGGGGAAAGACCTGTGCCTTTGCAGGCGCATCAGTGCACGGTCACTGTGTTGGATCAAAAGACATCGCCCTCGGTAGAAGGGGCAAGGCAGGACCCCCCCGTCACATTTTCCAACAAACACACTGGAGCTACAGGTCCTCCAAACCCCAGGGACCTGCACTGTATCAGGTAAAACTGACCCCCCCTTACTTCTCAGAAACTGGAAGGCCTACAACCAACCACAGGGTGATGATGTCGCTGTGGCTGGCTTGGTTTCTTCATATTTCAAAATGGTTATGCGATTGCCATTTTGTGGAGAAACATGTTTTTAATAAATAGACTTGCTTCTTGGTTTGCTACTAGTTCAATCATCAAAACTTTCCCACCAGGTCCAAATCTGTCCACCAGGAAAATCGTTGGTAAACCTGCGCCGGCCAGCCCCGGCAGGCAGAACACCAACCCTTCGGGGATAATCCTTTAATGCCTAGAAGGTATTCAGCCAGAGTTTTGCAGGCAGAGGACTGAATCAAGCGTTTATTAACCAGATGATCTTGTTACTCCTATAAAGAACCTTGGATAAAATTGTACATTTAAAACTCTTTATCTGCTGTATATGCCAGACTTGGATTTATTAGAGGGGAGAGAGAAGAAATAGAAGAGGAAATGCTGAGGGAACTCTAGCCGCTCCCATTACTACTCGTTAGTTCAGCACATAAAATTGCAGTCCCTGCTGCAACCCCCAATTCACTGCCTCTCCTTTCATATTCGGCCTTTGTTCCCTGCCCAGATATCTCCAATACTATCCAAAAAAGTTCACAGATATGTGTCAGGTGGAGTTCGTGGCTGCGTATGTGTGTGAGTATATATGCACACACATATATATAAGTACATATACACACATATACATAAATACATATTCCTATAAATATCCACACAGACAACAAATAATAAATTATTTGTATTTCTTAATTTTTTTTTTTCTCAGCCTGTTCTTGAATAAAATGCTAAATTACTGGTTTTTTCTTTCTTACTTTCTTTATAGGGGTCCGACTGCATTGTTGAATCACTTTAAATCCTGAGTCAGGAACATGTCACAGAGTTATAAAACGGTACTGTTGATGGAGCAGCCTAGTGCTGATAGGAGAGCTATTGATTGCAGATCTACTTTTAGATTGGATTTGTGCTCTGCAGTCCTTTTACCTGGTCATAAAATATAAGTGGGGTTTACAAAAAAATAGCAGTCCACTTAGGAAGTCTCTTAACAGGTTTTTTGAGCTTAAATGTACATTCCTTTAAGTACCTGTTAATTATTTTACTGTGATGATGCACACCTGTACAACGTCAGACTGCCCACAGAGCCCATTGTTAACCTGCCCGTCAGCCATTTACTGCCCATGATTCACAGTCGAGGGGTCTAGGATTATTGTCTACTGGGAATTACATTTTAGTAGTACAACAGTGTGCTGGAGATGTCTTAATGGCTGCTCAAGTGAGATTGTTATAATGCCCACATTGTTGTTCTAGCCAGCACACAGCCCAATTGCTTTTTAAGTTATGGCATCAGCAAGCTCCAGGTCATCTGCACTTAAATCACTTGCACATATCTGAAATGTCGATGTGGTAACTGGTAGCAATGTATACAATACTTTTAACCTCCAATTTGGTGGGTGTTTGGGATCAGATTATATGAAGTGTGCATGTATGCTTCAACCTTCAGGGCTACAGCAAGCTTTGCTGATTTTAAATGTCATCGTAAATTTTGCCTTGAACAGCTCACCTCCCCTCATGTGCAGCTTTCCCCTTGATAAGCCAGAGCATAAAGAGTACAAGTGGGTTGCATTAAAAATCCTGTACACCTTCTGCCTGCCCCAGTTGATGATTTTGCTAGGAAACTGTTCAGATGAGTAGAGTTGGATGGTACAGACCCCCCTCCTTATACCTCTCTTTCTTTTAGACAACTACCCCTGCACTGGTACACATGTGCACATACCCACAGACAGCTAAATACATGTATAGTCACATACACATGCTGCACCACAGGAAAATACCATAGGGAGACTGTAGAAACTCCATTTTCTAACATGTTCTGCTGGTTCCTTCTCCCCCCGCCACCCTGAAAGAGATTGAGCACATAGGCTGAGTTCTCCTGGGAAAAGCTGGAGCAAAACATACTTGTCTTTGAATTCACTGCCAAGGTGTCTATGGCACTTAGAGAGTGCCTTTAGCAGCATTATTTCTTTTCAAAGTCACAACTACCAGGCTAAACCCTCCTGATCTCTTTTTTTTTTTTTTTTTTTTTTTGGTGATGGTGTGCAGGCATTGACATACCCAAATAGATGTAGAAAGAAACTAATTTCTAATGGGTTTGGAGTCTATAAAGTTTCCTGGCAACACTTGTAACTTGAGCTGATTGGAAGTATTGGATATTTCCCACAGAAAAAGCAAAACAAGCTTCCCCAAACATAACAGCAACAAGAACACACACCCCATCCCCCTACCTCAAATTTTCCACTGAAAAACTGAAGAACGCAAAAACTTTGCCTGGTCATTCCAGTTTACTTCTCAACAAAAAAAATCATTTTTTCTGCAGATTCTTTTCTATTTAAAAAACATATTAGTAACTTCCTCCCTCCCTCCAGTTTTCAGTCAAAAGCAAATTTGAAGGAAAATATTTTAACTGATCCCATTGTAATGTCAAGAGCTTGACTGGAGAAAAAGTTTGAATACTTCAGGGCATCTGATCTTACCTATTACTAATTAAATAGGACTCTTCCTCACTAAATGGATTTGTAATCCAATAATGTTGATGCAAATATTACCTCCTTCAGCTAGCATACCATCACTGAAATGGCGCGCTTCTCAAACAATTTTCCCTTTTATCAAAAACACAGAACTGGAATTTTTAACAGATGGTATTTTCACTGCTTTGAAATTTTTACAGAGAATGAGCTAAACACATTGACTTGGGCAGGGGGAGATGTGGTGCAGGGAAACAAGGAGGGAAGGCAGGAAGGAGAAGAGATTTTCATAAGTGCTCAATGTGGACTTTTTTCCCCACATTAAAAATAAGAATTTTACCCTGGTTTTCAATGGGATCAGAGTAAGAGCAATGCTGAGCACTTTGGAAAAAAATCACACTCCCCAATGTTATTAATATGAGTCATAATTAGAGATGGAACATTTGATCCAACCCCCAATTAACTTCAGGGGAAATTTGGATCCAAACTTTACGGCTTGAATTTATTTGCATGCAGGGCCAAGACAGAACTCCTGACCCAGTACTGTCCAATCCCTTCCCCACTAACAAATCCTTTGAGGAATTAGAGATGCATATCTGGTTCAAGATCTGACATTTGTGGTTTGGAGCTTGTTTGACAGTATATCTTACACATAAAGAGCACTTTCCACCTCAGAATGCCATTTGTGCTTTAAAAATGCATCTGTACAGGAGGCTGATTCTTAGGAAGAACCCAGTAAAGCCAAGTGATATGCTTTCTTCGGCACATTTGCAAATAAGATGAAAATGCTCACAGGTTACAGACGTTCTCAAACATTCTGTCTTTTGAGTCAGAAAATTCTCCCTGGAGCACTAGGTGCATTTTCCAGTTCTGGCAGTGATCCTGAGGGTTTGACTCTCTCTTTCTTGCTCGTGTGGAATCACACTGATTTCAGTTTGATTATTCATTAAGCAAGTCACTACCCAGCCTGAAGATGTGTGGGTAAACTAGGCTTTAGTGTCACAGACAGACCTGGGAAATGTACCTGCTAATCCAAAACCTTTGTAACCACGCGTTGTTTCATGTAGGTAGCATCTGACAGTGAGATCTCCAAGGAGGTTTAGAAGGAGGCTCAGGAGGTTGTATATTGAAAGCTTTATTCTAAGATCAGTAAAATGAACTTTAACACTGCAAGGACCCTGCAACGCATTAGAAAACATTTTTTCCCACAAGGCAATTTAGCTAAAACAAACAAAAATTGTGTTATTTAACATAATTGAATGTTACCCAATTTTATGTAGCTCTAGGTCAGATAGACTATGACCTGATAAATTTTTTCTCCCACCCACCCTATCTAGCAATCTTGTTCAAAATTACTGCAAAATATTGTCTTTAGGAAGCCAATCATTAATTATTTATGAGCACTATTTTACCGAAAGAGTTTAAGCTGTTTGCTTGAGTTATGAACTCCATGGAGAGTTGTGTAAAAGCTTTTTTACCCACCTTTTCAGTCAGTAAGTGATTCATTTATCGCAGAGTATATACAAACATTTAGGAGGCAGCAGCATCTGCAGGATAAATCATTTGCCTCAAGAAGAATTGCTTCTCCTCTTAGTCCAGCTGCGTGACTTAGGATGATTCACTTCTCACTCTGCATGCCTCAGTTTCCCATGCTGTAACTTGGCATGTGTCTTTATTTATGGAGAATTGTGTGCTGTATGGCTGAGAAGTCCTACACAGGAGTTGTGCTTTCATGTTTGTGAGAGCATCCCCAGAGCCTAAACAGGACAGAATACGAAAGAGGTGGTGGGACCTGCCTTTAGTAGCCAGCAGAGAAAACACTTGATTTTTTATCTGCAGCAGGACTACAGGCTGGAACAATGTTACTGTTCCAAAGGACTGAGCTGACAATGATGACATTACTAAAGCAGTAAAAAGGAGGACTGCAGGTCCTTGTTCAGAAGAGTACGTAGCACACTGCCTTGGTCCATAACATAATGAATTGCATGTTGCACTGTTCTGTGGCACAGAGGCAAACCTGTGATTCCTCTGTCCGTGCTGCAGGCCAACAAGATAATACCAGCAGAGCAGCATAGGCACAGGGTCATGCTGAAGCAGTCCTGTGTAATCCAGCCTGCAACTAGCTCAGCACACGGGCAGTTAGCCTGGGTCTGCCTGCACCGACAGATGTGGGCATACCCTCCTCTGCCTGGAGCCAGATTTCCACCAGTAACATTTAAGGACCTAAAAAATCATATTCACATCCTATTTTTCTAAAGATTGGCAAAGATTTCGAGTTAAGTGTCCAGCTCTTCTTTCACGACTCAGCTAGCTCCAGGGACTACGGGCAGCAGGCTCGTACCGCTCTATTAAATGTCTAGTCTATGTTACGATGCAAGAAAGCAATCAGAGTACATTCATTTAAGGTGTCTCCAAGCCTCTCCACAGCTCTCAGGCTGTACCTGGTTTACCACATAAGAACAGGACAAATTCACTGGTGGTAAAAAGGCTTCCTATAGATTTTGGCTTAATTTGGGAACCTAGGCAAATAGATAGCAAAGTAAATACTTGCTATAATTACAACACATTGATTTACTGCCCTCTGGGAAACAGTACAGCATTGCAGTAATAACAAAGCTGTTCGTGATTGTGTGTGCATATATATATACGTAGGTATATATCTATACATGTATATATATGAAAGTAAGTGAAATATTCCAGATTGAGAACATTGTAGCAGAAAAAAAAAATTGGCCCCATGTACAGTATAGGATTTTTCCTTTTCTTTGTTCACTAAATGCATTTTACCATGGGTGATAGAATTTTTGCATCATGAATATTTTATACCAGACTTTAGCCAAAGCCATGATATATCCCAGAAATTAACTTAGGGAAATCTGGTTCTCATTATTCTCTGATGTTCATTGATTTATTTGCTTTCTCAAACAAAGAATTTTAGTCCCCAAACTTGGTATCTACTTAGCTTATTCTTAACCCTTCCATGGGGGGGAGGGGGGGGATAATTTATTTCTTGGGAAAGTGTTGAATCACTCTTTTTTCATGCTATTCAACTAACTTCTATTATTTGCATCAGCATAAATCAAAATATTTTCCATCCATGTAAGTAGAATTTGGACCGTCTTGTCTACTCTTATATTTGCATTTGAAAGACTTAATGGTCTGATGGGAAGAAAAGAAATAAAAAAAAAAGGAGAAACGTATTCATCTGAAATAGAATTTTATATATTCTTTAGATACCTAAGCCCTAAACTGCAACTCATTCTCTTCCCTCCGCCCATTTCAATCCCCACCCAGCATCTGAGTAACTCTGAAAGCATCTGAACTCATCAGGCACACCACATTTGGACCTGGATGTTCTCTAGGCACCTGCAGTTCTGCGTTGTGTGCATGCCCAGATCTACCCAGGCCTTAATGGGATCCAGAAACTCAGCCGCGTGGTGCCAAAGTTCCCTAAAGGGCTTAATCCCATAAACATGCCTAAAGCCCAGTTCATATGTTCTAGTAGGACCAGGCCTCTCACAAGCTGTAATCATTTCTGTTATCTTTTAAAACAGCTTTCTGGAAAAGAAGGTGGTGTACACTGGCTTTTGCAAAGTAGTCAGCTTAATAGTGGATTTACCCATGAGGTATTTAAACTTCAGTACAATTCCTTCCACAGCTTGAGAGGGACTTAACCCCCAGCTCCTTGCACCCTACAGAGTTCTCTATCCATCACGTAATAGCTTGTTATAAAATATGATCCTGCTTACTACTCCGTTTGAAGCTGTGCTATTGTACCGTAAAGACAGCAGTGTTCCTGGGTCGAGCAAGGACCAGCTGATGTCCCTAGGTTATTTATGCATTTAGCATACATGGTAAAAAGGCCAAAAGTAAGGCCAAAGATTCAGAAGTCAGGCGCTTTCCTGTAAATCCCTTCCAGTCCCTATTTGTTGCTTAAATAGGATGAGCTCGGGTTCAACAGGAAATAACAAAACTCCTGTATAACTCAATGGTAAGACAAATTATTTGTTCTCCTTCAGTCCAAGATGAGACACTCAAGCCTTACTCCCCAAATTCCTATCAGTTTGCCTTTCTCTGGATGGAACAGCTTCATCAACTTCACCTTTTGCTACTGCTCTTAGAAAAAACGATACCTATGTGGCCATAGGAGGCAGTCAGCCTCCAGATGGAGAGAAGCACCTTCCAAACAATGTAACTTAGGTGTTTAAACTATGAGAAGCAGAGGAAGCTTAGGCATTGTCATGAATCAAGAAACAGCCCACTGAAGATTACAGCTGAAGCAGGAGATATAGTTGCCTTTCAGTGACTTGTTCAACCCTTCTGGCAGGGTTCGTTGCAATAGCTAACACAATGCAGTAAAGGGCTGCCTTTCAAAATGCTGAGCGTGCACAGCTTCTCCCAGCTTCCCTAAAAACAAAAAAGAAAGAAGGCCATTAAATGGCGGGATCTGGTTTTCTTCAGATTCAGCAAGTCTTGAGCTATTTATATTCAATATAAGAATTTTTAAAATAAATACATTTTAAAAAACCATTTGGATTGGAATTTTGCAGGATTCTATCTAACTCAGAGGACTAGTATTAAGACCCAGGACTTCTTACCTCATAGCCATGATTTTAAATCAAATAAAGAACTACACTGACAGAAACTATCATTTGGTATGCATTCAGTAGCTTGTGTGAAACTAGACAGCTATGCCAGGCAACTATGCCCATTAATCCCAGTAGTTAACAGCACTTAACCATGCCAATGCTGTGTTTCAGCTTACAAACGTGACTGCACATTTCATCACTGGCCCATTAATGTCTTAATTTTACATCTTGTCCTGGATAAACAGATCCTTGCTAGAAGAAACCCCTAAAGTAGGTCCATCTGTGGTCCCACATGAACTCCTCTGTCTACAGGTGACTGGCAAAGAGCAGCTGAACTGAACTTGGGTCTATCTGTCCCCACCTCTGCAGGCAGACCTCTCACGCTGCAGCTCCCTCCAGCCTTCTGCTTTGTACCATACAATCCTTTTTAGCTAATTACATTATGAGCATCGCCAATATTAAAGAGGAGATTATGGTTTGCATTTATAAAATCATGTTCTTTTCTGGAGAAAATGCTCCATAAAATTGACCTGAGAACATAGATAAGACAATGCCTTAGATTTTTACCTCATTTTAAAATACTTAACTGTTTTATGTTTAGAATTTTCTTCATTCTTATAATTTAACCTGCTTATGTTGGTTTATTTTGAATAGCAAATGATCGTAAGAGGTGTTTAAAGATTTTTAGTAATAGCATCTGGTCAAAGCATGAAAAAGATCCAGATTCCCACTAAATGTTTTTCACAACTAATTCAGCTAGAAGACAGCTGTGAGCTGGGAGACCCAGAACCGTCTGAAATAGTTCAGCTGTGTCCCCCTCTCCTGTATTATGTTCCCACCAAACCAGCATGATTAACCATAGTTAGATTAATCAGGTAGATAGATTAAAGAGGCAGATACGTGGGCTTGTCTGTAACAGCAACATTTTGTGGCATAATATATTTGTTGTTTTGCTGTATGGACTAAAAATGGTGCGTCACTATTTGTAAAACATCTTTCATATGAAACATTTGAAATACATTAGTCTTACTGAAAATATTCTGACTTTGCCTCTTCTTTTATTTTGTGAATTGTTAAAAAAAGTTAAAAGTTGAAACATTTGTTATTAACTTTTTACACTTGTTTGCAAAAAATGAAACTGAAGAAATGAGCCCTCTGAAACCAGCAGAGACACTGCTCCAAAAAAAAAATCAGATTGCTCAGTTTTGTACTGAGAAAGTTGCTGTGAAACTTGTAGTATTTGAAATTAAATTCCCCAAAATAAAAGAAATAAAGGGATACCTAATTTCCTCCACACAAGGCTGAAAATTCACTCTATAATGTGCTGCTGAGTGAGCAAATAAATAGCAAACTCACTGTTCCCTGTAGCATATTAGCTACCTGCTTATTGTTGAAATGGCTTGCGGCACTAATATTTTTTTAAATTCCTGAAAATAAAGTTTTACCAGTAACACAAAAATCCCACAGTATTAGTGTTATACTCGTAGGCTGCCTGCCAATCTTGTAAAAGGCCATTGGATACATAACACAATGAACATGAGGGATTATTAAAAATAAACTCACATCTTGGTGCTTAAACATTTTCTCTCTTTTCCTTAAGAAGTGATCGCTACAGCATATTTTTGGGGGAAAAAAAGCATAAGCAAGGGCAGCAGAACTAAATGAAATTTTTATGCAAAAGAATCCATTAAAAATGCTCTTTGGCTGTCTGTTTGTGCCCTTGAGTCTCACGAGTACAGTTGGCAAGAATAAAAATTACTTATGGACTCAAAAAATGATATAGTACATTTCCTACCCTTTTAAATCCTTTAATGTGTCCCCAGTATCCCATGTAATTTAGGGAGGAACATCAGAAAGTTTGGATGCTTTTCTGAACCATGTTCAAAGAATTCTAAATACTTTGGGTTGTAAAAATGGGATGGAAATTCTGTAAGAAAACCTTTCACATTTTCATACCTTTTGCATGTAATTAATATAGATCTCTGCAGAAATGAAAGAGCATGGAACAATTGCAGAGGTTAATCATATCTTTCCAATTTCAGTAATTTGACGATCTGCATTTCAGTTGATTCTTAGGCAGTAGGAGCTATTCCTTTTTGGGACAATGGTAAGGCCTGGTGAACAGGCTTAACTAATTTATTTAATTTCACTGGGACGTACTTTAGGGATTAATAAGGAACAGCAATTGATGCCTTGCCACATGCTCTCTGGACTGTGATTTCTTTGCTCTTCTTAGCTGTTTCACAGCCCTTCTCAAGCCCAGAAAACAATCATAAATCAAACTGAATATTTATATAGCTTTTTGGCATTTTTCATGCGTGAGTGAAAAAGACGATGGGTAAGCTGGTCATAAAAATTCCAAGGAAAAATATTTTATGGAAATTTGCCGATTTGTTAAAATACAAATGCTTTACAGAGGCTGTTTGATTCTGTTGATGCTAGAGTGGATGTAAAGAGGATCTATCATGATTGCGAATACACTGCACTGAGGGAATGAACAGATTGTTCAGAATACATCCCATGAACAGAGCCATGAAATCCACTGGTGGAAATGCTCCAAATTTTTACTAGTGGAATACAAAGCAGAATTTGGTCTCAGATTTCTGCTCTGAGAATGCTGAAATCTAAGACACATCTAGGAGACCATTTTAGGTTGGAGTAAGTAACTTCAATAACAAGGATCATTAGTGAATGAACGCGTAGGACAAGTTCACTACTACCTAACCTAAATGGCCAGAATAGTCACTGAGGCTCCAGAAGATAAACCAGAGAGTGTTAATTGTCGCCAAAGACAAGTTTTTGAGTTAAACATGAACAACCATCAAAATAGAACAAGGAGGCTAAATCTAGCCAGTAGGAAAGTTTGGGCAAATTATTTGTCTGAGGTCTCCCTTTCCATGGAAAGATTTGTGTATGACACAGATCTATTCATCTGAGATCCCAAATACAATGGGAACTCTACATACTTAATGTAACATGGATAATTTGATTTTAGATAAAAACTTGAACCAGAATCTTCTGCTTCCTTAGTTCCCTAACTGTGAGATTTACAGGACAAACTGAGGAGCACAAGCTTCCCTCTTCCAGTAGGAGCTACGACAATGTGCAGCCCGTGGGCAGGAGGAAGCATGGTGTATGTTTCCCATGGTCATGAATTTTTTGTATTCTGTATTCTAAGATATAAATGACATGTCTATTTTAATAAATTGAGGTGGAATTGGGGATCTGTTGTGAGCACTGAAATTTGATCACCCAAGCTGCTAAACTGATAGATAGCATGGATACTGACAGAGTTTTGGCTTGGGCCCAGTTAGCATTTTCCAAAATGTTTCCCAAACACAGTTCAGGATTTACCACGTGCCCACCCTATTCTGGGGAGACCATAGTGTGGATGTGGCCTCATCATTCCAGTTGGCCTCAAAACCAGAGAATGGTCCTTGTACTCTAGTTATGGGTACCAGTATAACCAGACTGAATAACAAGAGCAGAGCAAGTAGTCCAGGTCTGTCTTGCTCCTGCTGGTTACCCTGAAGATGGTTTTTCAGTCTGTCTTCTGCCTAACTTTTGTCAACTAACATTCTCATAGGAGCTGGGGAATGTCTGTAACACTACTCATGCTCTTTCCAGCTCCTTATAATGAGTCTGTGGGGCTAGGGTACCTAGTTAAGCTGCAGGCTGATCAAGATCAATACTGGAATTCAAATGACTGAAGTGTTTTGGCTATTTTTAAGTGAAAGCAGTGTGGACCATGTATGGAACGTGGGTCCTCTTCAGCCCATGACGTCTGCAATATGGATCTGAACAATCAAGATATCCAGTGCAAAAAGTAAAGCAGGTATACAGTACTGTGAGCTACTATTTAGCATCATAACAGCCAACAGGACCAGAACAGACTTATGACATCCTCCATTTAAAAAAAAAAAAATAAATAAAATTGAATATGCCTGCCCTTAGACATAGAATTACAGAATCAGAGAATCAGAGAATCAGAGAATGGTTGAGGTTGGAAGGGATGTCTGGAGGTCATCTAGTCCAACACCCCTGCCCAAGGATGTCCAGACACCTTTGGAGTACGCCAAGGAGGGAGACCCCACAACCACTCTGGACAACCTTGGTCGGTGTTTGGTCACTCTCACAGTGAAAAAGTATTTCCTGATGCTCAGGAAGAACCTCCTGTGTTTCAATCTGTGCCACTGAAAAAAGCCTGGCTCCCTCTTCTTTACACCCTCCCTTCAGGTATTTATATACAGTGATAAGATCTTCCCCCTCTCTAAGCCTTCTCTTCTCTAGGCTGAACAGTCCCAGCTCTCTCAGCTTTTCCTGATATGAGAGATGCTCCAGTCTCTTAGTCATGTTAGTGGTCCTTTGTTGGAGTTTCTCCAGCATATCCACTTCTCTCTTGTATGGGGGAGCCCAGAACTGGGCACAGTAAAATGAATCAAACCCAAGAACAGTGTTAAAAGATAAGGTAAAGTTTGAAGTCAAGTATACAAAATATAAAAAATGGTGAAAGTCTAGTTTTCCTCAGGCAACATAAATTCAGCCTGCATGCATGTGTGCATTACTGTAAGGTCTTGAATTAAATGCTCACCTACTACTTCCACAATGAAAAAAAAACAACAAAAAACCCCTAAAAGAATGACAAAAACTAACTTAAGTTGCCAACAACTTGATATCATCATCCTGTCCTATTACATGTCAGAAACTGAGGTACAAATCAATGTGAGCAACTTCTGCACTTTTTTATGATAGGTAGAAAATTCAAGAGTGCAAGTGATGAACTGCTGCCAGTGGGATGTAGGGGGTATTCAGACATCAGGTACTTGAAACTTGTGGAGGAACTTGATCTAACTTTGGCAACTAACTTACAGATAAATACTAGGTGTCTCCTGAAGCATTTTTCCTCAAGTTAATGCCTAAATTTCCTATAAAGTGAATGGATGAAGGGAGCTGTCTGAAGTTGTAAAGGAGTTCTTAGCCTGACTTTAGGCACTTGGAATTCCTTCATGCTTTCACCCTTACCTGCTTTCCTTTATTTAGAACAAATTTAGATGACTTAAACACTTTTGGAATTACTGATTCAGATACATGAAGGAAATATATCTGACTTAGACTGCCTGGGTTTTATCCATAACACTTAACTTTCCAAAGATGTTGGCTTAAAATTCAGTGGATCTATTGTTCAGTGGATAGGGAGGCTTATTATTTCCTATAGTCAACAGCCTCCAAGTTGTCTCAAATTGGCCATAAGTCTAGGAAGAAATTAATCAGGACTCCAAAATATAACTCAAAGTAGCTAGCTTAGTTAAATTGTATTATGTCTCTGAATGTCTCAAACAGGCCATATAGTTAGAAACAGAGGTTGTGGTTGTGGTAGTGTGAATTTTTACATTTTTAGAAAGTTAAATGCTCCACAGACACTTTGTCTTTCATTTTTGGGACTTTAAAGAGACCTTTATCTCTGTCAGAAGGTTACGGTGTTATGCATGATGCTGATTTTTATATAATTTTATTCCAGTGGTGAAATTATATATATTCGTACATATATATGCCCATACACTAACACACACACATATATATATGGTCACAGAAACATATATGTATACATATGCATACATATGTATGTGCTTATGTATGGGCATAAGTATGTATGAATATATATATAAATAACTTTACAAATAGCTGGTTTATTCAAGTTTGTTGATAGCTTGAGTTAATGAGTGGTTAGAATTTTGGCAAGTCCCACTGAAGTTTGGATCCAGTGCACATAAAACTAAGCAAAATCCTGGAATCTCATCTAAAAATGGACCTTTTGTGGCATGTCTCATATTATTGTTACATATGATCCATAAGGTCTGCTAAAAAAATCATAAAAAAAATGGAAAGCAGAATTATTAATGAAAATCAGGTTCTATTTAAAGCTGGTGGTTTGGCATTATTGAAAAACTATGTGATTTCAGACTATAACAATCTTCACTTACCCATTTCGTGACAATTTCTTTTAATTATATTTAGTCAGAAGCAAGTCCCATTTTTATTTTCTAACAATTTCTTTTTTTTTTTTCTTTTTTTTAAGCAATGATGTAGTCTGTTGGAATGAATAGTGGACAAAGTAATATTTCTCTAAGTAGTCTGTTAGCACTTTTCTACGCTGTGGCATTCAATGTTTTAGAAACTTCTCTGAGTAATACCATGTATAAGTAACTTGTTCTCCTATGCTCTCTATATTTAGTAAAGAAGCTTGTTTGGAACCCCACTGCACCCATGTGGTTTCTATATATAATTTGGTTGTATAATGAGAGAAAAAGACAAAGCAACCCATAACATGCCCGATATTGCACAGGACACAAATGAAGATGGTCTCTGCTGCCAATGGTTTACTGTCCAACATCTCCAACCTGAACATTACTCTGTTGGATGGACCCCCACCTCCATATGGAGATCTACAGCAGCCAGTGGACTCCTTTATATACACTGGTCTCTGCATATGCAGTTCATTACGGGGCTGTGGCCCAAAAGACATACATGAGAAAGAAAACAGAAGAAGAGAGGAGGGGATACACACATTTCAGTTGGCCTTTTCAAAGATAGCTCAAAGGCATGTGATTTTCATTAAAACTCAATTGAATGTCACTTTTAGAAGGCCATTTTGGCAGGTGACATACAAAAGGAACATCCCACCTGAAAGAGGTGCTGGTAACATTCTTCGCTATTGCTGTAAGGATCATCTATGCATTATGACCAATGCAGTTTGCAAAGAAATACATTAATAAAAGGAATAAATTTAACTCTTTGAAGGTTTCCTATAGAGAACTGGATTATAAATAAACTTGCAGCTGTATTTTCAAATTATTTCCAAATGCAGTTACATTTTAGCTTGGATAATGCCAATAATCCTAAATATTTTAGACTGTTCTACACCTTCAAAGTGCAGCATAAAATGAACTAAGTAATATGATATTACTTGCAGTTGTACTTTACATACAGTCCAAGTTACAGCTATGGAAACAACTTCAGCAAGGGACAACAGAAAAGATTTTAACACACGTGAATAAAAGCAGAGGCTAAGAAACACATGAGTGGAATGGGAAATAAATTTCAACTGAGACTTCAACTTCTGCACAGGAAAAAAATAAAGTAACCTCCTAGGATGGAATTCCACTTGTAGGGATCGTGTTGCCAGGGACAAGATATGGAGGAAACTGCCCCTGTGAAAACTAAGTAGCAGTAATTTCCTTACCTATTCCAAAATCTTCCATCTACAGAGATTATTGACAGAAGTACAGTTAGTCTGTCTGAACCCTAATTAGATATTATTGATATTTTAAAATTTCTTTTTCTGGGTTCTTCTTGGCTGATAGCAGCTGTTACTATAACATGGGATTTGGAGTGGACAGCCAGCCATGCATCTAATACAATCCTTGAAATAAATTTAAAAAAAAAAGTGGAAGGGGGACAGGGCAAGGGACACAGACACCGCATGACAAGGTGGAGAGAAGAAGGATAAAATGAGATACTTCTGTGTAAGGAATATGGTGCTTTCTTCGAGTCATGATACCTTCAAAACAAGACTGGATACTTAAGTAAAACCGAAAATATTCTTTTAAAAAGCAGGCTTATAGCCTGTGGAATGTAATTGCTTATATTGTATGGAAGTTCAAGCTAGATAATAGTAGTATTCTTTCTGCCCTTAATACCTTTGATTTAGCAGGTCTGATATCTTACTAATAGAAAGAATTGATCCCTCTTTATTCAAAGATGATTTTGCACTGGCACTGCAAATCAGTACATCTAAAATAAATACTCATATTTATTCTTAGTTACCTCCTTTTTCTAAATATAGCGGAAGGAAAGACTAAGTAACTAACACCCAAAATAGCCAACTCCTGATAAACATTAGTATCAAGGAAAAAAAAAGGCAAAACCATAGGATTGTGTTCATAAAATAAAAATACAAACATTGACATTGAAATGTCCTTTTAAAAAAGACTTTAATATTCTACCAATTTTGCCCTTCTTCGTGCTGTCCCATTAGTGTACCTGCAGCAATAAATTCCAACACGGGGGGAAACCGAAAAGTAAAACCTAACTCATGCCTAATCAGTGCACCATCTTTCGCCATCCTTGCTGGATTACATTTTAAAGCACTGGGGTGCAGAGATGCTACAAGTGACTTGTCCATGGTAACACAAGAAGTACCAGAAAATCGTGTAAAGGCTCTGACTGACCTCTGGTCTACCAGGAACTGCTGTTAGAGATTGCTTCCTTTGGAGTGTGTGTGCAACTCACGGCATGTTTCTGTTCATCACAGCAGCTTGCTTTGCATTCGGAGTGACACATCCTTAGAAGTGCATTTGCTCTGCTGTGCAAATATGGACATGCATGAAATAGAATAAAAAAAAGGGGGGGAAAGAAAAAAAATTAAACATCATTTAGTGGTTGGAAGTTATTTCCAGTTTGCAACCACTGGAAGGGTTGCCTGAAGAAAACTCTTCCCTCTGTTATTACAGAATAATAGCTTGTGGATGCTGAAAAGCAAACACAACTTGTGGTTTTCTTTTAAGTCACACTGCAGGGCTATCTCCCGCTTAGCATTTTAACATCATGTTGTTTGGGAAAGGTCACGTTTTTACTTTCAAGACACCATTTGTCTTCAGTCCCCTCTTCTAATCTGCAAATAGTTACCCAATAGTTTTGGGCAGGAAGCCAAGTACTTGGTTACAAAAGCTGCTTCAAGTGACATTTTACTAGTTATAGAAGTCTGTATTGTGTTACATAAATACAGGTAACCTTCATCAAATGATGCTTTTGCCTTTACTGAAAGCTGAAAATATCAGCCATAATATGTGCAGGAATATGGCAGGCACTGTTGTCTGCCATTTCAGGCCACAAATTCCTATTTAGTTGATAATGAGTTAAATAGTTATCTAGAACTTGCTGTCACTGTTTTGGGATTTTTCAGCAGCTCAGACTATCTCCAGTTACAGCAGTCTGGAGTATATTCTTTCAGCTAGGGCCAAATTCTGCTATTTTGTTTACATCAAGCAGCATGTTTCTTTCAGTATCTTTGCTGGAAAGATTACACATCGTTGAAAAAAAGATTCCATTTGATGTCAAGGTTTTAGACTTAATTATGACTTAGACTTACAGCAAGTAATCTGTGTTTCAATGAAGCTACTGTGTTTTTACACTAGTGTGATGGTTAACAACATCTCGACTACTCTGTTTAGGACCATTCATCCACCAGCCCATATATTTCTTAGATTAGCTCCCAGACAAAAGTCATGGAAATGGACCTCTCATTCCCTGCTTTTAGATGTTTTCACTATTGTATGAGATTATCATATATTCTCTTTACCTTTTAATATACTATTCTTTCTACGCTGCCCCTAAAAATGAGATGAATTTTTCCACAGAGGAGCTGAGGTCAGTTGCTGAACACTGCAATGAGAGATCTCTATATAAAGAGCAGGAACTATTCTCGGGTAACAAAACCCTTTACAAAAGAATTAAAGAAAACAAAATCTTGTTTCTTCTGATCCGTATTACTGGTTTCTAGCAATTCAATCAAACTTAAGTATTACTTATGTTCTCTGTGGCAAGACCTGGGGTCTTTTATTTATGTTTTCTTTTTAATGTGAATATGAACTATCAATCAGAACAGAAGTGCTCTGTGAAGGATTAAGTCAGACCTTGAACACACTGCACAAAGATTTATCATACTACAGGCTATATCTTTCCAAGTAAGTGATCACAGAAGTCCTAAACTGGTCTTTGAGAGCACAGTACTGAACCAAGCAGAGGGGAAGAAAGCAATTACAGGTTACAGACTGATTTCAAGAGTAATGGGGCAATGGGTCTATCGACTTTGCTCTGAAAAACACAAGTGAACTCTGCCACAAAGCCACATCCCACCCAGGTATAGTCAACCACAAAGCCAGATGACTTAGAAGGCTGTATGAGTCCATGTATGTGCTGCATTATCACAGCCATACCACTCCCCATCAACACAGCGAACAGGCAGAGCTCATTCACATCTGCTCAGGTGTCAGTAGAAATAACTCTTTGGCTGCAGAAGATCACTTCAACACATCCACTGCTGACATTCCCTGTTAGTATTACATACATGCTAATGTACATGTGTGGATTAAAAAAAAAATAGCATTGACCATTTTTCATAGCAATGGCAGAATTACAACTTTGACTGAACCTGAGCTTGGTCAAGACTGCGAATCCTGCCCCACCATAAACCAGGTTTTTTCCGTGTGGAAAAATAAAAGTAATCTTTCCTCCTATTTGCTTTTCCAGCTGCTTTGAGGAGTGTCAATGAAATGCTGATTGTCCAAAAGTGGTGTTTTTTCTACTGAACGAATCATCTTTTAAAAGAGAGATTAAGAAGAAAACCTATAGTGGAATGACTGATGGATCTCAACTTTAAGCTTTTTTCACCCAGGACAGGAAGATCTGAATATTACGCATACCAGCATCAATTTTGTCAACTGTTTTAGTAAAGAAAAAAACAACCTAACAACAAAAATTTACCTTTTATTTTGATGCTTTCTAAAATAAACTGTCCAATATTTCAATTCAAAATTGTGCTTAATTTTAAAATACTTTGGGGTCAATAAGAATAATAATAAACTCTCAAGAACACCACTGTACATTTTGAAACATTCTGTTTAGTCTGAATTTTAATTCTGCTCATCCCTCTGTTTTTTTAATACTGTTTTTTAAATAGCCACCAAACAAATCAACGTTATCCCTAGCTCTAGGGAAAGGAATCCACTCCACAAATGACAGCTTCACAGGATCTCTGTGTGACACCTCGGTTAGCTGTGCAAGTCAGCTGCTTGCGAGACCTCCCAGGTGCAAAACATCATGGCAGTGGTCAGTGTGCTGTAAAACTCCTGCTCTGTTACATGAAAATCTCTTCACCTTCTCAGCTGCAGAGGACTGAACTTTTCACCCTTCCAGCAATAAAGGCTAACCACATACTGGTCTACACCAGCAAGAGCATGCCTAGTAGATCAAAGGAAATAATAATTTCCTTTGATTCCGTATTCATAAAGCTACAGCTGGAACACTGTGTCCAGTTTGGGTCCCCAAAACAAAAAAGGCACTGGCACACAGGAGAAACCTCAGTGGAGAACCTCCAGGATGGGTAGGGTTCCACAGCACATGACACATTAGGAAAGGCTGACGGAGCTGGGTTTGCTTAACCTGGAGAAGAGAAGGCTAAAAAGGAATCTAATTGTTCTCTAAATATCAGGCAGATGTAGAGAAGATGGGTCTAGACACTTTTGGCAGGTGCACATTGAAAGGAAAGCAGACAGTGGACACTAAGTTGCAAAAATGGAGAATCTGGCTTGATATAAAAGAAAAAAAAATCATGACTATGCCAATTAAACATAGGAACAGATTTCATAAAGTTACTGTGGAATGACCATCCTTGGAGATACTCAAAACTGGAGAAGACAAAGTCCTATACTTTGAACAACCAGACCTAGTTTGGACTCCAGCCCTGCTTGAGCAGGGGTTCAGACTTCCAAAGTTCTGTCCAACCTAAATTATTCTACATTACTACAGTTCAAGAGATGCATTTTACTTCCAGAGTTGTACACTTTAAGGAAATATAGTTCATTGCTTCATGTTTCAGCTTCAAAGTTACGGTTTGCACACAGCCCATTGATCATCCCTTCGTGAAGCTGATTGAATGTAGGGAGTTGTGGAAGATTATGGGGAGGGTTCCCAATAAAACTTACTTTCTTGTAAAGCCTTGCCTGAGACATAGAAGAATGGAAAAGTCATGACAATATTTTGGATCACTGCTAATAGGAAACTGTTCTACATAGTTGGGATTCATTACCTGACAGGTCTCCTAGGGTGAGGATTGAGAAAGAATACAAAATTCTTTTGGGATTCAAAATATTTCTGAGTTTCAAGAGGATCTGGTTGGAGGTGGGAACTAGTTGATTATTCTGGAATAAGTGTCTTGAGTAGTCTTTAAATGCTACAGATCAAAAATTACTATAACTTATGGAAGACAGTGAAAAGAGCAAGACCTTCCAAGTCATAGAATCATAGAAGAGAATGGTTTGGGTTGGAAGGGACCTTAGAGATCATCTCGTTCCAACCCCCCTGTCATGGGCAGGGACACCTTCCACTAGACCAGGTTGCTCAAAGCCCCATCCAACCTGGCCTTGGACACTGCCAGGGATGGGACATCCGCAACCTTTCTGGGCAACCTGTTCCAGTGCCTCACCACCCTCACAGTAAAGAATTTCTTCCTAATATCTAATCTAAATCTACCCTCCTTCGGTTTAAAACTGTTACCCCTCGTCCTATCACTACACTCCCTGTTAAAGAGTCCCTCCCCTTCTTTCCTGTAGGTCCCCTTTAGGTACTGGAAGGCTGCTATAAGGTGTCCCCAGAGCCTTCTCTTCTGCAGGCTGAACAACCCCAACTCTCTCACCTTGTCTTCATAGGAGAGGTGCTCCAGCCCTCTGATCATCTTCATCATCCTCCTCTGGAGCTGCTCCAACAGGTCCATGTCCTTCTTACACTGGGGGCCCCAGAGCTGAACGCAGGACTCCAGGTGGGTCTCATGAGAGCAGATTGGAGAGGGAGAATCACCTCCCTTGACCTGCTGGTCACGTTTCTTTTGATGCAGCCCGGGATGCAATTGGCTTTCTGAGCTGTGAGCACACATTGCTCGCTCATGCTTAGCTTTTCATCCACTAATACCCCCAA
Organism: Haliaeetus leucocephalus; assembly: GCF_000737465.1. Lineage (NCBI taxonomy): Eukaryota > Metazoa > Chordata > Aves > Accipitriformes > Accipitridae > Haliaeetus > Haliaeetus leucocephalus. Next base: position 851,424 of record NW_010972653.1, read on the forward strand.
GTCTTTCTCCTCAGGGCTGCTCTCAAACCATTCTCTGCCCAGCCTGTATTTGTGCTTGGGATTGCCCTGACCCATGTGCAGGACCTTGCATTTGGCCTTGTTGAACTTCATAGGGTTCACACAGGCCCACCTCTCCAGCCTGTCAAGGTCCCTCTGGATGGCATCCTTTCCCTCCAGCATGTTGACCGCACCACACAGCTTGGTGTTGTCGGCAAACTTGCTGAGGGTGCACTCAACCCCACTGTCCTTGTCACTGACAAAGGTGTTGAACAGCGCCAGTCCCAATACCGACCCCTGAGGAGTGCCACTCGTCACTGGTCTCTACTCAGGCATCGAGTCATTGACTGCAATTCTTTGAGTGCGACCATTCAGCCAATTCCTTATCTACTGAGTGGTCCATCTGTCAAATCCACGTCTCTCCAATTTAGAGACAAGGATGTCATGTGGGACAGTGTCAAATGCTTTGCACAAGTCCAGGTAGATAATGTCAGTTGCTCTTCCCTTATCCACCAATGCTGTAGCCCCATCATAGAAGGCCACCAAATATGTCAGGCACGATTTTCCCTAAGTGAAGCCATGTTGGCTGTCACCAATCACCTCCGTATTTTTCATGTTCCCTAGCATAGTTTCCAAGAGGATCTGACCCATGATCTTGCCAGGCACAGAGGTGAGACTGACTGGCCTGTAGTTCCCTGGGCTTTCTTTTTTCCCTTTTTTAAAAATGGGGGTTATTTTTCCTCTTTTTCAGTCAGTGGGAACTTCCCCAGACTGCCACAGCTTCTCAAATATGATGGATAGTGGCGTAGTCACTTCATCTGCCAGTTCCCTCGGGACCTGTGGATGCATCTGATCAGGTCCCATGGACTTGTGCACCGTCAGGTTCCTTAGATGGTCTCAAACCTGATCGTCTCCTACAGTGGGTGGTTCTTCATTCTCCCAGTCCCTGCCTTTGCCTTCTGTGACTTGTGCAGTATGGCTGGAGCACTTGCAGGTGAAGACTGAGGCAAAAAAGTCATTGAGCACCTCAGCCTTCTCCAGGTCCCGGGTAACCAAGTCTCCTGTTTCCTTCTGGAGAGGACCCACATTTTCCCTAGTCTCCCTTTTATCACCGACGTACTTATAGAAGCTTTTCTTGTTGCCCTTGATGTCCCTGGCTAGATTTAATTCTATCAGGGCTTTAGTTTCCTAACCTGATCCCTGGCTGCTTGGACAACTTCTCCGTATTCCTCCCAGGCTACCTGTCCTTGCTTCCACCCTCAGTAAACTTCCTTTTTGTGTTTGAGTGTCTCCAGGAGCTCTTTGTTCATCCACGCAGGCCTCCTGGTGTTTTTGCCTGCCTTCCTCTTTGTTGAGATGCATCGCTCCTAAGCTTGGAGGAGGTTATCCTTAAATATTATCCAGCTTTCTTGGACCTCTCTTTCCTCCAGTCCTTAAACAAGAAGAGTGAATACGTGGCAAAATAATGAAGGTCAACAAATAGCTTGAGAATGGCAGTTCTCAGGGAATTTTAGGATGTTTGTTTTCAAGGAGACTTTTATGGATTAGACTTTCTCAAAGTAGAGACACTGTCTAAGGAGCACCTGGAATAGGCTGGGTATAAATATAGAATGAAATAGAAAATAATTAAGTGATAATACAGAATGGCATATATGTGTGGGGAAGACCATCTTCATTTGGGAAGGAAAAAAATTACTACATGCACTAATAATAGAAGTCAGGCAATACAATTTCTTCAGTGATTGCACCAGACCCAGCTGGAATGCTTTGGGCCTGGGATGACTAACCTACTCCTCTCCCAAAGAATCCCTGAGCCAAGGAACCTAAAAGAAAAGATGGGAGTAAGATGGAAGAGCAAGGCTTTCATAGAAGAGGTGGATATAGAAACTATTCTTGGAATAAGTGATCATGAGCTGATTAAACTGATTTTGGAACTACAAAACTGAATCAAAGTAATGTTTTTGATTTTTAAAAGACAAATTAAGAAACTAAGGGATCAAGTCAACAATGATTACTACACTGAAAAGATTAAGGATTTTAACATAATAAAAAGCTTTATCTGAAATTGCTTTCCAGGTAAGAGGGGACACTAACAAAAAGAGTTACAGGGATGGGAAGAGTTACATCACTACAGGATGGTAATGTCACATTTAAAGAATATAATTCTGATTACTCATTTAAAAATAATCTAAATGGTAACAGACACAGGTAAGGGTTACCAGGTGATTAATGAAGTATTTACTTATGAAAACAGATTTTAAAAAATCTTAGTTTGTTTTGACTCATAAAACAAGTAGGGTATATCACTGTTTGTAATAAAGGTATCTGGATCATAAATGTGAAAGACGAAGAATTGTTATTTCATTTAAAAGTTGATATTTGTATAGGATGCATAAAATGTTTGTGAAAGAACTTTGAGTAGAAATTTGAAGATTTCTAATCATCCACATCATTGTGATTTTCAAGGACAGCCTTGTAAAGAACATAGATAGGGATGAAGAACCTAAATTGTTTCAAGATGAAACCTCGGATAAAGAAAGCATTGCATAACTGACTAGTGTGATGTTATAACTAGGAATCAAAAGAGATGCAATAAGGATTTTTTTTTTTAATAAAAAAAAGATACTCCTTTTTTTTTTATGTCCCTAAAGAATACCCTAATGGTATCTTGGTCACCACTTGCTGAGGCTTGGTTTTCCACTGTATTTGTTTTATGTTAAACCTGTGCTTTGAAGTTTCTTCTGATCCCTGGTGAGGCTAGGAAGAAATATATTTTCTTTTTACTCCTTGAGTCATAATTTGACTGCATTAGGAAGTGGAAGAATGTTTTGCTTCCACCAGCCCTTCGGACATAGACTTAAAATGGATCTGCAGCATCGGGAAGAATGTGCAGAGGTACTGCAAAAATCTCTCACATGTCAGACTAGTGCAGCTCAGCCTTGCAGTTGCCAGGTTTGGAGTCAGGAAGGAACCTTCTCCCAAGTCACACTGGCCAAGATCAGCGAGGAGTGCCTGCAGTCTTCTGTAGCACAGGACACAGTTCATTCTTCAGGATCACTTGGGCACATTCACCTCTAAAATATCACTCTATTACTCTTGACAACAGCTTTTGGTTTCATTGATCTTTTGGCGATGCTTAGTACTGCCTTTCTCACCTGGTACCTCAGTGTTTTGTGGCAAGCTAGGGAATATTTTGCAGCTTGCAATGGGCAGTAGGAAGGGCGGGTGGAATGGCTTCGATGCTCTTTAGAGATTCATAAACTTAGTATTACACTCTTCAAGCCTAATTGTAGACACCGTCATGAGCTATCTAACTTTGGGGGCTATTTGCTCTAGATTTCTCCCTCATGCACTGAAGTGAGATTGACATTTACAGGGGGACTTTCAATTTATGAGTGTAATTTTTTTCCTTCTGAGTAAGCCTATTTCTCTCCTTGAAGTATGAAAGACACAGAAACACAAGACATAAAAAAGTAGAAAAAGAATGAGTTTTCACGCAACACTTAAGGTTGCATCCATGAAAAGTGGACATGGAGAAATTAGAGCTACTACACCTGCTGCATGATGCCTTGCACTTGTATGGGGCTGAACACAAAGATCCACATGGTCTCTTTCAGATTTATATTAATCTCTCCTATATGCAGTGGGGGAACGGCAATGACAACTCTTATTGAATGGTCAGTAAAGATACTCTTCCAAGATCACAAAAAGACCAGATATCGAAGTTACTCTTTTAAAAACTGTAAGAGAAACAGTGAATTAAAAAACTCATACAAATTATAGATTTTGTCTGAAATTATCAGAACAACTCAAGTTTAAAATGATGGCTATAAAACTGCAAAACACATTCTCAAAAGAAACTTATAAATATCTTGAAAAAATATATATTTAAAATTAATCTTCTTAATGAGTATGTCAGTGAAGTAATTCAATTCTTGTGATATTTAAATACTGGGCAACCCCATATAAAGTGCTCAGTATAAAATTATGCACAGATATCTTTACAATACTATGATGTCTCGAACTGAGTCCTTGCCAAAGCATTCACTTAAAATAAAAGCAGAGATGAATCCAATGACTTTACAGTTGACACGGGAGACGTGTCTGTATCCTAACACGAAGACATTATGGACTAGATTTGAAAGTGTAGGCATATGCAATTGCGTGCACACATTTGAGCATGCCTAATATGGCCACAAATATTTCACATATGCAGGCAAATCACATTTCTGAAAACATACATCGCTAGTTATCTAGAAGAATGCTCTGTTACCCTCAGGGACCAAGACTTAGCTTCAGCAAAGTTTTCCCAACAGCTAGTTGAGAAGTCAGAGCAATATGTGAGACTCAGAAGGAAGAGGATGCTCTTGGAAAGTTGTGCTCTTTTGCCAGGCCCTTGTAGTAATAATGTTTGAATGGAGAGTTTTCTATTTCCTTCTCTGCTTCCATTACCTATTTTTGCTTGTGTCTTTGTTATGTACATTGTCTTATGAGTCCTTCACTGTGGAAGAGCACTAGCTTTCTGTCTCCTTTGTTGTTAGTCAAGTAACTATCCATTGCTTAACATGTATGTATCATGTACAAAGAAATTCATAAAGTATATGGTGTAGCTCTCCTGTTCTGGGACACTTTCTTCACGCATCTCTTACTATATGCAAAAAGATTGTGCAAGCAAGATGTACTCAGCTAAAAAGTGTACAGCAGTTATTCATTGGCTAACACACACAATAGGAGGAGGGTTAAGCTACTCGAATTGGCCATTTACGTGTGTTAGCAAGTCATATTTCAATATGTACATTTTAACTTCAAAAGCCAATTCTGCATGTTCATTGCATGAATGGGGAAACAAAAATGTTATGCACTGGTTTTAAGGCACTTTTATTTGCCAAAAATCACCTTCTAATGCTGTCTCTGTGCCACAAAGAACTGTCCTTGAGAGAAACGCCTTCCAAGCAGCCCATATTTGCATGAATATGACAGTGTCTTTGTAGCTAACCGATCTCCGCTGTTATTTTTCCCAGTAAAGAATGGCAAGACATCCAGGAACCTGATTGGTTGGCATGGATTTTGTTTGCTATAATAAAATACAACAAGGGCTGTCAAGACTTATTGCTTCAAACGAAGAGCTGTGTACAGCATGGTTCCCTGTAGCAGCCTGCATATGGAACCCTTTAAACATTCTTAAGAGACCCATTGGGGCTTCTAATTATTGTGAAACATCTCCTGGCAGAACCATTCCTACCCTTCCAAGAATGCGTTGTAAAAATAATTAGATGATGAGATTTAGATCGAAACCGCTAACTAGTGATTTAAGAGTTTTGCTCGTACCATATAGAAAACTAAGGAAATGAAATGCTGAAAATCTCTTCACATGAAAGGAAAACAATCCTTTGTGGTTCACATTTTGGGGGGAAGACAGAGAACGAACTTCTCTTTTCCCCTGTTCCTTCCCCCTCCCCAACTTTAATACTTTGTTTCCTGTGGTTACATGAGGGGGTGGAGATGTTTCTTCATTTTCTAAACATTAAACCACTTGAGAATCTCTCTCCATTTCTGGGGAGCCTGCTATTAGAGAACAACTTGAGGAGCTTGCTTTAATCAAGCTTAAAAGCTACGAAGAACAGAATCACATTTTATGTCTTTAGAGGCTAAACCAACATGTAGTCAATTAGGTGACATCACTTCTACAAAAAAAGCAGAACATCTTTGTTTAATCAAAACAAACAAACAAGATTAGAAGTTTAAGTGCTGTGATTTAGGAAAGATTCACATTTTGAATTAAATCCTGGAGGACTATGGACGTGGCAGTGATAAATATTAATCACATGAAATCTGGTGGTCAGCTTAACAGTTGTGTTAGTTTAAATGTGAAGATGAATATTTTTGCATTTTGCCAAGGAAGATGAATTCATAGTATATGCAGGTGTCATGGGTATATTTGGTCCTTTTCCTTGTTTGTTATTTTCTTAATTAAGTCTTCAAATTGAGCTTTTCAACACCTAGATCCATAAAATGAATTTAAACAGAGCTGAGGGACCTATTTATATACTGTATTTTCTATTAGCTATTTGCCACGATGCAGGAGGGGACACATCCTGCTAAGTGTTTTAGAAAATGCAGAGCCTTCCCTAAAGAGATTACAATACTGACAAGTCAAAGAATAGGAGTGTCACCACACTGCCATCAGTCCTGTCATTTAGGTTCACAATTTACATGCAGTCACTGAGCCATATCTCTGTGGGTATTCCTACCCAAGCTCTATCTCAAATGTCTTCTTTCACCATAATGTTTCTAAAATGCAACCTTTCCCACCAATGCCATGACTGCTACTCAAAGAAGCTCTCACTGCATCATTGCATGTTGAATACTGCTGTGTCCTTCTTCCACAGTCTTGACAAATGCAGTCCTGCGAAACAGCTTGTTCCTGTAGGCCGTCACCCTACCCACACTGCTGTCTTGTTGCAGCCCTCCTCCTCCTCCCTCATATCACAGGCCAGCCATGGATGGACCTTCACCAGCAAGGCAGTTCCCAGCTGGTCTGCACGTGTCCTCCTCCTGTGGGCTTCCTAAGCACCTTTGCTCTTTCACATCTCATCATTTGAAGGAGATCCCTGTAGACATCAGATTACTAGTTTTTTTTATCATCTCTTTAAGCCATTTTTCTAGTATGATGGATACAAAACACACTGACATGCTGCTGGCATGTTAAGGCCATTGCTTATCATGCTCAGAGATACGATGTCACTCATTTCTTACTGTCCTCAGCTGTCAGTCTGTGTCCATCCCCGTTCCCTAGCCCTAGACTCTCAGCTTTCTCCAGCAGTAGTTGTCCTCTGTTCTTTTTTACAGCACCTGGCACAAAGGGATCTGGCTCCTAGATATACAGCAATACAAATAATCATAAATGAAAATAAATGAGTTGAGAAATTGCCTGCAGTCACACAGCAGGGCAGTGGCTGATGTAAGATTAGAAATTTTGGGACAGCTGGTTGGAAAACATGAGCCTTAGTCATGTTTTTCTGATTGAAAAATCATATTTGGGATGAAAATTTAAGCTGTAGCTGTAAAACTCAGGGACCTCTCTTGTGAGGACTAGTTTCTATGATTTTCTTACAATCGTAATGCAGACAAGGCCTACAGAGCTGATTTTAGGCACATGGCAAAAGCTGTGCAGCAAAAATTTTTGTTGTCTTCCTTTCTCCTTCTTTTTGATCTTAAAGCTTTGCCAGTGTTACATCCCCTCACCTGCTAGAGGTAGAAATTGTTGAGTCACAGCTCTGACCCATGCACAAACCAAGCTTGTTAGCAAAAGGCATCTCTTTTGACCTCCAGGTCACTCTCACACATCAATGGTTAACTGTTGGCAATAGCTGGACCTCTGGGGATTGCAAGATAATCACTTTTTTTTTTAATACTGGGAATTTTTTGTTTAAACTCTGTTAGCTTGTTACTGCGTGAGATTAAACAGAAGTAAGTCTGACAGTGTTATGAGAAGTAGAGGACTCAACAACGTACCTTAAACCCAACAAACTGTACTATTCACTGATCTGACTGACTTTACTGTGCAAAGGCTGAAGTTTAGTCCAGAAGTTACTGTTTGCAGTTTTGCCAGCAGCACTATTTATAGTTTCAATCAATTTGAAATACATCAGAGTTGGACAATGCTGCTGTGCATGTGTGCAGGTGGAGAACACATTTATATCCATCTACAGCCTGTACAGCCTCCATTCCACAAATTTGTCAGAGCCAACCCCTCTGAATAAACTTAACTAATGTATTTAAAGCCTTCTCATCCCCAGGAATCAAGAGAAACTTAACTGCTTCATGGATTAGGGATAGTGCTTGGAAATAACTTCCTGGCTCTTTGAGTGGTCTCATCTCCTTAGCTGATAAGAGCAAATTTACAGTCTTCATTTAAGGACAGAAAAAGAGAGATTTCAATTTAAAACGTAGTAAATTTCTCAATGAGTGGAAGCATTAAGTTTTATGACAACTTCCAGCTAAAGTCTGAAACACCCTTCTGCACAATGATAAGACAAAGAAACTAGCTTCATCAGATTGTGTATTAGACATGCTTTAAGCTAAAAAAGAGCATTTGCAGGTACTTGCTAGTTAAAGTGACAGCAAGATGTTCATCTCATCTAACCCAAGTTGTCTCCAGCTGCAGCTGTCCACAGATAAGATGATTGCTCCAGACTGCTTAACAGCAAGGGAAGGAAAGAAGCACTTTTGAGGCATGATTCATGTGATCCATATTAGAAAGCTACATTAAGATCGCATGAATCACAGTGGAGAAGAGACTATAATCTTCATTCATTGTAAAGGAAGTGTAGGCAAGCAGCTCAGACATCAAGATTTAGTCACAATAACTTCTTTCTCTGGACACTTCAGACAGATGATTGTTAGGGTGCAGACTTACTGTGTAGATAATTTTGTCCAGATGAGGTTTTCAGAAGAGGCTGCTCAGATTTTTAAGTACCTATATTTAGTTGTCTTTTACTAGGAAAGTCTTTCTATTATTTTGCTAAAATTTTCTGCACTACCCATTTTTCATGTGCTTGCAAAATTCCAGAATTTGGCACCTGTAAAAAACTTACAATTCTTTGGTAATTCAATAATTTGTAAACTGTAAGTTTTCAGTGAATTAAATATCTCTTTTAAAATTTTTATAATAAAACTAATCACTTCTACAGTCATATGCACTATCAATGTCTGTAAGTCTTGCAGACCTTAGTAAACTTTTCAGTCCCCCTGACCTGAATTCCTAAGTTCATAATGAAGTATTTTCTGCAGAGATGTTTGATAAAAGCAGATGATCAATTGCTCACATTCATCCTCAAAGAGAGAACACAATGCGATGGAATAGAAATCCAGTTGAGAAAACCTAGGTTAAATGTTAGGAAAAACTAGATAAACTCTGAGCGAAGTGGTGCACACTGCCAACAGGGGTCATGGAATCACCACTACTTGAGTATTCAGGACTGGGCCACCCATCTCTTTGGGAATGGCTCAGGAGTAAAACAATCAATCCTACTGTGAGGCAGGGAGATGGACTTCATGACCTACCAGCAGTATCTTCCAGGCTAAATGAGCCCATTATTCATGGGGCTAATAAAAAGTCAAAGGGGAAGACTTCTGGGGAAAAAAAATGAAAAAACCCAGCACTTAAAATGTTTGGTTTGTTCCTTTTCTTTACCAGACTTACTTTAAATACCAGATAAAAGAAAAAGAAAAAAAATATCAAAAGCATTGCATCTACTCTTTTTTGTTTGAAATTATGTTTTTAAAACATTAGCTTTGAGAGGTAGCTTAGCTTAGATTCAGATCTAAGTTTTACACCAGATCTTTTCCCTATAGAGGGGTAAATCAAATCTTGATAGCAACAAATAGTCCAGATCTATGCAATTTTTTTTTTTTTGTCTCAGAACTGTCAAGTATTGGCAATATAATTTGCCCTCTCTTCCCCTATCCAAAAGCATGGATTTATCATCTCCTGCATGCATCAAAACTGTTCTGTGGCAACCTTCTTCAGTAAAAGATAAAAATTAGATACTTAAATTGTGGCGTATCACTCAGTTCTCCAGCTGAGCAGTGATAGTGGTGGTATAAAACACTCCCTCCTCTTTACAGACTACAAAAGATAAATTCAAAGGACAGATCTTTAATTCTTTTCAGACTCCAAAAGATAAATTCAATGGACAGATCTTTAATTCTTTTCAGACTCCAAAATCCTGTTCAGTATTTACCTGTGAGTGTCAGGGCTGAGAAGTGTTAATATACTAAGTGCAATTTTATTAGGCAAGCAAAACACTCCCTTGGCCTGTAAATTCTACTGCAATGAGATAAAAATTAATCAGGTCAGTAGGTGAACTCTACTGTTCTGTGTTGCCTGAATTTCACACACAACAGCTTCATACTTTAGCAATCAAATATTAGGTCAGTGTAATTCCAGTTCCTGGCAATATCCCTCTGATAAAAGAGGGACATATTAATTAGAATATTAAAAAAATAATAATAATAAAAAAATAACGTCTTTGATTACTATGCTACATAATTCTAAATGTACAGTGATGGGAATTTTCCCCCTATGTTTTCAGCCCCATTACATGGAGGCAACATGTACTAGTGTCAGTGTAACATTCCTGTGCATTTTCAGAACCCCTAAGAGCAGTTTTATTTCCTGGAAATTATTGCTATAGAGCTGACGTGGAAAGTGCAGATCAAATGTATTGGTAATCAAAATTTTAAGTTGGTCTGTGACAATGTTCTAATAACTCAGTTCCCAAATATTCAAGCAGCCATTATTTCAATACATCTTTTAATGTCTTACTATAGAATAAATAAAAGCTGCAGCTGTTGCATGTAAGCCATTCTAAAACTTGCTTTCCAGTAAAAAAGTTATATGATTTTCTAAACCTTTTTAACCTCGGCAGCAATATTTCAAACTAACAGTTTATTCAATTAAAAAGGAACATTTAAAAACAGACAATATTTTTTAAGTATCTTAGCAACAGGTGATTGAATCCTTGCCTGGAACTATGAGAGAAGTTTTGCCAAATGGGCTGCATTCTAACGATATCTTTCATATAGCAAATGGAATAAATCTAATATTGTTTTGGACAAGTTACATAAATTACATCATAATACAAAATTCTTTATGTGTTTTCAACAACAATAGATGACGGACCAATGAAAGAAGTGAGAAAAGAGTACATGATTTTGTCCTCTCCAGCTGTGGTAGTTAAAACCAGGTAGCGAGTTCAGATACTTGGCCCCAAAATCTTTGCTTGAATACTTCTCCCACCTTTCATACATACAGACAGCATACAAGCTCCAGCTCTGTCCCTGAGGTAATTTCATGGATTAAGAGAGAGTCTTACTGTTGAATAAGGTACCTTGCATCTCTGTTAAAATGTCTTCTGAGGGGTGGTTGAGTGAGGACATGACACTAAACTTAGAATCATAGAATGCTTTGGGTTGGAAGGGACCTTAGAGATCATCTAGTTCCAACCCCCCTGCCATGGGCAGGGACACCTTCCACTAAACCAGGTTGCTCAAAGCCCCATCCAACCTGGCCTTGGACACTGCCAGGGATGGGGCATCCACAGCTTCTCTGGGCAACATTTTCCAGTGCCTCACCACACTCATAGTAAAGAATTTCTTCCTAATATCTGATCTAAATCTACCTGCCTTCAGTTTCAAACTGTTACTCCTCGGCCTACCACTACAGCCCCTGTTTAAGAGTCCCTCCCCTTCTTTCCTGTAGGTCTCCTTTAGGTACTGGAAGGCTGCTATAAGGTGTCCCCAGAGCCTTCTCTTCTGCAGGCTGAACAACCCCAACTCTCTCATCTTGTCCTCATAGGAAAGGTGCTCCTTCTGCAAAATCAATGGAGATCACACGTAGTCTTTTGATTTTGAGGTAGATCTCTGGAGATTGCTCAGTAACTCTGAAATACTGCCCTAAAACTTCGAGTGTCCAGTGTGGGTACCATACTATCATGTCACAAATTCTTAGCCTAAAGAAACCAAGCAAAACCAAAAATGCTACCACCAGAGCCTGTTCTTTAGTTGAAGCTTACTGCTACAAATGTATATGACACAAAATTGATCCTTTGCAACATATCAGTCCAATACTGGTGAATCGAAACTAATTGTCTATGACCAGAACAGTGAGAGTGGGGTTGAGCAACGCTTAGGCACTATGGGTTCAACTCTTTCAGCGATATCACAGTAACAATAAAAACACCTCCCTTTCGGGTAACAAAAGAAAAGCTTTTTCCACAGTAGGCTCAGAGTGTAAATGCACCTGTAGACAGAAGTTATTTTGTCTCCCTGCCCAACATTGTCCCCATCTTAATCAGAAGCCTTTTTTCTATTTCCAGAGATCCCTGCATGCCTTTGCCTCCTTTGCCAGGGGAATTCTTAGACAGGGCCAACAACATGAGCTGTGACCAGAAAGCACTACCTGAGGGAAATGTGAACTACTGCAGACAGGAAAGTGTGACATGCTCACTTCTATTGCCATGCCCAATCAGTTGTCTCTTAATAGCAGCACAACTTCTTACCAAGGACACCCTTCTCTCCCATAATCTCCCACTGAAAAATTCTTCACAGAAGAAATGGTAAATAGAATAGAATAGAATAGAATAGAATAGAAAGAATAGAAATTTCAGTTGGAAAGGACCTACAACGATCATCTAGTCCAACTGCCTGACCACTTCAGGGCTGACCAAAAGTTAAAGCATGTTATTAAGGGCGTTGTTCAAATGCCTTTTAGACACTGACAGGTTTGGGGCATCTGCCACCTCTCTAGGAAGCCTGTTCCAGTGTTTGACCACCCTCTCAGTAAAGAAATGCTTCCTAATGTCCAGTCTGAATCTCCCCTGATTCCCACATGTCCTGTCACCGGATCCCAGGGCAAAGAGCTCAGCACCTCCCTCTCCACTTCCCTGCCTTGGGAAGCTGTAGATAGCAATGAGGTTGCCTCTCAGCCTCCTTTTCTCCAAACTAGACAAGCCAAAATTCCTTAGCTGCTCCTTATAGGACATTCCTTCCAGTCCTTTCACCAGCTTTGTTGCTCTCATCCTGATGCAGTATATTAAAGTTGTTATCCCCTTTAGGGGAATTTCTTCAAGCCTAAAATGATGATAGAGTGCAACTGTCTATCCTGACACTCATTTTTCTTCCACCTAGTATGTCTTATCTATCCACCATTGGCAGAGCCCTGAACACATCTAATACTCTTCCAGGAAAGCAGCAAATATTGTTATGCCTATGTCTGTGCTCTTCTTTGTTGTGAAACAGAACGCATTCTCCATCCACAAATCACAGAAATGGAACTCCTTTGCCCTCCAACTTCTATCTTATAAGATTGCTTAATGTTTCACTATCTGCCACTAGTCAATAACTAAAGGTTCTGCATAAAGATCATTGAAATTAACTAAAAAAAAAAAATAATGAGATGAGTAAAAGATCTTTGGTAACTTAATTATTTTGTCTTATTATGGGGGAAGAAGAAGGAAGAGGGGGATGTTCACAGTGATGGCGTTTGTCTTCCCAAGTCACCGTTAGGCGTGCTGGAGCCCTGCTTTCCTGGAGATGGCTGAACACCTGCCTGCCCATGGGAAGTGGGGAATGAATTCCTCGTTTTGCTTTGCTTGCATCTGTGGCTTTTGCTTTACCTGTTAAACTGTCTTTATCTCAACCCATGAGTTTTCTCACTTTTACTCTTCCAATTCTCTCCCCCATTCCAGCTGGGGGGAGTGAGTGAGTGTCTGTGTGGTGCTTAGTTGCCAGCTGGGATTAAACCATGACATGAATGTCCATAAAACTTAAATAATATTACACCATACTCCTTCAATAAGTAATCTGCTTTATAAAATTCCAGTTAAAAAATAATTTTTTAAAAATGTCCAAATATATTGTGCTTCAAATTGGTTTGGTGGTGGTGGTCTTTTTGTTGTTCTTTTTTTAATTGAACAGAGTTCAGTTTTATCTTGGAAAGGAAAATTACGATATTTATGTATTTATATGGGTCACAATTTCTCAGGAGGTTCTAATATGAATGTATGTGGAATGTTACATATTTGTTATGCTGCTTAAAACAATATATGTGCTAGTTAAAGCGAATAAATATTTGGAAAAATAAGGTAACTCTATACATTCTAAAATTACAACAACGGTATGTATTCTGTTACTGCCAGGTTCCTGCCATCCTTTAATTCAACTTTTAGCCATATGATACCTCTAATGGATATTTTCAGACTTTTAATGTTGAAAACAAGTTATAAACAATATTCATACCAGCTGTATCATTGGGAGGTAAATGAATCACGTATTCCAGTGCAATAAAAAGAAATAAAAATGAGATATAGCTGAAATAACATAGAGACAAAGACTTACTTTCCCTTCTTTCCATATCTTCATCACAATTCAAAAAGCTTCATCATTTCAGAGGTGAGTCGGGAGATTTCCATACACAGCTAGTTTGTTTGCAAAGAATGAAGTGTTTCCTACTTCACATAAGTGAAGAACATTGTGTCATGCTGAGTGATGAACCATTCTCCTTTGCCACTGACAGTGCGTCATGCTATGCCTTCGAATGTACAGCAAGACGTGTTAATGTGTCAAGTCACGCTTCCTTGGAACACCTCACTGGGTTCATAAACACAAGCTCCTGCACATGCACAAGAGAGAAAATCTGAAGAGAATGAAGCAGTATCAGCAGAAGAGACCAAACCAGTTCTGAAGGTGATGTTGAGGGCAAAAAGGTCTGGAATGGAGACCTGTAAAGAATCACAAATTATTTTTTTTTGCCATTCTAGAAGCTGTTGCCTGAAGGACATGTACAGATGGTATGCATCCAATAAAGCCACAGGGGGGTTTGATGGGTCAGTGGTAAAGAACATAAAACAGACCAAAGAAGCTGTAGGTCTGCATTAAGGTCTCTTTAAGGTGTGTGTTTTCTCATTCCAGAAAGCTAACGATGAGAAATTTTAATGGGGAAATGGGAGGAACATCTTATCTTGTCTTACTGAATGTCTACATTATTAGAAGAAAATGGAGCTCACAGAAATTGCTGAGACATCCTGTGAAGAAAAGGGTGAACTTAATCTGAGGGTAGGTTTGGGAATAGATGCATAGGTTAATCATCACTCATTTCTCCAAGTTCATTAAAAAATTTTGAAAACTTCAGGGAAATTAAAAGTTCAGCTAGAAATGCTCAGCCTGGGCTTATATTTAAAATGGTCAGGATTTTGATGAGTAAAAACCTCTGATGTAACATACTGCTTTATTTTTAACTGATTTATTAATCAACTAAAAAAACACGTCTGTTTGCTTAAGTCCAAAAGCACTCCATCCTTGCACCAGACATAAGCTGAAAAGAGGCTTCTTGCAAGAGTTTTTCAGTTGTGCTCCCGTGCCTGATGACTTCAGTAGGAGGTATGCTGGTGCTTGTCCAAGAACTGCCCCTAAACCAGCTCATACATTCCTCCCTGACTGTGGCTCAAGAAATCCCCGCTTAGGACAGAATTGTCAGAGAGAAAACAACATCCAGCTGAGATCCAAGGTGGATGTCTCACTAATTGGATCGCGGTCTTTCCAGAAGAGAAGCACATACCTCCAGCTTTTCTCTCCTCTCCTACTTGTGCCTCACCAGGGGAAGACCAGGACTAGGGCAACTAAGTCTTTACTTTTCCCAGGAAGTAATTATTTTTTTTTGGTTGTTCTGATTTGCTTTAATCTGACAAATGTAAAATATTATAGACTTTCAACTAAAATGTCCCAGGCTAGCAAAAATGATCTTGTCAGCCTTTCAGAAAATGGTAGGATTTTGGTTAGAACTGCAGCTAGTCTTATGGTTATACAAAAAATTCCAGGCCTGCTGGTCTGCTTGGAGTAACCCTCCTCCATTTTGCTGTCTGTCCCAATACCTGGTTCCTTTAGTCAAACATCTTATTAAGGGTATTCATCAAGCAAGACAAATTCTCTAAGCAACCTGAGAGGAGTCTCACACCAATGAGTAAGGACCACTGCTCTGGACAACTGTCCACAGCTCTGGACAGCCTACTCATTCCTGGTTCTTCTCTTTTGAAAAAGAAAGTTAGCGCCTGCATGCTCTTTCTTCCTCTGTTCCTATTAATTTTTGCAACATCCAGTACAAAATGAAGGGAAGAGGTACCTCTTGCTGCTTCCTTTTCACATCTCAACCTAATAATAGTTTTTACTTTGAAACATTATTATGCTTCATATTATTGACACAAGTAGAAAAGCCTACTTTTGTTTTATATCATAGCTTTGTTCAGATTTATATTGGTGGCCATCTAAATGAGTTAAAGTGCTTCAAAGTTGCCTTGGATAAAATGAAGGCAATTTTCCTTAGCAGTTTTTGTAAAAGTATTTTTCAATCTACAGGTGGTAAAACAATAAGAATATTTAGTGTATTAACCAGCAAATGTTGATATAAAATTAATTATTCTAAATACCATAATGATGTCATTGGAACAAGCTGGAGAAGTCTACAGACACATAGAAAGTATTCAGTTAGGTTTTTTTCCTATAATCTGACAACAAGATAATATTTGAGAAATCAGAAGCCTATATTCACATGCCCATGTTTTAATAATATCGTATTCTACTTTTAAATAAAGGAAAAATCAGAGAATCTTTCCCCTTCAGCAGTGGCAGTGGAATAGTCTGCTGGAAGTTCCATTCCATGAAGTGACATTTCTTTTCCAAAATGAAATGTCTGAATGTTCTGCCAATCACACAGTCCAGTTGGCCAAATATTCTCTATTGCTTTGTACAGGAGTATGGACATGTGTTCAGTGCTGGGCACTTTTGAGAAATTCAGCTTAGAAAATATCACTGACCAGTACAACAAAACACCATCTGGAATTTGCTAAAACAACACTATTCGCTTCTTATGTCATTTGTACGTCAAGGTGGTTTTTGATCCTAGCATCCACAGGTTTGAACTGAGGTAAATTTTCAGGAAATACTCCCTTTTCAATTTATTTGTATGTAAGGGTTCAAAGCTATTTTTTCTTGGATTTTCAAATGCATAAAATCATTGCCCTCTCTATGCTCTGGGAAAGTGTGTTTTCGGAAAGGGCATCAGGATCATTTTCTTCCATCATTCTGATCCTCTGAGCAGACCAGGTAAATTACATGTAGAAGATGAATACAGAAAACGCAACCTGTTCAGTTGCCCTTCAGCACAGCTAGGTGAAGAAGAGCCCTCTCCACTATCCTCTGCTCAATTCAGGAAACCCTCAATCCCTAGAATATTTTAAAAGTAATTCTTAATTATTTTATTTAATTAGATACAAAATACTTTTGAGTTGTGTAATGTGGTGTTGGGAACTGGATGACTCAGTAAATGTAGCTTAGTAGCTTCATATTCAATTCTAAAATAAGCTATTAGAATGGACAACATATATGCCTGAGCGATTCTGAGCACCCACAGCTTTAATTGATTCCAGCTGGTTTTATGCAGTGTTCAGCTTCCCTGATAGTCAGATCACTATTAACTACCTACTAACTTCAATCTCTGAAATCATAGAGGAGAGCCAAGATCTGAGACTGGAGAATGGTCTAAGGCTTGTTCTTTAAAACCAAAATTTTCTTATCTGTAAGGCACCTTTCAATGTGCCTTTCAAGTATATATTGTCCCTAAATTTCCCTTTACTTCATCTTTTTTTTTTTCCATTTTGTTCTATGGGGAGTTTTTTGTTTGGGTTTTTTTTGTTGTTTGGTTGGGTTTTTTTAAAGCTGAAGCATGATTTCAATTGCATTGGTCCAGAGGATATCTTTGGCACTAGATTCCAGGGAGCTGACTGTGGAGAAAACAGATCATGAGATGAAAACACATGTTGCCTGTGAGGCATGTCACCCTTAAAAGTTAACTGTGATGCAGAACGGAGCTCTGCAGCCCACTAACTTGCTCTCTGTCACGCAGCTGAAATGGTGGTGAGAAAGAGCTGCTGCTGGTAGGCAATAACAGAGCCCTGGGAGAGGGGATCTGAAGGGGCAGCAGCAGAAGATGAAATGGCAGGAGGACCCCAGAGGCAGGGATGAGAGGCAGTAACAGTATTTTGCATGGATCAGTTCATGAAAGAATTGAAGGAGGAAACAGTGGAGCTTACCTGACGGCAAGTTGAAAACCCAGTGCAATATGCAACACCTGAGCGTGGAGGAGCCTGTAATGGTGCTGCTGTACAAGACACTACATTAAACTACAGCACTACTGAGCTAGCTCTAAGTGAACTGAAGACTTAGACCCGTACACGGGAAGGCTATAGATGCACAACACAGTGGGGTGTAGGCACTGGCTCACGGGCTCAGTTCTTGGAAGTTGCATAACTGTGTTGGGATGACATTGCTCTCCATTTATTTGGCTTGCATGTACAGATGTGATAATTAGGCTTTCGGCTCTATGAGTAGTTCATTCAGTGACTGTTCCAGTCCCATCATTTCACAATCAGTTACTCAATGGAGGCAGATCCTAATAATTTTATATATATTTTTTAAATGCACTTCTCACAGATATAAGACACATTAGTAAGTTTTGGTGTTTTGGATTCAGCAGGAAAATTTGGCCAAAGATCATTCCTAGTTATAGGAAAGTGGTTACTTTTTAATAATTGTTCATTAGAAGAGCCTAAAAAATGTGTTTGTATTTCATGCCACCATGGTTTGTATTATTTGTAATTTAAGTCTTGGTCTTACATTTTGACCACCTGGATGAGTACTTCATCTGCATTTACTGGGTCTCTCAATACAATAGGGTGAAGGATGTATTTGGAGGTTTGAAGTCATACATATTGTTTTACCTGTCAAGTATCCTGTTCAATCATTAATTACCTAGTAGTCATCAGGTATCATCACTAATGTATTACCATTAAATGTGGTCCCCTAATCAAAACTCCACAGTCGAACACCTTGAGGATTTAATGCTGCGGGGGACAGAAAATGACACTGGAATCAGGATATGGCATTTGCTAGTAAATGCAATGTTTTTGAAGTTACTGAATATTTCAGTGACAAAATCAGAATTAAAGTAGAATAGTTCCTAGCTGAAAGACATACAGTCTAATCACTGTACAGGCACCTTTGTGGTCTAAAATAGGAATAGATTTTAATATGCTTTTCTATTTTAAAATATACACAGAAACGATGATGAGGACATTAGTAAATGACGCATAGTCCTTAAGATCAATTTGTTCAAGCAGCTAGTACATGAAATACATGATGCAGTCAAACTAATGAAGTTTTAATTTGAAAGCAACTTGTTTGCATAGTTCCTGATTTTCAAATGTCAGAAGCCAGAAAAAAAACCTCTTTCAAACTGGTTATATACTTGAGATTTCAGAATAAAGAAATGAATCAAATAGATAGTAAACCATAGTAATTTCTGAAAGTATTAAAAGTATCATATGTCAGTGATACCTACTTTGCTCCTCTCACTTGGGACCTCACAGACTGATAAGCAAAGAAAAACGTTATAACCCAGAAGTAAAACTGTTGCGTGATTATAACCCTGACAACCTCCTCCTAATGAGCTTCCCTGCAGATAGGGAGAAGAAACAGCTTTGATCTCTCAGAGTGAAGGATCTGAATGAACCGCTGTTTTAAGGAAAGGAATCTGATTAGGTCTACTCTCCTAGTAATCAAAGTCACAAGCTACCATTTGAGGTATTTGTGAAATTCAGATAAGATTAGTTGCTCCTTGGATAAGCCACTGCAGTCAGTAGGAGCTAAGTTTGTCTGGGATATGACCACAGGAGATATCACAATCAGAAATGAAGAATAATCTTGGTGAATATTTTACACAGTAGAGCACCTTCTATTAGAAAATGTAAATCAGCATTAAAGATTTGTAATCATTCTCATGATTAACAATCCTATCTCATCAATATCATCATCATTATTACCATTATTTGACAATGTGCTTTAAGCTGTTTGAAATTTAAAGGAAAGGCAGTCCCATCTCTAAGTAGCTCAGATGATAAAAAAAGAGGACATATTTATTTCTTATGACAACTCCTCTGAAGTTTGTTAAACTGCCTTATTTGCGCTAGAGCCATATTTGACTTCAGTGTACTTCTTCCATTTGGTAGACATGGATATTACACAGATTTACATCTGTATATAATGAATAATAAATAACCTGATAATTTATATCAATTTCCTCTCCCTTTTCATTTCTTTGCCTCAGTGGAAATGGGATAGAATGGATCTCCAGAACTGTCAGGCTGGGAGGCAAAACCAGACATACTGGTTCTTATTTTAGATCACTTATGGAAATGAGCATTTAGAGAAACAGGGGATATCTGAATGAGAAGCACTAGAACATCTCTGCCTGAGAAAGTCTTTTCTGATCTGAACCACAGTTCAGGTTTGGGCCAGAGCATCTCCTTGCTGCTGTATTACCTGTGGCCAGCAAACAATGCACACAGCACATGGCTTTTTTCTGACTGACAATTTTAACTGAGACACCCCTGAAAAATGAGTGGCCATTTAGATACACAAAGGAATTAAGAGGAATTTTAAGAAGGTAAAAGAAACCCAAACTGTTAGTTTTCAATTATTCTAAATTTTTAGAATAAATAACATTTTGTAAAGTAATAATAATTGGTTTAATATGTAAAAATTAAACAGATAAAATCTGTTCAGCAAAACTGTTCCCACTGCTAAACAAGGGTATTCTCCTGAGCAGATTTGGACACCTAAGGGTCACACAAAGGACCCAGAAATGTATTTTTTCTTTTGAAGCTATTATAAAACACCTACATTAATTTCCGTCAGATTTGGAGACAGATTTGTAGGGAACGGGGGGTGTGGCAGAGATCAGTGACTCATTTCAAGCTGTCACTGTTATTTGTGGTCAGCCAGAAGCAACTGATAACAGAGTATTATCTGCTAAGAGAAAAGCAGGGCAAGAAAGGGCTTATGTTTTGTTGTTCATTTAAAATTAATTACCCTCATCAAAATGAAGCCTTGAGAATTTAATTAAGCAGCTGCCTAAATACTGATATTTAAGGATGTTAGGCATCCCATGTCAGCCTACTAAACAAATGGTACAATAAGGATGCAAACTGCTTTGATCGAAGACAGCTTTTTCACCACTTAGTCCTCAAACCATCTGGCTATGTTTGGAAAATGTGGGATGGTAGCTACTCTAACTCTTATCTAAGGATAAGACTCTCACTGTCAAACATGTGCACCAGAAAGCAAATATTACACTCTTTTAGGCTTATAAAGTCTTCTTATTTCTCTAGTGAAATAGTATGTTTTGAAGATAATAAATTCCAGGACCTAAATGATAATAGTTTTCAGTGGTCTAAAATTTCCAGATCTTTCACTGCCAATTCAGAAACAGTGAAATTGCTTCAAGAGGCAGTATTCATCCAGTTACACTTAGAGGACAAGATAATTTGAGATTTCTCAGTTATTACACAACCATCTCCAAACTTGAAGAGGGGTTGATTCTCAACACTTTCTGAATAACTGGGCCTCCTTCCAAGTTGGGCTTTTGGTTGTTTGGGGTTTTTTTTCAGCTCAGATACCTGAAATTAAAAGCCATTCATGAAAATGTTGGCTCTAGGAACTCAGCTTCACAGCCCTTCACAACTTTGCCCCTGCCAAAAATCTCATATCACTTCATTTCCATATATTCTCACTCTACAGTACCAGTCTGCACTGCTTCCACTTTCATTTCCAACTGTGTTGTCCACACTGTCACTTCAGATTAGGACTTTTTTCCTAGCACAGCTCCTCATCTGACACCATTTTTTCATTTACTTTCTTTTCAACAGCCTGTTTTTTCTGACAACCTCTTAGAAGAAAATTTGCATACAAATCCACATTCTGTAGCGGATTTATTTCTAACTTCTCCATGAGAAAAATAACAGAGTGTAGGAAAAAACAAAAGTGCTATTGACCCTTGTAGAGACACCTGGATACAAGGAAGAAGAACTATATGAACACAGCCATGCTCTGTGTGGATCATTAGCAGTTCTCCATGGGTTACCAAGGGGCCACAAATTACAGTGCAAGTGTCACCAGCCAAAATTATTTACCCCAATTGTCCTGACTTAAGAGAGAGTTTCGGTTTGGACAGATATTATTCTTCAAAAAACTTGGAGGAAGAATACTGGTTTTGTCTGAATCTAACTGTGTATATTCATATTAGTGACTAATTAAGTTTAATGGGAGCAGATAAGAATATTAAAGCTGCTGATGCATAGGTCTGTTATATGAGGCTGAGGACGCTTCTTCAGACTGGATTTAGCCTAGTCTCCAGGGCTCACTGTTTCCACGACACATGCATTTCACAGCTTTCTGGAAGAAAAGGTGTTCAGTGGAGTTCATAGATGATGGGTTCACACATCTGTAGAAGTGGGCATCTAATATCAAATTTCTTATTAAGTTACAAACTGGTGTAAAAGCAAATTTAATAGCTTGATTTTTTCTTTTGAATGTGATTCACCTTTGCTGGCACTGTACTCTTATTTTTTCCCCTTTTCCAGTCCATGTTTTTCTGAAAAGAGTTCATTACCTTCCAAAGACCATTTTTCTTTAAAATTGTTTGATGAAGTTTGAAAGAATTTAGTTTCTTCAAAAGAAGGGTGTGCATCTGATGTTGGCCTTTCAGATAAAATCAGATAGGATTTGTCTGTTGATTGCAGGAGCTTAACTCTCACCAAATGTTTCTACTGAGGATTTTTGTTGTTTTGGGTTTGTTTCTCTTTTCTTTACTGGAAGAAAGAACATGCTCTTCACTGTATTTCTGCATTTGGCTCTGAAAAGGACAGGCCTCTGCCTCCAAAGGGGGGGATATTTCAGCTTTTTTATATTGGTAAATAAGAAGTGGTTGCTGGAATGGAAATATTGAGGTTCAGAACCTCTACTGTAAAGCACTAGGGGATGCATCTCATATTACTGGACACATTTGCATATTTGGGGTTTTTTTTAAGTCCAGTAGACGTTGAACTCATTTGTGTATATTCCTAGGGTCAGAGATTTAAGCGATGCTCCTATATTTTAGTGATGCTCCCATCCAGGTGGATGCTGGATGCCTGCTAACTGGCCAGCAATTGCACAATCAGACCTTATGGTTTTCCCATATATATTATTTCCTGATTTATAACATGGAACTAGATTAAATACCAGATGAGCTCATTTTACAGGTGCATAAATATAAAAGCTGTGCTCCAAGAATGCACACTGACTGTAGTGTGCACTAGTTTCTTTGGCAAAAGTGAAGGGAAGAAAACACAATTGTTATCTAGAGTATATACTTGCATATTCCACAGCAATGTAAGTATGCTATAAGCAGTGGAAGACAGGCTTCTTAAAGCTGAAAGCATCACAAAGCAAGTGAATAGTGAGCAGTCTGGTCCCAGATCACCACCTTACACATAAGTTCAGTATCAGCGGACATATTCCACAAACTACATCTGTAAACATATTTTAGGTGTAAAGCAAAAACCAGTTTTGCTATTGGCTTTCAAAGAATCATCTCAAATGCAAAATCTTTGGAACATCCATATCAAACACTGACACACAAAGAGAACTGATTTGAGAACTGATTTGCCTGAACCTGGTATGTAGTGTTGATAAACTCATATCAAAGAGCTGTGGGGATTTTGATTGGGAGACCTGACTTTCCTTTGGCTGTTATAACAACTAATAAGATTTGTAACTATTGGCTACAAGACTTGAGAAGGATTTTGTTTTGAACAGCAAGAAAAATGTATACTTCTTTTCAAGATGAATATAAATTATTACTATTTCTTAAGGAGTCTTCAGTTTTCATTATGTCGCCTATAAGAACCTTTCTAACTGGAAAATTACATACAGCATACAGCAAAGCATGGATTGTTTCTTTTTTTTTTCTCAAGGGGTTTTAAACTGATCTTGTATTAGTAGGTTAAACGCATTCAGTTCTAGAAGACATGACAGCCTGAAGTAAAAAAAGAATTTAAAGGTGAAAGGGTTATCAACTGAAGAAAATTGTCCTGACACCAGTCTCCTGCAATTGTGGGCAGATGAATTATGTGATTTTAAATGAGATCTCTCTGGTAAATTTTCCATGCTAAAACAAAAAAGTTAATATGCATTATTTCAAAATAATTCCTCTTGCACTTGTCCCTCATATATGCAGAGGAATAAAATTCTTTGCTTTGAAAGAGAATGTTTTTATAAAAACCTTTAGTTTTTTTCCTCAAAAGAAAGGCCTACACCATGTTTTGTTTCTAATTCTAATGTGCTTGTGCATGCATGAGTGTGTATGCCTATACCTATTTCTATGTGCCCAGACACATACATATTTTCTGTGTATACACAGAAAATACAGGTATCCACACATGCAGAAAAGCAATAGTTAAACAGTCTGGCATGAAGTCTTTTGAACTACAGACACTTTAAGCAGAATTCGTCAGGGTTAGGTCAAATTCTTTGACCTGCTCATTTTTAAACAGTAGTAGATCTCGGTTTTATTGGATGTATTTTACAAAAGCAATCTTGCTGCTGTTATGCAGCAAGTATTGTTTTTGTCTGTCAGCTTTAAACCATGTTTCAGAAGATTGCCTTGCTGTTATGGATAAAAATTAAAAAGAAGAAGAAGGGGAAAAAAAAAAAAAAGCCAACCCAAATCTCCTGTCTCTCTTCAGCGGAGCTGCATTCAGCTGGGAATTCCATGCGGCTTTATAGACTTCCCGCTTTACCATAGGCAAAGCCGTTCTTCTGTGGCTTAATTTCTTCTTCTGTAAGAAGGGGGATTAAAATAGATAGAAGTATTAGTGGAATGCCACTTCCATGAGTGTTAGAGATTGAACCGAGGCACTGAGCAACTAAAGCTTTTCCCTCTCCATGTTGAAAGACCCCAAGCTGCAGGCTAAGTGGGAGCAGGAACTCTGTAAACCCCCGGGAGTCATTTCGAGCCTCACACTTGCCCACAATATGCCTTGGGTTTGCCTTACAAAGCCTCATCGCGTAGAGGAAGACTATGAAAAGGAAGGAGGATAACAGGAACCCCGACTCCACAGCCAGGATTAGATGGATGCATCCACTGAGCGCCCCTGACAGGTAAAGAATAACATCACTGTTTGTAACTTGACGTGTCTTTAACAAACTGAACTGAAAGTCTCAGCCTGAGTATGGGCTCGGATCAGATTGCTTTAGCAACTTGAATAACTCCTGTCCCTTTCTCTAGCCCTGAAACAATGTCACACGTTGACCTTGTCCCTCCAACTCAAACTTTCTCTCCTCCGAAGCAGAGCAGTGCATTCAAGCCACCCATGGGCAACGGACCGTGCCCCATGCCAGCTCCCAGGCTGTGCCCAGGGCAGTCGGAGCGAGTGCCCGCAGCTCCAGCCAGCCCGGAGCCAAGGACCACGCAGGACAGGGGGCTGAGTTTCCTCCCGCAGTTTGTTTTCTACCACATTCAACAGGGCTTAGGCCCCTGGCCGTCCCTTCTTGTCACACTGGTTACACTCGGCGATGCTGCTTCTGATTTTTGCCTCAGTTTCCTCCTGGGAAACATCATAAGAATATTTATCACTGAGCAACTGTATGAGTACAACATGTACCAGTACCTGAGAGCTGTTAAAATAAAGAGTAGGAACAAGAAACTTGGGCTAAATCAGATATGAAGCTTAAAGATCATTCACCTTTGTGAACAAGGCTAAGCCAGTTTACAGAGCCTTGACTCAGACCACAGAAAAGGAAATGGGAGTTAGGAAAAAAAGCAGATATGAGCCACGAGTGACATTACAAAAATACAAGCATATGAAAATCTGAGGTGCTTGAAGCTCTACAGAACCAAAAGGGTTGTCCTGACCTAATCCTATGAGGCAGCTGAAGTTTGAAGCTCCGTATGAGTTTCTCCGGGTTTGGATAGAAGGTGTAAGTAAAGGTAGAAAGCCTGTGGTTAGGGAGCAGCTCTGCAGAAATGCCTTGAGGGTCTGGGCAGGGGAAACCGCAGGAGCCAACAGCATGCCAGGGCAGCAGCCAGGGCCACCGGCAGGCTGCGGGCCAGGAGCTCCAGGGTCGGCATCGTCTCTGGAGCGCTTGCCCTCTGAGGAGGGGAGGAGGGAGCTGGTCCTGTTCAGCCTGGGTAAGGGGCAGCTTTGGGGGACCCAACGGCAGCCAGCCTGTGCCTCAGGAGAGCAGCGAGAAGGAGGATTGCTTACTGCGGCGCTTGGCGAGAGGACGGGAGACAAGAGGCACAGGTTGAAACAAAAGGGGTTCTGCTGGGATGTACTTAGAGAAGAGGTGGTGCAGGCTCCATCCTTGGAGGTTTCCAGTACCCAACAGGAAAAAGCCCTCAGGAACCTGGTCTGACCTTGTAGTAGACCCTGCTCTGAGCCTTCCAAGGTGCCTTCAATCCCAAATTATTCTGTGATCCTGTGATCTACAAGTTCAAACTGAATCTCTGGTAATCAGGGTGTTGTGTGTTTATTTGCAGTAAAGACTCCAACCTTCTTAAATAAATCATAAAAACCAGTTTTATTAAGGACACTAACTGCTTTTTTTACTGTACAACTTTTTTTCTTGCAATGCAAGGCCCATGTTCTAAATCCAACCTCAATTTAGTGTTGCATTTTATGTTCAAACCAGAAAAAATGTCAGAAAGAAATAAAAACAAACCAGATCCTGAGCAGTTGCTTAACTCTAAGCTTATTTCTATTGCACAGAAGCCAACCAAACCAGCAACAGGGTAGTGCCAAAGATCATCAGAACAGTCTGCCAAAGAAAAAGCCTTAGGCCTAGCTGCTGCTACTGGAAAACCCCAGACAAATGTCTGGCAACGAACTGGCCCTAGACTTACACATTGTTATTATGGAGGAGGGAATGATGACACAGTTTCCTGCACAATATTTATACACTTGTGCCCTGGAGCCTTGGCTTTTCACTCCAGTGGATATAAGAAGAAAACCAACTGCAGAAAAGGCATTTCTGTTGCCCAAGGTGTCGCCGTGACTATTTGTACTTTTTTTTCTTTCTATTTTACATTAAATTCCTAGATTCCCATAATGTTCTTAAATCAATGGGAGGATGCCATCATCACAGAGTTTGCCACCACCAAGAGCAAAGCAGGCAGCAGCTAATGGAGAAATAAGGGCATCAGAAAGGTGATATGAGGTGGGACAGTCAGACAGAAAGAGTGCTGAGAACAATGTCCAAGTCTCCTGACTCCCTCCTGTATGGGCTTCATCCTTCCTACTCAGCTCATTCCCATGCAGACAGATTGTGATGCTTATATTGCTGTGTAATTACAGCAAAAGCCAGTCTTTTATGTGCACTAGCACATGTACGCTCCTAGCCTTATGGATGTCTTTTGGGATAAAGGCATATATAGCTTATACAATTTATGTCAAACCCGTAATTCCAATGTCATTTCATATACACACTTGTTACGAGGTCACCAAAGGATATTTCTCCCAGGGCATTGCCTCATTTTCTTTTAATCAGTGCAACTGTTCCTGGACTGTGCAGGGGTTTTGGGGGTGGGCTTTCATTGTGAATTAGATTTAGATTATTGTGAATAAACTGAGCGATTTGATGTTATAGAGAGGAATTGGTAAAACTCTGAGAGAAAGAACATGATCTATTAACATGATAAGCAGATAGATAACTTTTTATAAAAGATTTTGTGATTATGCTTAAAATTTTATGAGTGCTTCCCACAATGTGCAACAAACCTCTCTTTACAGGTAAAGCTACTTTAATTAAGGAGCTGCTCTTCAGATCTTCTGAGTGGTGGAGTTACGTTAGTTTTTTTTTTCTAAGTCATAGACATGATAACTGAGTTTAGGATCCTGCTATGCTAAATTCTGTGCATTGATACCCTAGGAGACAGTTCAGCTCAGAAAAATTTACAAACCAAACAGACAAGAAAGTCAAAAAGCTGAAAAAATGCAAAATGCAATAAGTTATTTCCATAGGCAATCTATCAAGCTGGTAGCAGAGACTAGCCATTTTATGTTTCAGTCTCTGACTAAACCGCAGTGTCTACTAAAAAAGTAGAAATCATTTTGAATCTAGAAGAATAATGTATACAAAGTGAAGTAGATTCTGATCTGTTATATTGATGTAGCAAGGTAAAGTAAATAGGAAAAAATACAATTTACACTAGCATACATCCTGAGGTTTGCAATAATAGAAGCATACTAAGCAGCCAAAATGGATTCAGTGTGTCAGGACCAGACTATTAGGAGCAAAACTTGTCCATTTCAAAACGTTAACCATTTCTACTAAAGATCTGTCAACATGACACATATTAGCTATCTACTTCTTACTCCAGTCTAATAAAACCTGATACGCACGCAGGTAGTGTGATGGCAGAATACCAACACTGATACTTTTGAAAAAGACAGCTGTTACACTCAGCTCTTATTTAAAGTGCATGAAAATTGGTGTTATGCTGTGAGCAAATGATAGCAGAACAGAGGCCAAAAGAATGCTCCTGAACGAGGTGGAAATGTTAAGTTTTCTTAGTGTTCGCCATGAATTCTGTTCTAGTGCCAGAGTGGTTTCTATGTAGACTTCTTGCACAGTGAAACAGAAATGATGGCTCTACTGCAGCTTTTTCTCAGTTTGTAGCAATTTATCAGCATGATACTAATCTCTGAAATGTCTAGCTGTTGTTCTTCTCTGAAAACACAATACAGCTAAGATAAACAGTGTTGCTTTTCAGAGAAAAGATAGAAGGATAAACAAAGGTTCTGAAATGGCAATCATTTTTCTTTCTTCTGAAAAAATTGTTACTAGAGACGGAAGTTCACAAGCAGAAGGAGATAGAGAAGATGCCATTTCTTTGTCTTGGAACAACTGAGGACTTCAATTTTATTTGCTAAAGGAAAAGAGCTGCTATTTCAAAAGTTTAATGTAAACAAGACCATCTATAAAGTATCTCTCTGTGCAGAATGTCAGACACTACTCTGCTAAATTTATTTTTTAAAATAGTTCTTGTTTAAATAGACCCCAGCTGAAGAGGAGTTATTCCTTCAGTGAGGGCTGAAGGGTTGAGAATACAGAAGAATGAGCCATTTCTCCAGGAATTAGAAACAAGAAGAAAAAAACCCCAAAACCCAGCAATTGAAATATTGACCAGCTAAACCAACAGTAACATCAGAAACATATAAACACGTCTCAAACCCCAAAATATTTACTGCAGGACAGCAGCTCTTTGCCTTTGCAACATGTGAGAGACTAGCACTAACTTCCCTCTGCAGAATGTTGCATTAACAGGCTTCCTTTAAAACCTAGTGGGTGTAAAAGAACTCTTTAAAATAGACTCATTTTTCAAGGTCAAAACTGAAACTGCCTCCATCCTGTGGCATTCTAGAATGCAGGACTGAAAGGCCAGTGTGTCTTGCTTGCTTTAAGCTTCTCCTCACCTTGGGGGGAAAATTTAGTTGTGCCATAGTCTGACTTCTTTTTTTCCTAGAGACAAATCCATAAGGGTGATGCCATTTTACCTAACTTAGACATCTAAGAGTTTTCTGTCTAAATCTAAGCTAGTCATCCTTTGCTCATAATAGCCAAAAGAAAGAAATAGATAACTTCTAGGAGCACAATCATTTCAACCTTTGATAGACATCTAAATTTCTGCCCAAACTAGGTTATCCGAGAAAAAAGCCTGTGTGTGTCTCAGCTGTGCCCCAACTCCATTGTGAAAGATCTGGGTGCTCACGTATCTCCTTCCCTACTCCGGTTTCCATGCAGAGCAAACTTGAGAGAAGCAAAACCACTCACCAGAGGCCAGTTTAGTAGCAAGCAGAGATAACTGAGATGATTTTTTACCTTAAACATTTTACATAATTGGTTGTCTACAAAGAGACATTATGGGGTGGGGGGTGGTGTTCAGACCTAAATGATTGAAGTTTTGTGTGGTGATCTTACTCAAAATTAATTTCAACATGTTTAGCATCTTGCACTCCATGATTTACTTGCATTATATGAGACAATTTTTTATAATTATTATATTGCATGATGTAATCTTTGACATCAGCATCCATTACTTAGCATGTTGAAGACTTCTGTCTTATTCAATTTCTCCTCCATGTGTGAAATAGGTGAGTTAATTATGGCTAAGTGAAATCACTGGAAAAAGATGGGTTGGAATTAGTTCACTGGAATGAAAATCTGCACTAATAAAGATTCTACAGTCAGTCATTAGAAACCCGTGTAATTTTCCATTGTACCACAGAAAATAATTATGGTTTTAGATGTTCTTTATTGACTGGTTTTGTTTCACTCATGAAACTTAGTTGGGGTTTCCACTATGGGAAAACTGTTTAACAGGAATCCCCACTTCACCTATTAACTGTATAGGAATCAGTGATACATGACTCAATGTGATGCTTATTGACTAGTTTTCTTACAAAAATGTTTCTTTTAGATTTTGAGGGTAGGCTTTACTCACAGGTTACTACAACTTCCATCTCTACTACTGTCTGTACTGCTACACAGGATTTTGAATATTCTTATAGTTTAGAATTAGTTTAGATTATTTTTTTTCTGCTGTCAATAAAACCTTCTTCTTTCTATCTTCAGTGACAGGTAAAATTCCAGGACAATTTTACAGGATTAACATAAACAAAAGTTTCGGATTTTTTTTTTTGTGGGAAAAATATTGGAAATCCATATATTCAGAAGAACAATGGAAGACTTTATACATATCTATAGATAGATGGTTTATAAAATTCTCAAAATTAGTTTTCCATGTATTAAGTTACAGATTCTGGTACCCTTAAGAAATTAGGAAGGATAAGACTGTCTGTTCATGTTTGGGGGGTAGTTTGTAGAGCAACACCCAGAAAAATGGATATAATCCAGCTCAGGAATGATGCCTTTGAAACAAAATCTGTGGTGTAGAAATGAATAACTACTAGAGCACATGGCTGCCAACTCTGGAATTTAACATTCCACATTTCACTTAACCATAAAAAATGAAGAGGACCCATGTTCAAAGGCAAATGTAGTAAAACATTAAATTAATTTTATAGTGTGCACATTATAGGTCAAGCATGTCTAAAAGTTCCCAAAGAAAACTCCAACAATGTCACTGAAAAATATTTAAGATGGAATAACATAAGCAAAACATAATAATAATAAAAGACATTTCTATTGTGTCTCTCTTCTGTCTCCTCATTATACTTTTAATAATAGATGAGGTAGTTTGGGGCATATATCAAAATCTTCTCTTGCTTTTTCTGGGCTTAGTTCTAATGATTTAACTCACACTGACTAAAATGTTACCCATAATAAGGACTCATTCAGTTCAGTGCTACTTTCTTTGGGATAAGTTATTATTCAACAAGAGCACTCCCATTACACCATATCATTATCATACTTTGCATTTCAAGTTTTGTTCCTTCTTTTAAAAACCAAAACGTTTATTGGTGTATTCACATTATTTCCCAAGCTCTAAGGGAAGGATCTTCAGCCAGGTTATAAAAACAGGGGTCCCCTAACTGCAAGAATCCATGGCTACAGCATAGCAGCAAATGCTGGTCACAAGTTCAAGAAGGAAGAAGTACATATGTTTTTATTAAGTTAATGACATGAGCATAAAAATAATAATTTCCAGGTTGCCATCATTCCTGAAGAACATTCCTGGTCAAGAGAACTAGAAGCATCCATTTCTGTTATCAGCATCTTCAGCTGGCTTCCTTTCTGGTTATAACATTAAGAAAACACAATTCCTATGATAAAGGATCCCAGCATTTGTTTAGCAGATAATGACAGAAGTTTTTAGAGGTACTAGAATACCAGATGTACCAGAAAACCTGATATGAGGAGTAATAGATACTTGATAAGCTAAGCATGCAGATAGCCTTGTTACGGCTTACTTTTTTCCTTCTGAAATGCTTTGAATCTTTATAGACATCAGATTATTACCCATGGGTCATAGCTACCAGTAGGAAGTGGATTACATTTTAAACCTAATCAAATACTCTGAAGTAATCCCAATTAGTCCAAAAGACTAAAGCACAAAGCCAGGCCTGCATAAAAGCTTGGGGAATTGTTTGGATCTGTCATGGGGGAGGTAGAAATCTGGTGCTTGAGACACCTGAGATTTTCATTGAGAAAAAAATCAGTGAGGGTTAAAACATGGGAAGAGCTACCATTTGTAGTTTGCATTACCTTTCTTTGGTGCAAAGATTATCAATCAGTGAACAGTGGAATTCTATGCGCTGCTGACAGTGAGGAAAGCGATAATGGATAGAAAGGAAAAAGGAAGAGGGCGAATGAGAGGAAAGAGGGTAAAATAAGTAAAGGAGATCATGTGGTCAAGGGGCTTGTCTAAAGTCAGTCAGTACATTATAGAAGTATTCTCCTGGGTCCCACATGATTGTTCTGTGTAAAAGACCTCAGTATTTCTCAGGTCTTCCTCTTTCACTAATTTTTTAGTTGATACCATGCAGAGACATCACCTAATTTATAGCCAGATTAAAGAGTAAAAAGGAGGAGTCAACTACACAAATGTGTAATAGAAATCAAGACACCTAAGTAGCTGCTAGGAACTTGAAGCCCGGTTCTATCATCACTTAGTAGGTGGGATTCGGATAGCAGTTGCTGGAACATAGGAGGATTTCAGAAAGGCTCAGGATTTATGAGACTCCCCACTTATGTATAATTGAAAGATCGTGAAAGTTAGCCTGGATTCCAAGATCTGTGATAGTAATCATGCAAAACTCAGTGGGTTTGGAACTTGGAGTGTCACAGAGATTTTCTTCATTTAAACTAGCATTTCATAATTATTTATCATCTCAAAAAGACATTGCAGCATGAAGATTGTGTTGTATAAATTTACACCTATTTGCATTGATGGTTCTTGGCCTTCAGCCTTTGGTACAACAACAGAGAGGGTGTGAACTCATGCATCACATTCATTTGTATTTTAGGTTTTTTTAATTAGACATGCCATCAAAAGCTGGTGTAGAGATCTCAAGATTGACAGAGCATGCTTTGTCATGTTAACACTCAAACAAGTTATCACTCAAGCAGGAGCATTATGAATAAGCCATAACATAAAGTACATGCTCTGAAAGGACTCTGAACAATACATCGCAATAACACAGCACAAATGTCACTGGTATAAATAAAGTATGGAAACAAAATAAACTCTTATGCTTCAGGGCATAGATCAACAAAAGCTTTACACTCAGACTAGAAGTTAAAAGGATTAAATCTTGTTATTCACTGCATGTGCATTGCCTAGCACAATGGGATCACCAAGTTCCTACTGAAGTACTATGGTGCTGTAGTAACAAGCACCACAAAAAAAAAGTTTGATAATTGCAACAATAGTTATTTTTAGTGAGAGTATAAAGAAACATTTCCCTATATGTGGGGAGGCTCAAATGATGATTTCTTACACTGTCTTCTGAAATATTGGCCATTACAAAATGCCTCCAGCAGCACCCTCAAGTTCAATTTCCCAACTGTCTACACAAGCTATGTTTACACTAGGAAGGATTGATGGGAACACATCTATTAAGCCATTAGTGTTGAGGATGCAATAAGGCCATTATACACTTCTCAGGAACTTGGTTTTGAATGAGCTCTGTTTTTGTCCTGTAAATTTTAGCTCATTATCACTTGCTGCATGTTAGGTGCAATGCCAAAGAGCACCCTTTGGTTTATGTTGACCCAAAAAGTATTGATTTCCTGTGATACAAGACCACTCCATGATGTAATCCAAGAAGCAGCTGGAGGGGTTAACTGGATGATTAGCTTCAGAAGCGTGTTCCTGACCTGAAGTAAATTGCTGTTGTAGACACACTAGTCTTGGCCTCAGAGCATACACCAAAGTACCCCTGAAGTGCTCCATCTGGAACGCCCGAAGGAAAACCCTAACAAGCCCCAGGTGTCACGAAGACTTTCAGCGCACCCTTTGAAGCCACCAGGAAAACTTAAACCCCGGTGCCTTACAACATGGAGCAACCTGAAATGCAACACAGCTGTGAGCATGTTCCAGTGCCGGACATCTCTTCAAAAGCTGTGTGGCAGAGGCAGCACACAATGCTCTCCCGTTTGTTAGTGTCTCCATGTTAATACACTAGCAAGAAAATGCCCTGAAGAGGAGGGCTTCTCCATACTGCACAGAAATCCCATATCAATCTCTTACTATTAAGGACTAAGTATCAAATTTGGCCCCTTAGAAGATGTCAGTCCCTCACTGACAAGTGGGAAAAGGCCCATGAAGCCAAGCACATCTTTCCCTTTCTTCCCAGCACTTCTCAGGCTTTCTCAAACGTTGAGCTGCCCTGACTAGGGGTCTCTTTTCTCGTATTGGAGGATGAGTGCCAAGACCAACTTGTCAGACAAGCCAAATCTGTCTAGCAGCAAGGCATACCAAAGTTCAGGGTAACAGCAATCCAGTTTGATGCCAACCCCAAACACGTGCATGTAACCTAAGCCATTGACTCTCTTACCAACTCCTGTAACTAGCTATGTCCAGTGTGTGTTCAGACATACTAGGCCCCTGATCCCAGCCCAGGCAGACATGTTAATTCTGAACACACAATGGATTCATTATGCAAGAAAACAAAAGCACAAAGGTAGAAATTAGCCTAGTGGAAATGGGTTTGAGTCAGGAAGAAACCACACATCATACCACTGTCAAAGATTTAGCCC
Organism: Haliaeetus leucocephalus; assembly: GCF_000737465.1. Taxonomy (NCBI): domain Eukaryota; kingdom Metazoa; phylum Chordata; class Aves; order Accipitriformes; family Accipitridae; genus Haliaeetus; species Haliaeetus leucocephalus. Next base: position 885,579 of record NW_010972653.1, read on the forward strand.
ATCAGTAGCTACCTGCATTTTTACTGGTATCTTTACATTTGAAATTGTGAGAAAGACTGAAAAGCTGTGGACACCTTGGGGTGATCTTCCAAGCATCTGCTGAGGTGATGGAAAACCACCTCACACAGAATGGGCTATGCAAGCATAAGTGCTTTTTAGCTCCTTGCATAGTATGTCACTGCTAAGTCCCATTTCCCTCCAGCTATGGCTGCTCAAGAGACCCTTTCAAGTCTCCTCATATTGCCTGGCTTTATGGAGTCTTAAACTCAGAGTTGAAGCTGACCTCTTGATAAATGCCCTTTCTCTAAGGTGACAGAGACTCATGTGTCTTACATGCCTTCTGGAGAGCTGATAGTTACTGAGTCTTGGTAATGCCCTTCCTTGGGATCGTGCTATGGTTTACCTCTCACCAGAGGAGAGAAAAAGTGTTGTGGCAGCATTAACATAGTTTTGTTCTCTCTGGGGATAAAATGTGGAGGTGAACTACATGTCATCTGCTGACTTTGTGCCTGGGGAAAAAGGCTTTATATGCAAAATTTCCAAAAACTGTCATACAAACATACACATGCTTGTATTACCAACATATTAACAACTATTACCAATAGTTCGTTCTGTGCTCCTAGAACCTGTGAACTCTCTTAATGTTGGACCAGGCCTATGAGCTCCTTCCAAAAAAAAAAAATATCAAAGCCTTCAGCCACATGCAAGTGAGATGAAGGCAATTGTCAGGGCAATGATGCATGCTGGCTTAGAAGTCAAGCCAAAAAGGCCGTCTTTCCTTGTAGGAACTAAGGAGTCTGAGTTCCTGGGACAGTAGTTAAGATCACCTTGTCCTATGTGATCTGCCAGGTACACACAGAAAATAGTCTTTAGTTGATTCAGGCCCTGGTAGAACTTTTCTTGTCCCTCTCCCTCTTTCTGTTGCTATGAAGTACAGGTAGATAATACTGTGAACTAGGTAGTCTCATATTTAGATACACTGGGGAATTCTGTGGTACCAGATGGAGCAGACAAACAGTTGTGTTGGGCCCTGGAAGGGTGGGCTATGAAGATGTGTAACTCCAATGTCTATCAGAGAGCCGATGTCAGCGTAACTGGGGAGTTTGGTGCAAACTGATGTTCACATGGACTCTGCATTGAGGCCCCATTATGGGTTCATTCTTCTGAAGTAAAAGAGCAGCGTAGCTATGAACAGACCTCTTGCCTGAATCAACATTGTGGCTTCTAAGTGTATTATATTTAGCAGTCTTTAAGAAATAGTCTTTAAAAACGCTAGAAACATTACTATTTCTTGGAATAAGTGGATTATTTGGAAATTTAACTGCAGATGTAAATTGGAGTTAAACAGTATTAGGGTTATACATTGTAGCTAATTTTCCTTCCATACTGTTCATCAAAGGATAAAGCACAAGAAACCAGAACAGTGACTCAGTTGAATAAAAACTGTTTTGCTGTGTGAAATTGTGTTGTTACCAATTGCTCTGCAGATAATGACTTCAACAGATATGTGCCTCACTTAAATGCTTTGCTCAACCCCGGCCAGAGTGCTTATCACTCCATAAAAGTCACCCATGGTCATTTGGGTCTTACTACTGTCCATCACTATTTTCACATTATCTTGGCCCTTCCAAGAACATTACTTATGTGCACATCATGGAACAAAGGATTTATGAACTTTTAACCAGAACAAGAAGAAAATAATATGTATTCGAGCAGCTCAATTAACAGATACATCAAAACAAGGTTATTTTTTCCAGCTATCCTTGCTATCTTAAGTATTTGAAGAAAACATACAACCCCTGTCCCATTGAAGAAATCTTGGATTTAAAGTAAGAACGTGCTTAATTCTTCTTCATGGTAAGTAATGTTTCTGCATCTTTTTCTTTATAGCGATGTGTAATGTCTCTGTAAATATTCTACTATACTATACTCACTGTTTACTCTATGTGTACATATGAGTACACAGGTATACACACATACATATACACACATACATATATGCACACACAAGATTTGAGTATCAGCAGACCCAGATCTGAAACTAAAGGATGTGCACAAAGGTCAGTCCAGCCCTTTGCTCACTAGTGTTTTCACTGTGTACCTTCAGACCCTTTGATCTCAGGGTCTTAGCTCTAAAATGAATACGTAACAAAGTTAGGAACAGTGAACAGAAGCGTGAGTTAAACAAACAAGGGTGGACACAAAAGGCCGTTGCTCAGGTTTGGGACATTTGTTTGCATGACTACTTGTAGACCCAGGTGAAAAGTGCAACTGGCTTCTTGGACTGAACAGAGTGTGTAAACAAGCATGAAAGAGAGATTAGCTCTCACCATTGAGAAATGTTTGTGCTCTTGAAATCAATGGGTGATTCGTGACAACAAGAAAAGGGCAAATACCAAGACAAAAGGTTCCAGCCTGTGGTTTGTATTCAATCAGCTCTTACTATCAGGTAAACTTGTTACAGATACACAAATTACTCATGCACTAGGCTGTGATTTCACTAAGGTAGGAAGAAGTGTTGATGTAGATAGAGTAAATGTAAGCAGCAGACTGTCTTGTAACTGATCCCTCTTTAATCCTCCTCAATTGATGACAAATTGCCATTTACAGAATGCTTTGTGTGAATATAAGCGCTTCAGATGATAACAGAAACCCACCAAGGCAGGGAGCTGCAGCAAAAGTGTCATATTCCCACTAACTAAGCAGCCTAAACAAACAAATAAATATATAGAAAAACACTTTGCAAATGTCAGGAACCTTTTTATTTTTCCCTGAAGTATGACTGCTGTGACCTATGTGAAACTAAAGTTTCTGTTTGTCTTTCTTCAAACAGACATTGCTGCAATGTTAATACATATATTGATCTAAATTAAATACAGAAAAGATTATGTTTACAGAGGATTTCTCCTTTTAAAGTTCTGATTTTACTACACATGCAAACGCTCCTTAAAATCAAGTCAATGTGGGGCTGCAGTAGGAGCTTGATATCTGGAGAGGGGTCCTGTCACTTGTGAGAGTAACTATTGTCTATTAAACATCAGGGTTTCTGTTAGAGGTAGTGACTTTTATTAACGGCAAGTTTTAAAAGTTTTACCCCTACATATAAATCTTGCTTTAAATACATCACAAAGGCTAAAATGCTGCTGCTATTGTAAGTGATCCCATAATGCTTTGAACATACACCTGTAATACTTTGGATTGAGTCTGTATCAGCATTCTTTTATTTGAGAGTCTGAAACGGCAAAATCAGTTCCACTAAAACCCTGATTCAAAGCTCAAAACCCCTGGTCTTCTAGAAATCCCATTGAGCTCTTCCAGAAATTTACCACAAAGCTCTGGAAAAATAGGTAGAGAAGGAACAAAGAGAGTGAGAGTGTTTAATGACTTAAGGATAGCAAATAAGGCCGGTTTAAGTCTGAACTGTTACCTGAGTAACGTGATGTCCCGTGCAGTTTAACAGTGAGTAAAATACATAGTATACACATAGGAACTCAAGGGTTCCAGCACGGTCAGGACAACAGATTTTGTGGTTTTTAGGACAGGTTCCTGAAGTATTGCTAGTCTATAAAAAACCTGTATCCCCATTGGTTTTAAACCAATATTGGTGTCTGCTTTATACCAAAAAAAAAAACCAAACCAAAAAAAGGTCAAGGTGTTTCTTTCCCTTCTACTTAAGGTTTAGATTGCATTTAACTTAACCAAAAGCAGATTGTAGCCTGACCTGTATACACACAGGGGACTAGGGAGGGTTAGAGTGTATTTTTATTGCTTCATATTGGCTACTGATACCATGGACAGCATGAGAAAGAGGAATTCAGGTTTAATGAAGCTGCTTAGGAACAGGGCTCAAACAAACCTAAACTTTGTACATCACAGCTGCTGGCAGGTCTCACAAGTTACATATATGCTGGCAATGTATATGGTCCATCCTCTGGACATGATACTGAAAGTCTCTGTTGTGTCCATCTACCTAAATTCTCTTTTTAGCTACCATAGGTGACTGAGCCTAGACACTGTATTGGGAACGAGTTCCTGGAATCATAGAACCATAGAATGGTTTGGGTTGGAAAGGCCTTTAAAGGTCATCTAGTCCAACCCCCCTGTGATGACCAGGGACATCTTCAACTAGACCAGGTTGTTCAGAGCCCTGTCCAATCTGATCTTGAATGTTTCCAGGGATGGGGCATCGATCACCTCTCTGGGCAACCCGTTTCAGTGTTTCACCACCCTCATCATAAAAAATTTCTGCCTTATATCTAGTCTGAATGGACCCTCTTTTGGTTTGAAGCCATTACCCCATGTCCTATCACAACAGGCTCTACTAATAAGTTTGTCCCCATCTTTCTTACAAGCTCCCGTTAAGTATTGAAAGGCAGCAATAAGGTCTCCCTGGAGCCTTCTCTTCTCTAGGCTGAACAACCCCAACTCTCTCAGCCTTTCCTCATAGGAGAGGTGCTCCAGCCCCCTGATCAACTCCATGGCCTGTGGCCCTCCTCTGGATCTGCTCCAACAGGTCCATGTCTTTCTTGTACTAAATGAGCATGTTAGTAGGCAAAGGCCATGTGGAGGCGCATGTAATGAAGTACCAGTATTCAAAGCCATGTCTTGGCTTTGTTTAATTTATTGGTATTTATGTAGCCACAAGTTTCAAGCTGGACTTGTTCAGTGTAGTCCTCACATGATATCCATAGCTTGTCCACTTCCAAGCACAAAAGACAGTCGGCCAGCCCCTCAGGGGATGCTGTGTACCAGACTGAGCTAATTGGCCAGTCTTTCATCAGTAGACTTGGTAGCAAATGAAGCACAGGGCTCTGGAGAACAGAAGCTGCAGCTCTTCATACCACCTAGTGAGAATCTCTGGTCAAAACAGTCTAGCTCATCATAACATTCCACGGTACAGCCCTGATCAAGTATAGGTGTCTAATTTAAGATGAAACTCTTTCTAATTTAAATTTAGGCATTCAAATTCCTGGTTCTCAATTCCACCACACTTGTCTGGGGATACTCCTTTCCTGAGTGCAACACTTGGCTGGGTTGTACAACCTGAAAAATGTGTGTGGCACAGCCATACGACTGGCTGCCAGGGAGTAACTCATGCAGTGGGACATGGGAGAATTGAGAGGTTAATATAGGGTAAATCACTGATTCTCTGGAGAGGTGGGAACCCAAAGGCAAAGACTTACTGTTTTCTAGTCTGCTCCTGAGAGATGCTATGCACTGTCCTATACATGGAGGTAGGGGCAAAAATATAAATGACCCTTTCACTAAATAATTTGGGGAATTCAGTGTCTTCTTGGCAATCATTTCCCTCCATTTTTGGACTGATTGGAACCAGTAAATATGCTATAAGTAAAAAATGTGGGTTTATGTCATCTAAAAGAAATAAACAGCCCCTGGATCCCTGGATAAATTCTAGGCCTGTTTAAGGGGATTTTGTTTTTCATTTTTAAACTGGGGACTTAAAGTCAGACTGGTGTAAGCCCATGAAGCCCAAATATCTGAGAATTCAAAGACAGCATTGTTAAAAGATTAATAAAAGAGAATTTGCTCCTCCTTGTCTCTTATTAAAAGCAATCAAGGTATCAGTGCATTTTTCTTCAGACCTCTGAGGTACAATCTGACCTTTTCTTTCTGGTTTACTGCCAGAGTAACCATATTAGTTGCTTTGCTACCAGAGTAGTTCAAAGTGGTAGATGCCTCCACTTATTGAAATGAAAATGTATTTTGTTTTATAAAATAATTGCTTTTCCATTATTCTAGTTTGCTAAAGCAAAACAAAGGATGATAACTGTGATCTTGCTGCCTTTCTTTTTGAAGGAGAAAAAATTATAGCATCTCTTCAAGGATACTCCTACCCTGATCATCAAACTATAGACAATATGAATGGGATAGACAGAAAGAGAGGAATCCCCTTTAGTCTTCTCATTGAAGTTGGACGTCTTGGTGACACAAGTCTAAAATGATCTGGTTAGAAGACAGCAAACAAAAAAGAGCCTGCTTCTATGAACTACAGACTAGGATGCTTTTCCAGTGTAGTGGAATTTGAATTATTTTGCCTCTGTTATAAACACACTTATACTGATACTACAATCAGCTTGTACTTCTTACCTTGGAGAGACTTTTCTATCTCAGAGCATGCCTGGAAATCTCTCAGTCTTGCTAGAGCAAAGCAATCACAAGTCATAAAAAAGGCAAAGTAGAAGAGAGTTGAGATGGACAAATGCTAGAGGTAAAGCAGTTATATTTACAGGTTATTTGAAGACAGCAAGAGGCCCAAAAATGCATAGGCAGTTTTAGAGAAGTTAGTTTGGGAACTGAAATGTTGTTCAACTGAAGGAGATGAGGGGAAGATTAATGCTAGCCCAAGGGTGAGGGCCACATGAGGAAAAAGCACAAAAGTTTGGAAAGAACATCTGTGAGGAATCTGACCTCATCTAGTCCACATAAAAAATTTCTGTATGTATATATTTACAGTGGCTCTTAAGTAATGTATAAACATGTAGTTAGGAAAAATACTTTCATAAAAGAGCTTATAATCTAAATCAATAAAATGAAGAGGGTAAAGGAAGATTGTCTCAATATTATAGATAAAACAAGAAGCACCAAGGTTTTTATGGTTTTTCCAGTCACAAAGGAAATAATCTGCTACATTTAGTAAATGATCCTAGGATTTCTGAGTCTTGGGCCCCTGTAAAATACTAATGAATACTAATAAATACTAATAAATGTTATGTAATAATATCTCCTTAATTCCATCAGTTGACATAAAGAATTGTATGAACAAACTTAATATCATTCCCATTTTACAATTAAGATTAGAAAGGTAAAGATGACCAAATCTAAGGTCACCCAGCAGATCTAAAACAGAGATGAGACCAGAAACAAACAGTGGTAGTCAGTTCAAGAACAGGGATACTAATTATCTGATCACCATGGATACTTACCACCATTTGCAATGCCCTATATGTCGCTGTCTCAAGTAAAAATAACCCACTCTTATCTAAGTTCATAAGTTTCATGTTTCAACTACATAGTTTTCTTTGTTCTTTAAGTTTCCATGCAAAAAAAATGGACGTAAAGGTTAATCTTTTTCTGAGAACATTCAGGCTTTCAGGCAGATGTATAGCAGCTTCAAATCTTTTTTTTTTGTAATCACTTTAAAGAGAACATATTTCCATAAAATCCTCAAGAATAAAGCAGAACAAATGTTATTAAATGCTTACTAAAAAGCTCCATGTGTGAAGATTTCACAACCTGTTTGCATGTGTGATATTTTACACTTTGCAACTGTAATATGTTGACTTACATTTAGTTTGGAATCTATTATAACCCTGAGATCATTTCCTTTAGCTTTGTTCTCTAGGAAAAAAAATACTATATTTAAGCAGATTATTATTGTAACATAAACATAGTGTTTGCATTTTCTTTATTGGATTGACTATTCTTCAATACAGATCACTTGCCATTACAAAAACAAAAGAATATATCCATCTTTCTCTAAACAGGCTTTAACAAATTTCTTTTCATTTTTCTTTTATATGTAAGAATATCCTTGCCTTACCTTTTATATTTTTTATTTACCTTTTTTTTTTTTAACTCTGACAGCAAAACCAGTCTTGTGTAAAGCTTTACAATCTCTTTAAACTCAGTTCAGAGCTTTTTGGTTCTCACAGGCCAGAAGTAATTAGCCCAACAGTGTAATGTTTGCATTATGAATACTGTAGGTCGATGCTTGTTTAAAAAAAAAAAAAAGAAAAAAAAAGGAAAAAGTTCCCATTGGAACGTTGAACCAAATAATCATGAAAATGTTTCATTTTTAAGAGTTTTAAAGGCTTTTCTTTATCAAAACAAAATATGGGACCTAATTTGACCTGATGGAGTCCCTTTAGTGCCTGGAAATTACGTACGGTAACCAATTTTGACATCATATTTAGAACTATGGTGTCAATCTTTTGTATGTCCTTCACCTTGGTGTTAATGCTAAGTACTGCAAACAAGGCAGATATTTTTCTAGTATACATGAGAAGTTTAATGTTAATATACTTACAAGCAAATTTAGAAAGGATGAAAACAAGAAAGGTCCTTGCTGACTTAAAAAAAAGCTATATATTTTCTCAAAATAGATATAGATGGGTTCAGCTTGGATGTTGTTCCTTGTGAAAAGTGTGTTCTATTGATATAACAGCTGTACTTTATGATAAGACTGAAATTATTTTTAAAAAACCATTAAAGACAAAATACCAAAAAGTCTCTTTTTAGAAAAGAATCCCCAGTCATTTAAGCATATTGTTAACTGGTTTCCTGAACAAAGATGGACTGACAGAGTATACTTAAGTGTATTTTCTATACACTACAAGCCAGAGTCATTTTTGTTGATACACAGGTGGGGAATGACTGTTTCAGAATGTGTCATTTTGTCTCCCTTTGGATCAGGAATTTGGCCTGTCCAGTGTCTCAATAACAGAGTGGATGAGCCAGAAAATAGTATTGCCATAAACTCTCCCTTTATGGACAGTAGAAAAGGACTGGAGAGGGAGTTTTCCAAAATGTGCACAAGTCTGGCTTGGCCAAAAGGTTGTGAGATGAAAGGTTATGTAAGAAAAGAGACAATCTATCAATCTCTAGAAATTTTGATGTGTTTGTTCCAAGTTTAGTTTTTCCTGTTTGAATGACTAGATTCACAAAAGAAGCAGGAGGGATTCACAAAGACTGAATTAAACAGAAAGGCTTAGCGTCTTACTAGACCACTTACTAATTTTGCTGGTCTGATTATTCCCCTTTTTTCTACTGCCTCCCTGGGCGCTAAAATAATTCTTTGGGAATGCTTCCCTGCTGCTAACTATGTGTCATACTACCCATGATCAGCTGTAGACAGCACAACCCTGCACTGGGCACAAGGACTCCACTACATGACAAAATGGGAGTGTTAAACACATAAGAACAGCAGTCATAAAATTCAGCCTACTGGGCAGGAGGTCATCTAGCTCAGGAAGTGGGAGAGAAGGACATGACTGTCATCTGGAATTCAGAGACACAAAATATGTCTTGGGGTCTGACAGTTTAGCAAGCTCTGTCTCACAAAACAATTCTGGGAGTAGTGGTGCCTAGATTTCACCTAGCTGTCAAAGAATGATGTCCACATTTATTTTTGCCTGGGCAGACTTAATGTATATTTGCCTCCTCCCAGCACTGTATGAACCAGATTAGAGGCTATGTGGGGAGGGAATTTTTCTTTTCTTGTTTTGACGCTTTCATTTTGTATAAAAACTCTGGATTCAGGTCTCTTGTCTCCTAAAATATTGCTCTGTTATTACCTACAGATAACTATGAGGTGTGGCAGTTAAGGCAGTTCCATCTGTCAAGGAATAAATGAATATTTGCTTGGCCAAAGAAAGAAACTATGTTCATACTAGTGAATAAGTTCTGCCACAAACTCTGCTTTGGCCTTGAGGCATGACATGGCATGACTTGTGTCCACACAACTAAACTCTCTTACTTCAGGAGCAGAATGGTTGGATCCATACTGCCTACTGGGTAATATACTTGTACAGTACTGTGGCTTCATCAAAGAAAGTGCTAGAAAGCACCCAGATCAAAATCAGATTTAATCCTGCAGGGAATCATAGGACTAACTGGTAAAAAGCAGGCAAAAAATTCTTCTTTTGTGCAAGAGAATACTTGAACTATAAATCTCCAAATAGCATAAGCAACAATTAAGTGTTTATTAGGACTTAAACCCATCTGGGCATGCTTACAAGCATACCTAAAAGTAATAAGATAACCAGGGAATTTAATGCTGGAAGCTTAGAACATGGATAACACTGGGGATAGGCAACATTTAAATGGCATTTTAGAGCTTTCATGAATTTTGTTATAAATCTCTTGCTACTTTGATTATAGTAGAAGCATCTAAATAAGTCCCTGTTATAACAGGTACAATGATAGTAGCCTGAATTTGCAGAGAGGCTGTATCCATATTTCTGTTGTGAGATTTCCCAAAGAAAAAAAAAAGGTAGCATAAGTACATTTGATTAAATTTTAAATGTCATATTATTATCTGTTTCTGGCAAGCAGGGAAAGGATGTTATCTTAGAAACCAGAACAGTTTGTTTCAAATAATTTCTAATTTTTAGATAGACCTTCAATAACCCAAGTTTGGACTCAGATGGGATACAGTGTTTTCACATTCTTAAAAAGTATGTCAGGATTCACATGTTGATTAAATGCAGAGCATTTGTGTTGGTGTGTGGAGAAAAGGACCATCATGCTGCTGAGCCAGATTTCTCTGCAAAACATGTCCCACTTGTGTCTGTCATAATTTTCTTCCTTCTATTGAAAGAAGGGGAAATATATGCCTTGTTTTTAACTATTTTGACAATTTTACTCATATTGAGTTATACGCTATTTTTTGGAGAGTCATGTTGACTTAGATGAAACAAGACTATTTGAGAAGGTACTATTCACTGTGATAGTGAGTACTGCAGTCTGGTCCTCAGCAATGGATCTGAACAAAATCCTATCATTTGTTCCAACAAAAACTGTGGACATTTAAGAACTGTTTTATGGACCATCAATAAAATATAAAACATTCCTGAGTCCTCTGCAATAAAAATGACTCATAATTATCTTGAAAAATTCCTGTACCTGATGTGGTTTCAGCTCCATCAAAAAATGTCAGGATAAATAAGTAATCTTCATAGCTATTAGCACCATAGTTAAATATCCCTGTTAGTTGTGGCTTCAGAAATGAAATTTCTTGGCAAAACCTTTCCATCAGAGCTTGTTGTTTGAAATTCCATAATTTCTAAGTAAATCAAGTCTCTAAATCACAAACCCCAGTTCTAATGGGAAACATTAATCTGCCTGACGTCTTCTGGTTAGGTAACATGGAAGCAGGGACATGCTACAAGGAAAAATTTCAAAGTGTTGCCCAGATATGCAGTGATGGTGTCAGGTAAGCCAAAGCTTACTTAGAGTTGAACCTTGCAAGGGACATCAAAATCAGCAGAACATCTAATGTTATTTTAGTAGTAAAAGGCTGAATGAAGAAAATAAGGAACTGTTGCTGAATGGGGCAGGTGGCTTAGTGACAGCAGACATGGATAAGTCTGAGGTACTCAATACCTTCTTTACCTCAGTCTTCACCAAGAGGGTGTCCCAGGCTTCTGTGATTACAGAAAGTTCTCAGAGAGGTACAAGCAGTGGATGAGGATCAAGTCAGGGACTGCGTGAGAGAACTCAACCCATGTGAGTCCTTGGGACCATATAGGGTCTGTCTATACCACCAATGTCTGTACCAGCCAATGTCATAGCAAGACTACTCTCTACCATCTCTGAAAGGACATGGAGGTAAGGGGAGGACCCCAAGGACTAGAGAAAAGTAAATTCTGTGCATATTTTTTAAGAAAAGCCCAGAAGGATGATCCAAGGAACTACAAACTGGTGACCCTCATTTTGGTCCCTAGGAAAATCATCAAGCAAGTCCTCTTGGGAGACATTTCTGGGCATATAAAGGAGAAGGTAATTAGGAACAATCAACACAGGTTTACCAAGAATAATTCATGCCTGACAACCTGACTGTCTTCTGTGTAAAGTAATTAGATTTGTGGATGAGATGAGAGCAGTGGATATAATTTACCTGCATTTTAGCTGGGTTTTTAGCACTGTCTGCCTAGCATTCAAGCTAGGACGCTATGTTCTAGACCAGTGAACAACTAGATGGGTAAAACCTGATTTGATGGTTGGGCTCAGAGGATAGTGGTTAATGGGTCATATTCCGTCTGGAGGCCGGTAACTAGTAGAATACTGCAGGGATCCGTCACAGTGCCTGTCTTGTTTAGTATTTTTACTGGTGACCTGGAGGAGGTGTTGCAGTGCAGTCTCATTAAGTGTGTGGATGACACCAAAATAGGGAGACTGGCTGATACTCTGAATCAAGGGCATTGAGAGATGACAGAGCCAAGCTCTTCACAGTAGCACATGGTAGGAGGATGAACAACAAAGATAAATTGGAGCAGGAGCAGCTCAGACGGGATATAATGAAATACCTTTTCCCCATGAAGACAGTGAAGCAGTGGACCAGGCTGCTAATAGAGGTAGTGCAATCTCTGTCCTTGGAAGCTGTCAAGACCCGACTGGATAAAGACGTGGTCTGACCCCATAGCTGACCCTGCTTTTATCAGGAGGTTGTACTAGAAGCCTCTAGAAGTCCCTTCCCACACAAATAATTCCAGGATTCTATGAGGAGTGTTGCAACTCAGAATTGTATATTGGCTTTTCATATAATTTACAAGCAAAACCTAATGGTGGCATAGGTTGGTTTTAGCTATTTCTGCTGGAGAACTTTGTGTGTGATAGGCTTTAGTTCTTATTGTTATCTTCACCTTTCCACAGTTTTACACTCTGCTTTATTTAGTTAGTGTAATTGATTCTAGTTACTAGCTTGGTTAATGAAAACCAACCTGACAATAAGCAATTTTAAAACAACAACAAAAAAAGGCAAAATGCTATTAATCAAAGCACAGGTTCCCTCACAGATATTAGCAGAGCCAAACACAATACATAAAAGCAAATTGACCTAACAAGAAAGAGAAAAAGGGATTTCAAGAACACAGCTGGTTTATTTCCCAGTGACAAAATATACAAAGAGAATACAGGCCCCAAATGTCTAAGGAAAGGAAAGATGTTTTAGTAGCTTGGCTTTACCCTACATTGGCTGTCCTGACTCAGGCTTCTTTGAAAGTGTTCATGACCATAGTGGAAAAAAAATAATTCAGTGCAGAGGGCTTCTTTTTTTTTCCCCTGAAGTGAACTGGTTGTTTCAGAATTTCCAGTGAAAAGTAAGCATGGTCTCTTATTCAGTGTTTCTCATAAAGAATAAAAATAACTCTACTTCTGGCCATTATCATTCCAGCAAAAAGTCTCAGAAACTTTTCAGGCCTGATCCTGTAGCTTTGAAGTCAGTGGGAACAGAATCATAGTCTTAAAACACAATGTTTTGGCTACATGTTGTCACACAGTTGCTCACATCTTTGTTAGTTTCTATCAGTAAGATTAGTGTTTCATACTTTCTGGAAAGAGATTGCTGTTGGTTTCTGGAGGCCCTTGGAGGTTGGAGGAATGGATTTCTATCCGTATACCTGTCTAGAGACTGCTTCCACTGAAATCTGTAGGAAAGCATGACTTGACTTCTGTAGCTTTAAAATGGGTTTGATATGAAATGTTTCCTGTAGCTGCTAAGACTATGTCCATACTAGAAAATTAAATGCGCTCACAGCCGCTCTCTGGCACTGCGGCTAACCAGCTACGGCCTGAATCCATTTTATTGAGTGCTTGTGCCCTCAGACACTGAGCAGCCACATCCGAACTGCCTGTTAACAACAGTGTCTGCCGCAGCTCACTCCAGAACTCGTTTAGCTCGCCTGGGTCAAAACCAGCCAGGTACCATCCGAACTTGTTTGCATTGTAGGCAGCAAAGTGGAAGGGCGTGTTCCCTTCTACTGTTTAATTTATTAGTGCGCATAACTTCAGGGTGCAATTCATCTACCTTAATGTAGACATCTGAAAGTTCAGCATTTAAACCTCTGCTAGTTACCCTGGCTTCCTGTTATACTCCGTGGAAGCAAATCCAGGCCACAATTCATCTGACCTGTCTTGTGTACTTAGCTCAAATAAGATGGATTGCAATCTGGGAATGCCCATTTTTTCTTCTAACTATAAAGTGAGTCTGAGGTCACGAGGTCAGACTTAGACCTCTAACTATTAGGCACCTGAGATAAGGTGAGATAGATACCAGGCTAATACACCCTAATAAGTTTATCAGCGTATCTCTCAGGTTAAGATACATTTTTAAAGAACATGTAGATTAAATTATAGGGTTTTACTCAAGAAAAACAGTGGAAATACTTACTGAGAAATTTCCCTGTCAGAAGACCTAAACTGTTCTCTGCAGAACAGAACAGAGTGTGGAAGGGTGAGAAGTTTTGTTTCTGGAGCAGTTGTCTAGAACTGTAATATTCTGTCACATCTCTCCCAGAAGTATGATGTAATTTATCAGCAGCCGTGCTGCCTTCATTCTTGTTCTAAGGATGGAGTAATACCCATTTCATTCATTTTGTTCTCAAATGGGAGCAAGGCTTGAGTGGCTGGGAGGATCTACCTGAAGCTGTAGGATTTCATTTCTCGTCTGTGTCTGGAGGTCTGGGCAGCTGCAGAGGAGGACGAGGTCAGGACTCTGCCCTCCAGCAGCATAACTGAGACAGTTTGGCTAAGTTTCATTAATAACCCCTCTTCCACTCTGACCTTCAGTCATAATAAATACCTGGGAACCATAGCTGTTGATTATATTTGCAGTTGATGCCAAGTTATATCATTTCTATTACCATTAATGTAAAGAAAATATTTGTGTCTGAAAATAAGCCACGCTGCAGCCTATACCCATTTTTTTGCAACTCTTAGTCCTTGTTACCTTCATTAGGTATTTTTCTAATGATAATTAACTGAGAAAACATGACCTAAGTAAAGTTATCAAAGGAGAGCAATTATGGGAACATGTGCCGTATTATTCCAATTAGGTAACTGTTCATGGTGGTTTCACTTGGTAACAGCACAAAACTACTGTTCAACCCACTATTCCCACTGTTACATTGATAAATGATCCCAAAGCTGCCTTTCATTCAACAGGTCTGGTTTTGGACAAGGGCCAGACAAAACAAAATCACAAGATTTATAAGTACCGCAGTGGGAGGGTAAAGAGGATCTGAAGGGCATGAGCCCTGCTCTGTCTTCCCAGAACAAAAGCTCAAGAAAAATACTCCTGATGGACCAAATCCTAAGGACTCCATTCAATCCTTAACCAGCCATCGCTCAGGCAAGTTCTTGCGGCCATTAGTATGGGTATAGCTGAAGAAATATACAATTGAGGGTCAAATTGTGAGTCATGCTTTTTGTTGTGGGAGGACAAGAAAGTCCCAGCATTGGCAGTACAGTATTTCCCCACAACAGCTTTCCTTAGGTATGAATGGGCTTATGAAACAAGGAGTAGGAAGCAAGTATTGCCATGACTCCGTGACTCACTTCAACTCTGGATCACCATGAAATGCAGGGGGCCAGCATTGTGCATCCCCCTGAAGTATAGTCAACAAACACTGAAAGAGTTAACCCTTACCTATAGTTCCCCTTTCTTCTTCCTCTCTAGACAGTTGCATAAACATTATCAAACCCAGTTTGGAGAAAGATTTTTGGGCCACAGACCTTTATGGAATCTGTTGATTGAAATGAAATTGGAAGACTTCACCCTCCAAAATCTGGTGGAGGACCTTTCATCATCAAATACCTTAATCTCAGAAAAAGATGTCTTCAGTAGCAAAGTACTATTAAAAAATGTATCTTCTTTGGGAGAATATGGTCTCAAAGACAAAATAGCAAAGACAAAGGGAAAAGATAGGAAGTTAGCACTATGGTAAGAGGTTAACAGACATCATCTTACAATTAAAGATATTTACCAGAGAAATTTGAACCCCATTATACTCTGGCTCATGGTACATAAGGAAGAACTGTTTTACATCATCAAAGACAAAAACCAGGTCTATAGGTAAGCTTTAAGAATAATAAACATCCTGAATTCAAGAATAAGTCTGTCAAATGAAGGGATATTGATTTTGGAACACGGAATATTATGTCAAACAACATTAGTTTAATTGATCTGAATTTAGTTTAAGTACTAAAAGCATTTATATACAAACAGCAAATGAAAATTAACTGCAGCTGAGTCCCTTGATTCTCAGATTATACAATATGCACAAGCAACTGAAAGTTCTTGCAGGAATCCCAGCAGCATGGTCTGGGTTCTATTCCCATAGCATGACTCAATAGAAAAGCAATATGCTTTCTTTCAGAAAATATGAATATTTAAAGCCATGTTTTGACTTTTAAAAATACACAAAACTTTTCCTTTCCCAAAAAGAATTTATAATAAAATGCAGAAAAGACACTAGAACTACGATCATTGCTAACATGTTGTAGTTCAACTATTTCAGCTTCTGGAATGAGCCATCCAAGAAAAATTCATTCCTTCTGAAACAAAGCCAAATAGATTTGCTTGTTGTTGTTTTTTTTTCTTCTACTCTCACTCAGCTACTTACATTACTTAGCTATCTTAGATACCTCAGAGTCTGCATTTGTAGGAACTGGTGCATAGAACCCTGAGATACTGACTGCTAAAAAATGTTGCTGTTGTTATCCATCAGGGAAAATGACAAGTTCTTTCTATAATTTATTTCATTTTGTTTTGTTTAAAGACTTGATTTTTTTAAAGTAGGAAGACTTTTTCTACAACTTTCTTATGCTTTTCTTTTTCCTTTTTTAAATTCTTTGGATTTGCTAAATTAATAAGATTTTTAAAAAGTCATGATAACAGTACAGACTTCACAACATATGCACACAGATAAAGAAGTCCAATTGCCACTTGGCACTCTCAAATACCTAAATTACTTATTAAAATAGAACTAATGCTCTAAAATTTCTTGATCTTATGTTTGTGAACATGTTGAGAAGCTTCAATCAATGAGAGTTCAAAAAATCTGAAACTTTTAAAATATAATCATGATATTAATTATATTAATAGTATAACATAAAAAATTGTGGTGTTAGTGTAGAAAAGAAACTTAATGGTGGAATTCATCTTTCCTAATAAAGGTATCCAAGACTTGTCAGATGATTTAGGCATAGAAGACTCATTTTGAATGTCTAGAGGATAAATCCTGTCTGCAATGAATGACAGTTTATGAAGTAAATAACTAAAACTGTTACCTGGATCATTAACTGAATGGTTAAAACCCAAGCTTTTAGACCAGAATCAGATCTTTTATGTCTCTCTGAGTATTTCTTTATATACCTTTATCTCATATCATTCATGTAATTTCTTATCGGTTTTCTTCTCTCTGCTTTGCCATCAATGTCAATGCCAAAGAAGTGTAGGCACAAAAACCTCTAGAGCTGTAATAATAATTTGTAAAACTATTTTTTATCCATAACACTCATTATCCATATATCACAATGAAATATTAGATGAACATAAAAGGATTTCATTTTTTACACAGCAATGCTAAGTTTACTTCCAAGTCTTATGGTTCAGATTGTGTCAAAATATAATCTGTACATCTGCTGAAGAATTTACTGGGAAAATACCTGGGAATTCCACTTCCCAGCCTCTTTCAGGCTTTGTCTTAATAAGTCAGGAGTTTGCAGCCTCTTATGAAAGTCTGCTGTGCATCTCACTAAAATACCAGTGAATCTTCCTTTCAATTGTTTGACTTGCTAAGGAGAGGTTCAGTAGTTTCTCTAATTATATACAGTTGATCTAATTCTTGCTTGAAATGTGTCTCCTAATAAGCCTAGTGCCTTGGATAAGACTGACTGGAAGCCCATGGGTTAGCCAAGGAAGTTTGACCTGCCATATGGAGCAAAAAAGGCAAGATACAGAGGCACAAAGAAACCCAAGAAAGGAAGGACATGTCACTGAGGCAGGTGCATTAGGAACTCGCTGAACGTTGGTGTTCATTGCTGTTGAGAGGAAAGAAGAAAGAAGCTTGGCAAGTCTCATTTTCCCCATATAAAATTTGTGGGACATCTTATATGTGAGTCTTTTTTCTTAGTTTCAGAAAGTGTGCTCAAAAATTCATGGGCTAAAGGATCACAGGGACACCTGTAAGAGCTACTCCTGTACTGAGCCTGTCATGAGCTTGGCAAGGTTCCTAAAATATATCAGAAGTCTAGCTAAGAGGGGAAGGGCTAACTCTGTGCACCAGCTTTGGATCAGTTCAATGGAGTACCAGTTTACATTAACTGTGCATCCCAGTCTTTGCTGATTTATGAGAAAGTTATCATTATATATAAAGACACCTGTAAAAAGGTCAGCATCTATCAGTAAAGTAGTATATCCTCTTTCTTTTTTCCCTAATATTCTACCAGAACTGTGTTGAAGTCTTTCTCACTGTAATCTTATGCAACCTACCTGCCATTGGCTTAGAAGGTGAGTTTTTGCCTTCCTCTGTCAACAGCTGCTCCCTCCAACATTGCCTTATATTTATGCCCAAACCTAATTTCTGCATCTTGTGCATGAGAAAATGCTTCTGTAGAACCTCATAGAAAAAAAAAACAGCCCACTGATCTGAAGCTGTTTATTATTGCCATGACAAAAATTGCTATCTAATAGCAGCTAGGCAGGTAGCACCTTGTTAATACTGATTGTCTGAAAATTATTCTACAAGAAATCTCAGCTAAAACATGGCATGTTTCTTACAGTACTGTTTTCCTCTCTTGCCTTATTAGTCCTTCCATTTCTCTCTTCCCTACTTCTTGTTTTGAATTCCATTTCAATTTTGTGTTAATACAGAGACTATTAATTGTCACACATATACAGCAACTAACACACTACAGGCAGAACTCTGCTGAAACAGTTGTATCACTAAATTTGTGATGCAGAAAGACACCTGGCTGACTTGGGAATGCTAATTGCCAGGCTGCAATTGTTCTAATGTGTCAGTATAGATTGAAGAGCAAAGAGCTCAGGTAGACTCTGAGATTATGTCTATAGTGACAAATTAAACACTGCTAGGACCCAGACCCAGGTGCCAGAAATGGATTTTCTTGATTGCTAGGGCAAGTTTCAACACACATTTTGTCAGTCTACCTAGCACTATCCAAAAAAAAATTGCCCAGTTTGGGAATCAAACCATTCACAACAGTCAGTTTTAGTATAACCATTTCATTTTGAATGATAAGAGCACGGATTAGCTAGACTGTGCAAGTTGGCCTCCACACCAGAGAACAAATTCTAGGACTGTTAAATTACTAGTACAGCCATAACTAGCAAAATGTAACTACAGTCCAGTGAATTTGTGTTAGAGTTAATGTAGTTTCAGGGAACTGCAAAGCCGGGTTGTACTAGTCTTGGTAAAAATTCAACATACCTGGCTTTCTCCCTGTCACCACATCATTGCTGTACGTGCAATGCAGGCATGGTTCTAAACCTCCAGATTAACATTATCACAACAAAAACTAAGTTCTAGCTGATGTATTTTTTTTCTACAATGCGTAGCGGATAAACCTGCCAAGAGTCAGGATAGTAACCAAGTATGAATTACCGTATGGGATGCATACTCTTAGTTGTCATTTTGCTAAGGAAAGTTTGGCACTGTGCATTTGATTGCCATAAGCAAAGTGTTCCTTTATAGGGCTTCCTGCAGACAACAACAGGAGTGGCGGAGAAACCACTTGGCAAGAGAAATACCTTTCAGTCTCTGAAAAAAATGAGTCCACAGAGGCTAGCTTGTTTACATTCTTTTTCCCAGGTAGAAAAGAATGCCAGAGACAGGTAGGGAATGAAAGTCACATAAGTGCCCAGGATACGTCGTGCCACACTGCACAATCATGCAGAATAAGCATGTCAAGCTTCTTAATACATGTGTCTATAGGAGACCTGCAAAATGGTTTAGTCAGAGTAGATGTAACCTTAAAAAATATTTATTTAGCTTGAAGAAAATCAGATTAAGGAGGTATCTTCACTGAAATAATTTAAAAATATTTTTACAACCAACCTGTCCGACACAGTGGCCTCTTTGTTTCTTTAACGCAACACTCTTTTCCTGCATTTTAAGTGAAAGATAGATAGGTATAGCTATTTAAAAAGCTATGCTGGAGTTCAGGAGAAACTTCATCAAAGCTGGTAGGTGTAAGAACAGCCTTTTATTCAGAGACATATCAATGGAGCCAAACAGCTGAAACAATAATCACCCAAATTATAAGTACACGCAAAGGCATACTGGAAGTAAAAGGCATTCACTTTGTATTACTAGTATGCATAAGGACAGTGATTAGAAGAACAGATTGCTGCTGTGCATAAACAGAGATGGTACAAAAAACAAGAAGCAAAGGAGCAAAGAAGCCAAAGAAGCATAGATACACAGTCCTGCGATGAAAATTAGAAGTAGGTGACAATAACCAGAGCATCTATTATATGTTTGCATGTACATATGCTTAAGGCTAAAACTGTCAAGAAAAATGTGTGGGGTTTTTTAAATGACATTGTCAGCTAAGTAAGTAAAATAATTCTTCTAAGGGTAGAGAATTTAATTTCAAGCTTCTTCAGTACTCAAGTCCACAAACTTGTACAGATGCCCCAGAGTCATAGTAGGCTTTACTTGCTTCTGTCCTTCCAAGGACACAAAGAAAACAAGGTTTCCTCATGCTAAGTAAAAGGGATGTTCTTTTTCTTGTACCAAAGCCCCATTTTTGTGTCAGAATGTGAAGTTTCATTAAAATCTGACTTCATATTTGCCTATATCTAGTTGGCTCATTTATGTTTACAGAAAAAAATGGTTCAGAAGAATTTGGAAAACAAAGAGAAAGGAATGTTTCATTTTAAATGATTTTTCATTTCAAAATGAGTATTATCTGATGTAATAAAAAAGTTAAAGGAAAATATCTCTGTGTTACCAAAACAACATTTCAACTGACTCAAACCATTTTTGTTATGGCTGCTTTCAAAAGGATTGAAATGAAAGCATATTTTGGAATGGAAGAATTTGCAAAACTTAGATTTCCAAATTCCTACTCTACTAAAAGTGATAAATGATCTATCTTCA
The DNA here is from genome assembly GCF_000737465.1 of Haliaeetus leucocephalus. Classification (NCBI taxonomy): domain Eukaryota; kingdom Metazoa; phylum Chordata; class Aves; order Accipitriformes; family Accipitridae; genus Haliaeetus; species Haliaeetus leucocephalus. The sequence continues at coordinate 906,224 of NW_010972653.1, forward strand.
GTAAATAGGGACTCATAGATAGTCTACATAGCCATAATTGCAAGATACGCAATTTACATAACATTCAGATTTTCCATCTCTCCCTTTTTGATTTGTGCAGTAACAATGAAGCCACAGAATAATTGTTATAGGTCTTTTACTTTCTGAATCATACCTAGGGACCTTAACTCACATCCTTCTGTCCAGAGAAATCCTTCTGCTTAATCTTCTAAAAGTATAGCTGTGACCTTTATATTTCAACAGAATTGTCTTTGCTCTGAAAAATCCTGTTGGGTAGAATGCAAGAGATTTAAAAAACATACATGATTATGGATAGTAAATAATCATTCAGTAGCACCAATAGTCTTCAATCAACATCACCATGCCATTGTGCTCTGAGATGCCAAACAAATACATGGTCTGAACCGCTTACAGAGAAATTTATGCTGACCCCAAAGTCTGGAGATAGATAGCCAAAGACCTAGATGAACTTCGCTTCTGGTAAAGTGCTGCTCCTGTAAAAGTGAAATAACTCACACACACACACAGACAGACACATGCACACTCAAATATATATAACATCTCAAATTGCATACGAAAAGATCTGATCTTTCCAACAAAGAAAGCCAGTGCAGTGCCTGGAGTTTCTCTTTTCTCCCAGGTCCTTTCCAATAATATTTGGCTCAAGTTCAGCATGTTACAGGGCTCCCAAGCCTCTTTCCCAGATATATGTCTTGTCTCTCTGGGTAAAAGAAACTTATTTCTGGCTCTCTGTCAAGCTCCCCACAACCTTATATTACCAAACAACAGTGTTGAAGGCAGGAATGCATACTTTTGCTTTGATTTCCACAGAGAATCATAATTCTTCTCTGCTGCTCTCTCCCCTCCTCCCCTCCCCTTTAGGTGACAAATGGCTCTCTAGAAGTCACCCATCTCTTCATTTTGACCTTCTGTTCACCTCCTCCATTTTTTTCCTCTGCCTTGGCCAATTCCAATTTGGGTAATTATTCTGTCTACAGTACGTAAAATTCTCTCTTTTGTTGTAGTCAAAGATAATATCCTTCTCCTTCTGTTCTTAAATGTAATGCTATGCCTTGACAAATCATTACTGTGGTTTACCCCAAAAGGGAAAGAGTGAGTGATTGAGGACTGATATCTTTTTATAAAGTCATTCCAGTGTTTAGGGATCCTTTGGGATGAGTAGTGTTATACTATTAGTCCTTAATCCCTAGACGATTTGCCTTACAACTATTATTCTCTCTATTGTACAGCTTCTTAAAGGGTGGCTATTTATTAAAGTGAATTAACACTAAAAATATGTAAACCTTTGCCCATGGAAAAATGAAAATAGCCATAGCTTTGGAAATGTTTTAGCAAACTGAAATTCTAGCTGTTCTAAATACAGCACTGAAAAGACATGAAATCCAAACTGTGACATTTTCCTCTGTTTCTCCCGAAGCATGCGCTTAGATCCATATATTTCTATTCTTATTACAAAGAAAGATTTACAGACACAAAAGATGTAATGGCCCTTTTTTTCAGCTTTCGTCTTCAGAAAGGACCGATATCTTTCCTGCAAACTTGAGTCCATCCTAAACAGTATCTCTCTTATTATGCACATCAAGTCATCAAGTTATGCCTTGGGTTGAAACACCCTGTAGATGAGGACAGCTGTTTGTTATGAAGAACCCATTGTTATTTTTGAAACAGATGCTTTGATTTGTTGGAAAGAGCTAATATGTGCTGATTTTAGCCCCAATCCAGTATGACACACAAGCATGTGCTTAAATCTATCGTTACTCGGAAAAGCACTTATACATATGTTAAAAATTAAGAATGTGCTTAAGTGCTTTGCTTAATGGGGATGATTTTGAGCACATATTTAAGTGCACTGTTGAATCAAGGCCAGAATGCCCAACCTCAGTTATTGTGAAGTTTGCTATCTTTTTACTACTTTAAGAAGTTCAAACTACATAGCAATGCTTTATTTCATGTCCTTTGCAAAGGAGGCAATTTCATACTTGACAAGAAGAGAGTTCATTGCATCTTGCAAGCCAAGTAGTGGGGAGGATGGGAAAGCCTGCATAAAATTATCAGGCTCCTCTCACTGGTAAGCATGTGAGATGTGATTCCATCTGTGGCTGCTCTTCAATGGCTGTGAATCTGTTTCAGATCTCAGCTGGTTCTGAGGAGCAAGGGCCTAGTAGGAGCAAGGGCTCCTACTTTTTGCCCTTCTTCACAATCTGGTGATGGACAAAATGGCATTTTTCACACAGTTTGCAGCTAATGTGCCCATCCAATTGCATTCCTCTTTGCAGAAGGTATATAGCAGAGAAGCAGATGTCACTCTCACTTTTTACATGAAGATATCATACATCATCTGTTTCCATAGCGATTTGGTCAAACCCTCTGCCTGATGCTTTGACAATTTCTTACTTGGGGAAAACTGCCAGATTCTACATCATTCTTTTTTTAATGAGGTTTCTGCCATACTATTCCCTGTGAAAGCCATCCACAGCCAATGAGACTGTTCTGGGAACACCTAGATGCATGGTTCTCTTCTGCTTATTAGATTCTGTAGCATTATTTTTTTTTCAGTCATTTGCAGTATGTATAGCATGAGACTCCCATGTTGTAAATTTCCAAATACAATGCATAAGAAAAGATGGGTGCTTTTTTGCAAATTTAACAGCTCTTAAAAGTGAGAGAGGATTGACAAATTATACTGAAATCTTCTTTGACTTGTTTTACATACAGACCTGAACACTTGGACTATTCTGAAATGAATGGCTAGACCAAAATTCTGGTGATTTAATTTCTTGGTTTTAGGGGGAAAACCTTACTTTTCAAAGTACCTTTGCCATCAGAGAAATAGCAATGTGAATCTGATATGCAGGATATTTTGCCTCAGCTGTATCTTCAGATCACATCTGCTTGTTTCACCAAGATAAACTATTTTTTGTTGTCAGCAGCAGAAAGACAGTGAATCTATGGTGGAGCAAGATGGATTCCATTCTGCTTCATATGTCATCAAAGATACCAGCTATATTCTGATTACTCAATTTATCTATTAATTCTTATGATGAAAGGGTGAGAAGAAAGAACAAAGCTTGTCTCTCTTGTTTCAGCTTGAGTTTGCAGTGCTGGCTGTCAGAAATATCATCTTTTGAAGTCCTTACTGCCATCTATACACATTCATGCATAAAAGTATAATTGTCATTTAACTAATGGAAAACGTATTCTGATAATTTTCCACATTGCCTCACATTCATTGTATGTTCTGTTCTGCTGTTTCTTCTAATATCCTCATCTTTACTCATATTTTGGTAATAATATACATCAGGTTTTTAATTAAAACGTTATGAAAATCAGGAAAAAAAAGAAAAATGTAACAATAAAGATCAATTACTTTTAATAGTTTGATGATGGAAATACACATTCAGAGCTCAAATTCACTACAGAGCCATGCTCAAAATATTTTAAAGCTATGTATCCACTACAAAAAAACCCTGCTTCTGTAATCGCCAGAAAAAAACTAGCAGTGGTACTGTTTAAAAACATCAAAGAACCACTGTCATCTTCTTCCCTACCTCTTTAAAAGAAGGGATTAGTTGAGAAGCAGTTCAAAGTGCAAGCCAGAGCTGTTTCAGGGAACTTCAGAATTTGGAGCAGGTGTTATTACCATATGTGCTAGTAGTACATCCAGTAGCAGTGCAAGTCATCCTGGCTTAAAGGAGAAGAAAACCTGACTCAGTATTCCCAGCAGATCTCCCAGACAATGAATCACAGGTTGAGGAATCGGAAGATATGGACAGGCAGAAATAGAAATATTTTATGAGGGTTACCATGAGGATAAAAGAAAGGAAATCATGCTTAAAACAATTCACCAAAGCAAGTAAAAAAAGTCAGAAGTTTCTTATTTGTTAGAAAAAGAACTCTTAGCTAAATTCACACAGATGATATGTTTTCATGACAGAATTATAGAAGATTGACACCAGTATTGGTGTATACAGGTCATCATTCTTTAGCCATAAAGCTGTAAGGAAAATGACAGTGTCCTCCCAAGTGTTGTAGTTACTTAAGTGTTATTACAGACACCTAAGGTCATACTTCCCATAGTTCTCCTTTCTGCAGTGGACTGGGCTACTCTCTGATGCTTTCCTGGTGAATGACTAGAGAATTTGTCTGTACCAAGCCAGTTAGGGGACTTACACATGGGTACTAGAAGACATCCAGCCTTTTAATGCTTGTCCTTAACCTTCTTTGGGATTGAGCACTTAGCTCTTTTCCACATGGAAAAGAAATCCCAATATTAGCCCCATAGTTCCAGCCAGTTAGCCCAAGCCTAAAGCACAAACGATTTCAAATGCAAAAGGCTATGGACAGAAGGGGGTTTGGGCCACAGCTAGCATGCAATGTTATATGCAAATATCACTCAGATTTCATACAGAAGATGATTTTATTCAGTAGTATAAACCATGAATAAGAGGCCTGGAATCTGACCTTTTAAAAATATAAGCAAAGGAGTTGTTCCACTTGCTCTGCTCTATGCAGCTTCACAGATAAAAAGCACAGTCACTCCCAACTTCTTGCCCTTATTAATATCACAGTTATTGCTGTGATACTTGGCTAAAAAGGCAAGACAAACCTTCAGTCTGCCCTTACCAGAAAGGCATCAAAATCATAGTTTCAACATATATAAAACAGTGCTCAGTGGAAATGTGTTGTTTTGCTATGCCTACTCAAAGGAAGAGAAATTCCACTTGCAAAAGAGTAAGTATGGAGACATGTCTAGTTCTCTGCATCTCCTCAGCAAGGAGGTAGAGGGAAGCTAAAGAAGAAATGAAAACTTTGTGTCCAGCTGCATCACTCATCACACTTTGTGCCAAAACATGCACTATGAATCACTGTAGGGTTTTTTACAGTTAGGGACTGGAATTGTCTCCAGGAACTGGACATCTTAATACTGCCTGTTTATTCATTGCAGAGGAAGTCACAATTCAACCTTACTGTCTATACAATCTCAGCTTAGTTGTGTTATTTTCTTTCTGGAATATGGCATCTCCAACCACCAAATGCTATAGATTGACATTTACAATAGGACTGCTGCTGGATAAATATTACCAGTGTGAGCCCACTGAGCAGTGGCCCACAGTGTCAGGAGTCATATGTTACTGCTGAGCAGCCCATGCATCTACACAGTGTAGAGCAGCACCATACAGAGAGACTGTCCTACGTTCTGGGAAGAGAACAGCTTGGCTGAACTTATCGCACTTGATTAAGTTCTGTGCTAAAGTGCTAAATCGCTTTCAGTCTTGAGATCATATCCTGACAGTTGAGAAAAGAGTTAGTTTGCAATTTTCTCACCCAATTGGATAGACTATGGTCTTGCAGTGGGATAGAGCTTACATAGTTTTAATGTCAACATTGTAGATAACTATAAGTGAGTTAGTCACCATAGATTGCCTTCATCACCCATGAAAATAAGTTAAGAATTTTGGAACACAATTAATCTGGCCTATTTTAAACGTCTATAGGCTGACTCATATCCCAGAAATGCCTGTTTTTCTCATTGATGAAAAGGGTGACTTCTCATCATCAGCTTAGGGTGACTACTTGAGAAAGAAAAAAAACCCCCTATGTTACAAATATCTCCAGCCAGTCAGATGAATCCTGTGCAAGGAGACTAACAAGTCACAGAGCAGGCAGGCAAGTTTTAAGCCAAATCTATTCAATATTTTCTGCCCTGATCCACTGAGAAATTGTTCTGCAGTCCACTCAGCACAAAGCAAATGAATACGGTACAGCTGCTCTCCAGGACTGAACACTAAAATATGGGACTGGCTACAGGAATGACGAGGTCCACAAAAGGTTACTCATATCCCAGGTTTAGACAAAGCCTTTCCATCTAGCTTGCCTTGTCATAGTCTACTCATTCAGGTCTGCATTATGCCTTACCTTTCCATCCATCCAAAGACATACTCAGAAAAAAGTTATGCATGGTTTGTGAGGAAACCCGAAACCATATTATCATCTTGTGACTGAACAAGATTGGAATTTGTTAGTGATCTCATTCAAACCAGTGTAAATCAGGAGTAATTACATCAAAACTAATGGACATAACCTACTAGGAAGTGAGAATCTGTTTTAAAAATAGCAGCAAAGCTTATATTACATGAATGATAGAAGCATGAAACTTGGGTCTAATGAAATGGTGTGGTCTTTTTTATGTAACAGAGAGAAATAGCATTGTAGCTGAACTGTTGAATAAAAGTTTTCACTTAACTTACAGTACATTTTACTGTCATCAAAAAAACATTTGGGAATAATAGTTTCCAATGAGTCTCTGTTGAAATTTTGGGATAATAAACTTTTATATCTTAATATTTATGATTCTAATAAACTACCACAATATTAAAATGAAAGATACAAACTCTGAGGTCAAAAACTACAATTTGTTGTAAGGCAAAACAATTTTGTATAATAAACCACTATTGAAATCGAAGATCACTTCCTATAATTTAATAAGTAATCCCCTTGGTGATATATCCCGGATATTAAACTGGTTTAACTCACTTGGACCAGCTGTTTTAAATTGGTACATAATATTCTGCCAAATGATAATACAAAAATAAGCATGAAATGACATGGTAACCATTTAAGTTCTGACTTTTACCTTTGTTGCCTACCATGAAGTGATCACAAGTTGGCTAATCAGGGATCAGTTAATTAATTCATTACTGTTAATAGCAGAGAATGACAAGTATAAAGATAATACTTTGTTTCTTAGCTCACCGATAGCACTGTTGGATAAGATGTCAGTTGACCAGATGCAAGTGGCTGATTGGATAACATATCTCACAGCTCCCAATCCAGCTAATAGATGCCAAAGAAGTTAGTGCTTTTTTCACCAAAAGCATCCAGCTGCAGACTATCAGTGCTTCCATAATGAAGTCAATATAGCTTTTACTTATAAAACTTATTCAAAGGATACTGTCTGAGTCTGAGAGGAAAAACATTTTCAAAAGGCTCTGTCATGTGCAACCAAAAATATTCCATACATGTATCTTTCATTATATTTCAAAGACACTTGTGTTAGACTAGTCAGTCATTAGAGGAGATGACAATTTATCCATTACTTGTTCCATATGAATGTTTGCTTATGCATCAGGTTCAAACTTTTCAGTCTTATGTGTGGTACATGAAGGAAACTGCCCTTTAGTAACCAGGTTAGAAAGATGATGAGCCAAAGCCAAAACTATGCCACATTTTTCCTTGATATCAAAGGTACTCAGTGGCTACAATTTACCTTACTGCTGGGTGAGGAAGTTCCCTGCTCACTGCAAATGAGCTTATGAAACCTATAATTTTGGGGGAAATGGAAAAATGTTGTTCTAAGGCATAAGACCTCACTCAAGAACAGGGCTTTGAAGTGCATGGAAATACAAGCAGCAGTTCACCACAACTGACAGAGACTAGAAACTCATGATGTTTGGTTCCCAGAGCAGGTACTAATGCCCTTGGGTAAGTCTCTCTGTGGTCAAGAAATCACACATTGTGTTGGTCATGCAATAGGACAGGCTGCAGCCACTACAATGTGGAACCACATCCCACAGAATCTGGTGCACTTGAGAGCTATGTTGGCTTGAGGTCTATAAAAATGACAGTTTTATTTACACAGTTGTTCCATTATGCTTGCTGAAGGGAACAGAGAGAGATTGCTTAACATGCTTCTCATTTGTTTATTTGTTTTTCTTTATTGGATAAAAGTAGTGCTCAGGAAATAACTAATGCAACTGACAGCACTGACTTGAAGAAGGGATGATGGCAAACAGAGACAGTTCTGTCTGAGAGTAGTGAATGGCAGGTTCTCTACCCACCCAGCAAATCCTTCTTTAAACAAGTGCCCTCTGTGGGTGGGGAAAGATGACCAAGAATATTTCCATTTGTGAAAGAATTGTGGTCTAACCTCAGATCAACAGACCTAATCAACACTAACCCAAGCAAGTGCTTAGCCCCATTGCAAACAAGTGTACACTGCATTAGTTTGGAAGCTGACTCAGGAAAGTCAGTTGTGGAAATACAAAATGCAGGTCTACCCTCAAAGTTTGTGACTGACGTTAATGGAAATGGCAGTTTACTCTCAGATTAAAAATAGGCTGGGTTGGGGAATATAACAATTTCATAAGAATCACCCCTTGATTATTTATTGCCAAACCCTTAGTGGTGTCAAATACTCCATAGAGGTCAGGGAAGAGCTATGTAGAACTGTCAGTGCTCCTAAAAGTTTGTGCTGGCTCATTAGAGTGCGGCTTGTTGACTGAAGCAATCACAAAGAAGCAATGTCTCTTTGCCACTCATTGAGAGATGTGAAATACCTTCTGAATTTTGCAGTCGTTGATGTAACTGAGGCTGTGTGCTGAAACAGCCCTGCCCAATGAGATCAGTGGAACAGCAATAGCGTCTCTTCCGAATATCATATTTGTGGTTTTCCTCTTTCATTATAGTTGACTGAGTCAGGGTAAGACACTGGAGCAAATGTAAAACTCATCAATTTAAAAAGTGGCATCTTTGTATCTGACCCTCATCTGACATAGATGGGGAATATCCCTATGATTATAACAAAGTTGTATCTCTTTACTCTAGGCCCTGAAGCAGCTGGATTTCTCCATTTTTGTAATTTAGACAATATGACAAAATGCTCTAGAAGTAGTAGTTAGGATTTCCTCTGTTTTGTAAAGCACCAAACACTCTGGGGGGCTCAGAAATAATTCTCAAGCATTGTTTCAATGTGTTTGAAAGTGTTTGAATTCACTGACTGTTCTCAGCTATACAGGAACACACACACACATGCATACACAAACAGCTCTTGAAGGAAATCAGAGCATCTGAAGGAAAAGGTTTACTTTACTCTGGGTGATCTCAGCTACATTATTTACACACAAAAATCTCTTAAAGGGAACCATAAAAACACATCAAAGTGCAGTGACTTTCTTGTGCCCCTCCCTCCCAAGCTCTACAACAGGTTTTGCAGTTTATCTTCTCTTCCTGGTCAGTCTCTTCCAGATCTTGTAATAAAACAGAGTACATGAAAACTGAAACTTTTCAGGAAAAATGTTGTTAAATATTTTCTTTTAGAAACTGATTCTTCTCTGCTGAGTTTTTTACATATTTTTATGAATCTTTCAGCCCTCTCTCTTCTTGCTCTGTAAGGGGCTCCCTTAGGAGATGTACACATATATGAACACGGTGATCGTATCAGACCCTGTGCTTTGTGGGCCTCACACTTTGGAAGCAATAAACTAATATCTAAACCACCATCTTTCCAGTTTGCTCCTCTCCTGAGCAGGGAGCAAGGCTGTTTGCAGAACTACCAAGCACCTACAGTAGGTGCAGTCCTTCAGAAATGTCCTAGGATGATCTGCATATGGGACCTGTCACAGCCAGGAAGCACTGGATCTAACTGTATGTTTAGCCACAAAATTGGATCACAGCAGGACAACTTGCCGTGTTTGCTAAAACTTGCCCTGTGCACTACCGCTTGTACATAAGAAATCAGGACTCGGGAGACTCAATTTCTCTTCAACCACAGATTTCCTATGTAGCCCTGAATAAATTGCCCCACCCCTCCACACCTTGGGTGTTTGCCCATAACTTTGGGATCTCTAAAGGGAAATAAGTACCTGACATTAATGTCAGGGTAGCAGTCAGATGTTATGAAAATGGTGATTGCACAAGCAGTTCAGCAGAAAGAAGATGGCACACTCTCCAGTGTGTTTTCTGGACTACCAGTGGATATAGTGTATGTAGAACGATAAGGCACACCAGCACTTCAGTTTCTATGTGGGACACCTACACTTGGGGTTTGGGATTTAAGCACTGGCTCGATTCTCGTTATCCACAGCAATTCATGCTCAGGAAGAGGTGGAAACATGAGTCAGGACCCAGCAAGTCATCTAGCAGCTGCCAGAGGATGTCTGAATGTCTTGCTGTAATAACCTCTTTGCAATTTCTCGTAGCCATTTTCCTTCTCAGATGGAGAGGACGAAGGGAAAATCATTGTTTCATTATATAAATGAAGACAGCGCCTTTTATTAACACATCTTGTCTTACACAACTGATAGCAGAACTGATGGCCTGAATTTGGAATAATAATACACTTTCCTTCTTTAGCATTCTCTCTAGCTCTGTCTCTTAGATGCTTGTACTGCTTGACGTGTGTCCTCCAAGATGCACCTAGTGAAAGGTAACAGTACGTATTTCAAAGAGATGCAAGACTGTTGTTCTGGCTTGTATCTTCACCATAGCATGACATTTGTATTGGCTGCTGTGCCTTCAAATTTCTGAATTACCCTTGAGTGTGCTTTGGCTATTTCCATCATTTTAAGGCCTCCCTTTTCCTTATAAGCCCACCTGGAAAATGGCAATAAAACTTACAAGCTTTAGGGGGCTTGTTTTCCAAAGTTCACTGCAGCTCTAGTTGTTTTTAAGAGAGCTTATCACTTTATCAGGCATAAAGGATTGTTATAATTCTGTATGCCTAAATATTTGAGGTTAAGTGAACAAAACAGTTTGGTTTGTACAATATCTATTCAGGACAGGGTCTGTTAAAATTCAGGTGACAAAAAACCCAATCATTTTAGTTGTTGTTTCTAAAATATCTTACACATTCCAACAAAATAAATTCTTTATGTTGGTATGTGGAAGCTTCAGCTTGGAAGAAGAAGGTTGGATGTTCAATTCAAACAGCAATAAAACACCAGAATCTTAAAAATTAAAAGCATAATCATTCATCTAAAGAAGTTGTCTATGACAACTTTTTTCTTTGTTATGGTAAATACAGCCTTTTAATGTTAGATACAAGTGAATTACTCTCTAGACCAAAGATGGTTTCTCTAGACCGAAGGATGGTGGCAGCCTGGAGACAAGCAACCATGATCTGCCCTCTTCTAAGAAGATAAACAAAGAAAATTCCTGATTAGTCACATAGTTCGTACTTTAAAAAGACATAATTTCCAAAAGGTGAGGAATGTTATGAGCAAAATTCCTGGAAAGTGAAATGTAAGCAGAGAACTTTGAATGAAACTTAGGCATTCTTTTAGATGGCTTTATTAGATGGCTAGACCCCCATGATTTCACAATCAAGAAAGAACAAACTTTGGCTAAAAGCCCGACCTCATTTTATAGAAATTGGGAATATAAAAGCAATGTATAACACATGAAAATAGACATAAATGGCAGATTTAGTCAGCAGTATGAAAGAGAAATTCTGAACAAAAGAATTAATATGAGAAGCTAACAGCATGGGGAAATAATTGCTGTCTTTAAGAAAAAGAGAAATATCTTTTAAAATTTTTATTAAAAAGAGAAAAATATGCAAGAAGTGATATAATCTTGTCATTAGATAAGGATGTTAAATCTGTTAATAATGATAGAGAAAAAGAATAAATGTTCAGTAAATATTGCCTTCTAATACTGGGAGGAAAAACAGGATCATTTAATTGCTTCACATAAGGATGATTAAGATCTTTCCAGTCCTTCATATACCAAGAAGGATTTGAGACAAAAGCTGTTAAATATTTTTATATCAGTAGGCCAAATAGCTTGAATCCAAAAGTCCTCAGCAGCTTCCCAATAAGGCAGCTGAATCACTAATGTTACTTTTGAATAAATCTTGAAATACTGTAGAAATTCCAAAAGACTAGAAGAGTACAAATGCTGTGCCAATATCCAAAAAGGTTAAATTAGGCAGGTTACTGGACATCAATCCCAGTAAAAATAATTGAAAAACTGATAAAGAACAAACTGATATGATTAAGAACTGTCTGACAATTTCCAAAGGTAACTAGCCACGGGGCCCACTTCTGCCTCTAGTGTCACCTCTCAAGAATTGCCTCAAGGGTGACCACATCCAATGTAAAATATTCCTAAAATATTGGCAGAAGATGGTTGTGAAAGACACAAAAACTGGTGGAAGGGCATATAATGATACACAAAATTAGCTGACTTATTTACCCAGGTGAGACAATTTCAACTAGCCAGTTTAATACAGCCAAACTTCTGCAGCTGTTCTAAAACAGATCTTAAGAGACAAGCAACAGAGCAGAAGTTCCTAATGTAATTTTGAAAAAAAACCCCATATATGAACCTTTTATTGTATAAACTAAGTAACAAATACAAGCAGGGTGATGATTTTACTTCTGTATGTAATATTGATGAGATTGATACTAGAATATTGCATACACATCTGGTGTCCATATTCAGGGGAAAAAAAAGTTGAAAAATTGGAAAGGATGCAGAAAGGACCTTAAAAATCATTTCAGGATGGAGAAAATGCCTTGCAGTGGGGCACTGGAAATGCTCAATCTGTTTAGATTATAGTAGATTTAAGGGTAGCTTGATTATATATGCATGTACATTCATTAGGAAAAACACTGAACACTGAAAGGACCTTTAAACCAAAGAAAAAAGGTCTAAAGAAAATCAATGGGTACAAGCTAAAACCAGACAAGTTTAGTTTGGAAATAAGACACATTTTTCAGCAGTGAGGGAGATTAGTCAGAAAAAGCAGCTACAAAGGAAAGTAGTGAATTCTCCTTCTCTTCATACTAATATTGGCTGCATTTCAGAAAGATGTGCTTTAGCCAAACAAAAGCTATTCTTTAGTCAGAGATTTTTGCTCAATTTAATATATTAAGTTGCCCAATTATTCCTTCTGAACTTAAACACTTTATGTAGGATGCAACTCATTTAACTTTAGTTGTCTACAGTGTAGACCTCTGAACCTCAGGTAGCCTGCCTAAGATTGCTTTAGAGTCAACAGACGCTTTGTGGGCTGGATTCATCTCACCCATTTTAGAAACCTGCATTAGGATGAGATTAATCCTGAAAAGCGCCTGCTTCTCTTTACTATAAAGGAGATGTTATAAAGGGAACAAAAAGAGGCTATAAAGGGAATTTAAATAACTAGCTCTGATTTTGAGATTTCCACTGAAAATGCATGCATTCAGTCAGGTGAATCCTACCTAGGTTTTGTGTCTGAGTGTCAGGAAGGCAGTTTGACAAATATTCCTGAGCAGTAAATCTAGTTCAGCAGGAAAGGCAGTACCTGGATTTCTGCTAGGTTTAGGTGAGGTAGAGGTTTGCGATATTTCTTCTGTGCCTAATGTGTAGCTGTTTACACACACTTATTTAGATTTTGTCTTCCATCTGTTTCAGGCTCAAACATATTTTAAAACCTAATAATAAAAATTTATGCTTTCCCTATGTTTTAAAAAGAGATTTTCAAAAGGGACTTAAAGATGAGGAGTTGAATCTCTTTATTTGCTAAGGGCCCAACTTTTCATCGCCACCCAGTAATCCAGCCCAGAGGGAGGGCACAGAACAAAATGATATCCAGTGCAAAATAAGATCTCGCTGTGATTCTGAATTTTGGGATGTTTTCCTGTTTGCTTTGAACTCCATATTAAAACAAGGCAGAATAAATATTCCCAACAACAGAAGAAAACTTGAGAATGAAATAAGTCACAGCTCTTAATGGACAACAAGCCTCAGTCACTGAGAGCAGGCACACGAACACACACAGAGTTAAAGGGTTTGTGAAGATTGAGGGGTTTTGTGTTTGGAAATAAGCAAGATGTCCCACACCAGAGTCCTGGTCAACTTTTTACACAAACAACATGGCTTGAAGTCAAGGGAAGATTTGCCTCAGGAAGGACTAGAGGGTTGGATTCAATGTACTGTTCATTATGGCTATTTTCCTTTTCTTTACGAGCCACCTGGGAATCTATCTCCCTGTTTCAACTGACATGAACTATTTTGTTTCAACATTATTTTTTACTGTTCTAGCCTGTATGCTTTATTGATGTTGATTATAATTTGGTTGCTCACCAACTTAAATTGAAAGGAAAAGCTGCAGTCCAAACCCATTTCTGTAGTGATTTAAGAACAGCTAACATGTACGATGCTTGGACCAAACTTTCTCATTAAATAGTTATTACTGAATTTTTGTTGTTGTTGTTAAGAAACGTTTTAATACCAAAGCACATTTCACCTATATATATTTTAAAGTGTATAATGCTTCTCCTAGATAGACTAAGTACATAAATAAAAACATTATACAAACAACGAAAATTATTAAGGACTTAAAAAATGCACTTGTGGAGCATCTAAAAAGGGTAGGGTGTAGCTCAGACATCATGCATTAACTGTGTGCCATAATTAATGTTATAGATATATGTAACTTGGAACTTCCATTTATCCTTACTGAAAATAGCAAAAATATTAATACGCTTAAAATAATAACAGAAATCTTTTCTCCTTAAAAATCACTTCACTTGTGGAACTCCTTGCTACAAGGCAATTGGAAAAAAAATCTCAGCATGTCTTTTTTTAGATCATATTTTTAAGATTGCTTAGTGTACAATTGTAAAATAACGCACATGGAAACTTGGAAATTCATTGGTTAACTAGGTAATTAATGAGTTAGCACACAATTTACCATCTTCTTGAAGTTCAAAATACAGTTCTCTGTGCTGCCATTTCTATTATTTATAGAGATCAGCAAAGATATAAAAAACGTACATCAAAATCCATAATTGAAGCCTTACTGAGCAAACACAATTTTTCTCATATTTTTTCCGCTGAAAGAAGGATGAGGTGGAGAATGGACCAAGCATTAGCTAAATCATTACATTACTAGAAGATGGCCTTACAGTACAAGATTGAACATGACCTAAGATCCTATACAGAGCAGATGTGAACTGTTGACTACCCATGGTCAAGGAGAAAATTCTCCTCTGGAGTGACTATTTCTACCAAATTGTCATTAAAGGGACACCTCTGCACATTTCTCATAAGTATCTGGCACTCCCTAGTGAATCATTGTCAGACTAAAGAATACTTTTCTTTTCTCAACTCCAGCTCCAACTTTAAAATACTGTTGCGGTAGTGCCACAGAGAAGGCCCAAGCTCTGGCATGCAATTGTCCATATGGTTAAATCGTTAACGCACCTATGGTCTATGCCAACTAACATTCCCCTAGGCGGTAGCTGAGCACAGTTCAAGGTGACTATATAGGTCAGGAATAATTCCCAATAGACAGTTTAGATGTGGGTAACCTGCTTCGCAGGGAAAGAGGTTAGAGGTACAGATGCATGCCATGCTGTGCCACCCGCCCTCAGGTCCAGAAAGCAGGCCCTGCACCATTCTACTAACAGCATAGGTTTAGTCTTTGTGTACAAGAAATAATATAGTGATATGGAAATCCTGTTCTCTGTCCTTTGGAGGATGTGGGAAAGCATCTCTTTTCAGGCATAGGAAATCCTAAGATTATCTCTGAAATTATGAGGGACCACAAAAACTTGCCAGTCAAAAGAATGGGGGAACCTACAGATGAATAATGCTTTTGCTGAGCAAGAAGAAATAGCAGCATGATATGTCACCTGCTGGCAGCAGTGTGTGCTGCTGATGGCACAGCTGGTGAGGTTGAGGGCAGCAGGATGGAAGGGTTGGGTGGGTGGTAGGAAGAGACAAAGTTTGGAGCAAGAACCTCGTGGCAGTGTCCCTATGGCCTTTCTGATCTCTTTCTTGGAAAGGTCAGCTGGCTCAGAATGGCTCACATCCATAGTGTTCCTACACTGGAGTGGTTGTATGGTATCCAGCAAAAAGCCCACCTAGCCTCAAAGGCAGGTCCAAAAAGCAGATGCCAAGGTAAGAGCATAAGAACAGGGTAAGCAGCTAGTAAAACTGCACCTACCTGCAACTATTTCCAGAATTCAGTGGATTTCTCTTTCTTGAATTTGCCTTTCTCCTTTTGAATTTTGGCACATACAGCATCCTATGCCAAGGAACTCGACTGCTTAACTGCACCCCAAGTGAATGAGCTTCTTACTTGGTTTTGTGCTTCCCTTCTTCTAGCTCCAGCTAGACAATCAATCCTTATGGCCCCCTCAGCATCACTCTAGGCTGTAGAGTTCTTTTCCATATCCCCCCCAGTCATTGCTTTCCCAGACCTGAAAGTCCCCATTTCTTTAGCCATTCTTTGCAAAGAAGCCCTTCTATACCCCTCCCTTTGCCTGAATCTTTTTTGGTCCTGCTGTTGCATTTGGGTGATTGCAGCACTGTGCACAGCTTTTCTAGCTTTTGTGAATTTACACAGTAGCACATCATGCTCTCTTTTTTTAAATTCTCTATTCCATTCCTAATTTCTAACAATTGGCTTATGTTTTTATTTTCTCCCTGTAATGTGAACTGATTGTGTCCACACACTGCAGCACTTGGAGTAAAGCCTGGCTTGGTACTTACCCCGTGGACTGCTGCACAAACTAATTCACTGGCCTCCCATGATCTGCACGAAGTTTGTCTATCGCGCTCTTCCCACACGAGGCTCACAGCCGTGGCTGCCCTGCCACATCTCTGTCAGCAGCCAGGGATGTTCTCATAGTCCTTTTCTCTCCTCACATGCCCTTTCTCACCTCAGCCTAGGACAGCCCGAGGTACCCTACCACAAGGCCTAGATCTCCTCCTGCCCCCATGTGGCCTATCTTTAGGCCTGAAACTTTCAGTATTTTTTTAAGAGGAAATACTTTTTCAGCTTGCCTTCGATATGAAAAGTGGCTGCTTTACCATCTGTCGCATTTATACTTTTCTACACGGTGACAATATGGGTACAGATTACGGGTAGAAGGACGTGGTGTGAGGACAAAGAGGGGCGCGAGGTCTAATGGGGTGAGTATAAGTTGAAGAACCAGGTTTAGTGGATAGGAAGAGGTGTTGGGTGCTTGACTGATTCACTGGATCAGTCCTTGGACCACCTAAAAAAAGAACCACAGGTTGTTTGAGGAGACACCTAATTGCTCAGCTCTAGAACAGATCCTGGAGGTGACCCAATACACAGTGTGGACAGCCTGGGAAGCAGGACTGTGGCGTGAAGCAATTAAAAATTTGCTGTAAAGAGGAACAGAATAGTCTGTTTTCCAGGTCCCCTGACAACAGGAAGAAAAACAGTATGTTAAAATTGCAGGAAGGGAGAATTAGGTTAGACAGTGGAAAGAACTTTCTGACACTGAGGAGAGTTAAGCCCTGCAATAGCTCGCCTGGCAACTGGTGGAGTTTTTCTCGCTGACAGGTTCTAAGAACAGGTTAGACAAACATGCCAGGAATGGTTTTGGTCTACTTGATCTTTTCTTGGGTCAAATGGAGAGATAAGATCACTTCTTCTGTTCTTCCCAGACTCACCTGCTAGAATATTATCATATTTCATCCCAGATTGCTAAAGATAAAAATGGATTCTTTTTCCATGTTTTCCACTACTGCGAAAAATAGCTTGTTATATCTGTCTAAAAATTCTGACAGACACAAAACCACATTCTGTGCTTGTAAAAGTCAAAAATCCCACAGTTAAATCGAAGGATCTCTGTCCAGTTCTGCCAGTTTTGCTTCATGTGCTGAAACTAAGTATGACACATTTCGTTTAATAATACAATATTTACTCAGTAAATATATTTACCCCATTTCTTTGGCAGTCTTTGCCTTTTATCTGTTGACTCTTTCACAAGCTGAAAAGTAAAATGAGTGTTATGGCAGAAAGCCTCTTTTCAGAAGTTGCAAATAGAAACCACCTCAGAATACCTCTGGTCAGAGTTCATCTTGGTTTGGCTTTGATTACAAAATTACAGATATCTGCTTAAAGTATTGCAGCCAAATACAGGCCCAGGAGGGATTATATTCCCAGTTTTGAGATTAATGCATTGTACAGCCCCTGGTCATGAAATTTAAAAACATTCTAAATAGTGGCCACTGGCCGTTTTACGTGACAGCCTAAATAATTAAAAAGGTCTGCTTCAATCCCATATCCATTGAGTACTTTTTTTACAATGTTTTGCTGCCCAGAAATGGTCTCTGCACCAAAATGTAGCACTAAAATGAGAATTTATCCTGTATCAGCTAGGCATCTGGGATCTGTTTTATGATTCTACGAGGATCTATAAAAAAAATAAACTATAGCTATCCAGTAGAACCTTTCCCCATTCAGAGAGATTATTGCTGAATCTTGTTCCTTATCCTTCTGTCCAAAAAATCCCTACTCAATATTTTCCTCAATTCTTTGTTGACTGTTTATAACTTATGTGGAAATCCCTAGGCTGCTGATTGGAAATCGCCAACGTTACAATGCCTGATTTCACAGGCTTCATTTCTGGCTTTCAGAGAAGCCACGCGTTGAAGACTGGTTAAGAATCTGTCTGTCTCTTTAGACACCTCCTGTAGCATGTAGGTAGAATCATTCCCAGAATTGTTTCCCAGGTGTCACCTTCTCTATAAATACCTAGGTCTTTGGCAGTCAATATGCTCAAGCTCTCCTCAGCCATGAGCTTGCTCTGCAAGTCACAAACTGCTTAGAGGTCGTGGTCAGGGGTCGTGGTCAGGCTACAGCCAAAGGCTTCACAGTTTATTTTCAAGCTTTGCTAGGAAACTCTATCTCACTAGTCAAGCTTAATCCTCTACATATGTACAAAGTATATCTAATATCGGCTACCAAAAGGTGAAAGGACAGCTTGCTTTGAATGTGAGAGGTGGTTATGGGATAGACACTTGCCTGAACAGGACGCCCATCTGAGAAACTGTGATACAATTCTCTTTCTTAGAGCCAGGATGCGGGACACCTCTTACATCCTAGACTTAGTCTTAAATTCTAACCTGTCAGCTGGACACTTTTTCTGCAGCTTCGGTTTTCCAAACATAGCAGAGAAATCATATGTTAAACATCTGTCTGAGCTTAATAAACAGTATCAGGAGAAAGGTGATGGGGAAAAGAGATAGCTATGGGGCAGTTACAGTTCTTCAAGGGTATTTCTAGGTGTCTCTGGCTCAGTCAGCTGCTTCTGCACCAAAATCCATTCTCTTTCTCTTCGTGGCAGCTCTCTTCTATCAGGTGCCTCAGCCATGCGTCCTCCCACAGTACTGTCAATCACCTCAGGAAACAATGTTTTCCTTGCTCAAAGAAAGGTGAAAATAAAAATTGTCAGTGTTACAAGCATCATGGATAAAGTAAAAATATTTCTTAGGATCTACGAAACACAAGTATGAGGAACTGAATTATTCTTGTTGATAAAGGTTGATTCTCTGGGGAAGTTTGCTGAGACTGCAGAAAACACTAAGTAACTCTTCACTGACATCCTCTGTCAGTCTTGATGTAATGGTAAAGGGGGTTGTTAATCATCCAGACATGTAAAGCACTCCACATTTTGAAGGAATGACAAGATACTGAAGGTATTAAATACATTTATTTTTAAAATATTTCTAAATCCTTCATGTGGAAATTGTATTTAAAATATGCACACTCAAGATGTTATACCAGGTGGGAGTAGGGTGGCATCTTTTCCTTTGAAGTAGCAATAACATTTATGAACTTCAAATTTCAAGATTTTTTTCTTCACACAAAGTTTTTTCCAAAGGCAGGAAAATAGTGTTTTCTAATTCAGAGAGGAAGTGATGTGACATTGCCAGTGTCTTAACTTTGTTTTTCTTTCCTTCCTCTTTAGGCTCTTTGGAGCTAGATACAGAGAAGATAACAGTCCTATGGTTTATCTGTAGTCCAGAGACACAAAAACAATGAGACAAGGTGAGTGAAACTTCCTGCTGATGACAATGTAGCATAATGTGAAAGAAACAAAAAAAGAAGGGGAAAAAAAAAAGACATTGAATGAAGATGACACAAAAAAATTACAGTCATAATTGAATCATCTGTGTGATTGTCTTTCATATATAACAATTTTCAAAAGATTTGTGTGACTAAAAGAGCAAAGGATATCCTGAAGAATACCGAGGAATTTCCACTTATTGTAGTTCACATGGATACCAACTCCACACAAGTGAAGGGAGATGTGCAGGCTAGGACAGTGTTAGATACCTTATAAAAGAAAGTAAGCGAGGTTTGACACTGTCTTGTTGTACAACTCAATGGTACCAAAGAAAAGGTAACACAGAAATTAGACATCAGGTGTGAGTGGGCTATAGTGAAAAGGAGCTGTGGGCAGGGGCTCCTGAGGCAGCAAAGTGCTGTGAAAAGTGATGCAGAGGTTGCACTTGCATCCAGCTCCTGATCCCAAAACTCACATCACTTTTTAGGAGGCTTTTGAGAGAGAAAGATTAGGAAGACACTGAAGAGGAACTTTAATTTGAAAACATAAATGTAGCATTGTTCCCATACAAAGCAATGGAATAGTAGCTCAAGAGGTAAAGAGTAAGGCTAAAACTAATGTGTGTCTGTAGCTAACGATACAGATATGCAAGAGTTGGCTACGGAATGGTACTCTACATCTTTAGAAATCCTAAAAAGGCATGGAGCTATGTTAAGGGTGATATTTTGCCAGGTCAGTGTGAAAGATATTATCTTATGGTGAAATACCTTGCTGAGATGTAGGATAGCATAAGTAACCAGGGCAAAGGACAAACTGTGCTGGACACTTGCTAGAGATCTTTGGGACTGGAAAGGAAAAGAAACCACTAGTTTTTGTACAGCTACTGAGGACTACAGCACTCCAGAAATTAATGCAGTGGGGTCAGCAACTCCACAGAGAGCTGTTCTGCCTGTGCAATATATTTGTGCTATATACCTCACCAAAACATCAAGGAGGAAGAGTATGTTAGGTGACAAACCATGCTGACACATTAAACCAACACTGGCTTACGTAGAAGAAAGACCATTGGTCCAGAAAGAAGATCAGTCAGAACAGTCATCCTGGACAAGATCTTTTCCAATCTGAACAGCAAAATATGTCTCACAAATGCCCATTTCAACATTAAATGTCATTATTTTAGTTATAGCCACTCTTGATTACTATCAGTGGATAGTCCTGTGAAAAGTCATTATGTTATTCAACATCAAGCCTTCAAGCCAGTACCATGTTAGCATCCTTGTTGTTATACCCTTGATAAAAAGCATCCTCCATCATTATTTGCCCGATATTTTAAACTCCAGTCATCCAACCAGTCAGTTGGACATGACCACCTTGAAACTCAAATTCTGAATCATGCTCTGTGTGTTACAGTAGACACTATTAGGAAACTGCCCATATGAACCACTTGGAAAGTATTTGCACACGGTGGCTGGAGTCAGGAACAGACTGACTGGCAAGCAGAGCAGTGAACCAGTCAATTAACGGGCAAAGAAGATTAATAAAAGAACAGGGTTACTTTTTGTCTATGTTAATGACCACTTTTCATTCCCCTTTTCCTGTGCTTCCCCCGTTTCACCACACACCTTTCCACTGGGCAGAGGAGTAAATAAAAACTGGTCATACGGGTTGGCATTGATAAAATCAAGTTCACAAGCAGATATTTCAAACCCTTTATTAGCAAGGCCATAAACTACATATGCTGTTTGATTAGGATATGATGAAAAGAATTTATTAGCAGATGTGTATTCAGCTACACTGTTTTACTGGCAGCTTTATGAGATTCTCTCCTAGGCTGACAGGTGCGGACTGCCAGCTGCTTTGTACAGTAAACAGGGGATGGAGAGCATGCCATGTGCAATGATTTAATCAGTTACCATCAACTGCTAGAAAATAAACAAGGTTTTGTGCATTTCTTTCAGTTCCATGTATATTAATTGAAACCAAATATTACAAATGACACTGAAAGAGAGTATCGCTGATCAGAGGAGACTTAAATTTAATAGGACACAGCCATGTAATACATAAATATAATAAAACACAGTCATGTAATACATAAATATTTGGTTAAAAGATAGCAGAATTTTGTTAAACTTGGCAATGGGAAGTCTTTTGAAGTCTCATTTGTCAGTTTCCATTCATGGGACAGTCAAATCTAGTCATTTGGGTCACAGCTGGCAAAAGAAAGATGATCCTCTTGGTTTATTGTTCTGATACAAAATTGTCATTACAAATTGAAAACACAGAGCAAATAAAAGAGGGCAAATGGGGAACTTGTGTGGTTACGTATTTTTAACTGTTGCGTCTGGCTGTACTTTGTTTAATAGGGGTTGCAGAATTCAAGATGTCTATATCCTGGGTCTCATTACTATTGTTTAAAAATTTCTATACCACTAGTTTACAATTAAAACGTTCTTTCTCGACTCAGTTCTTATATCCCATGTTTTCAGTGCTCTAAATATGTGTAACCTGAACTAATATTTTTAGTAAGTATCTGACAGCTGCATTGAAACATTTTTATTTCATATATTTACATGTCAGAATAAAGGTATCTAACGTTTTTTCTGCAGCAAAATGAGAACGTTCATACATTTTAAGAAAAACTAAAACTGCTAAATTGATGTAAGAACATTTTACAAAGGATGCTTTTGCTTTATTTTCTGCATGTTTAGGACAAAGAATGTCATGATTACACTGCAAGCAAGGACAGGTTGAGAAGAGCTGCAAAGCAGCTAGAAAACTGTCAAAATTTATTGCACAAACAATTGTAGCAGTGATCTGTTAAAAATTATGAAAGTTGAAGCCACGGTAGTATTTGGAAAAAAAGTGGGTTTGTCTTTGAAGTGTCAATACATTCATTTTCTTTTTTGCAGCCTAAGTACTTATTCAGATTTGAGTAGATTTTCTGTGCTGGTTATGAGTCAAGTTCTTGCACAGAAATAGAGGTATTAGAGAAGGAGCTACATTAGTAGCAGAAGACTTTATTCTCTGTCTTGTTTTCTGATTATAATCACTTATCTGAAGAAGGCAGAGATTAGTTTTGATGTTTTGTTGCCAACATTTTTGAAAGGACAGGCTTCACTGCATTCTCATGGGTGACGTCTTTCTGGACTGGTACAGATTATTAAGTTTCTAACCCATAAAGATGCCTGTCTCTTCTGAGAGATGTTGGTTATTTGACTGAGAAGCCAGCTTGTGGCTTCAGGTGTCTGTTCTTGCTTCTTACTAGGGCCAGTGGTGCATAAAGTTATAACACTCATTTGAGAAAAGGGCGAGTGGTATTCATTGATTGTATTGGGTAACTATAAGAAACCAAATACTGTGGATAAGCAAAGAGGAGGTAATCGAGAAAGGGTCTTGAATGTATGCACCAGAACTTTGTTTTGGATTCAGAAGAGAAGGGGAGGCAGCTGAAAGACTTCAAAGAGCATGTGGAAATGATGCTGTTGTGAAGGGATATGTCTGTGGATTGCAAACAATTTAGGGAGATTAGCAGAAAACAGAAGAGCTAAGGATGATGGAATGAATGGGTGGAAACTCCCTAGGAATAAATGCAGTTTGGAAGTGGGAATTTTGGAATCAACAAAGGAAAAAAGATTTGATACACTTCTATACTGGCAGGGATGAAGACTGAAAGATGCTTACTGTTAAGAAGGGTCTTGCAGTTTTGTAATGGGGATTCTCCAATGCACTTTCCCAGGACTGGACTCAATGATCCAGGATGTCTCTTCCAGCTCTCTATATTGCTGTGACTGGAGTGAGATGCTAAGAGGATTTGAAAGAGGTGAGACTCCAGTAATAACAGCCGGAGGATCCAAAGCTGTGGTAATAACTGCTGGCCATATTAGGCAGAAATATGATATTTTATAATGGATTATAATGTACTTATTCACCTTCCTTCACTCCTCTTCACACTCCTTGGAGTATTTTGTTGCTGAAGCACAGACCACAGCTCAGCCTTTTCAGGATTTTACAAGAAAAGTGTTACATCAAGACCATGTGCTGTACAACTTATTAGGAAATAGCATTTAATACACACCCACCCTTGCAATCAGCTGTTGGGAAGCCTCAGAGAATTTGTCTTGAGCAGCTACTAGGCAGTAACTCAGTCTAGACTTTTCCATGCAATCATCCTCACCATATTGCTATTCTGTACATTTTCAGCATAGGGTTTGGCTTAGAGCATGTATGTACGGAAACACTCCTTGCACCCTTTCCACAGAAAAGCTTTCTATCTTCTCTCAAGTGACAAGACAGCCTCTCCATGAGCTGGGGGTCTAGGCCAGGTAAGAATGGTAGCTCCTGGGTTCCCCTCAGAGCCTGCAGCTAGTAAAATAAATGATGTTGTGCCCCTAAAGCTAGCATAGCATGATATGGTTATCTCCATAGTATTAAACTCTCTTCACCTCCAAAATAAGGTGGCCACATTCAGACTCAACATTGGGAATATCTTCATCCCATACATTATCCCCAAACCACACCTGGGAATCATCAGGGAGAGTGCTAGTTATCTTGAGTCAAAATCAGGCAAGGCACCATTTAACATTACAGATAATGGAGTTTTAGTGTCTGTGCCTGTGCCCTGTTTAACTTGCTGGTAAAAATGAAACCTTAGGATACAGCTAAAAAGTCTGCAGTCTGGATCCACAACAACAACAGACTTCAGGATGTAATAAACCCATCATAGGATACATTTATATTGCATGTCAAGCTCAGGTCAGCATTCTGGATCTGAACTCTAACTTACCGACAGTGCAAAAATTTACAGCCCTAAAACAAGGTTGCAATTCCCTTGCTGGCAGGTTTTTAAGTCCTTGGGGCTGCTAAGGTCCAAGGTGAGACAGCATGTGATGCTCAGGTCTGTTTTGCAGGCTGAAATGAATAAGGGCAGTTTGAGAAACTGCTTCTAACCATCTCCCAGGATCTGGGCACCAGTAAGTTGTTTGCAAAAACGGCCTCTTGAGGCACCAAGGAGCATGAGGGAGCTCTGCAGTGCTGTGCTCAGCTGGCGAGAGGGCTATTCGCTATTGCCTGCTAGCTAAACCTCACACAGTAGCAACTAGTCGATAGGATTAAGTGTATGTTGCAAGTGTTGCAGAGTGAGAATATAATCTTCTCCTTGTCTTGTTCCACCATGGAGCCTACAGTCACTCTAATCCCATTACATGTAAAGTTTTCTGACTTTGTTCCACTTGTCCCCAGCATAGTGATGTGTCATCTGCAGGACTGATCGCTCTTCAATTTCCCAAGCAACCTTGCTCCATTCTTCCTCTCTGCCCAAAAGTGAACTCTGCCATCCATGCCCTATCCCTAATTAGCTCAGGCACTGCATGACTGTCCTATCAGAGATATCCTGTTCTGGTTTCATCACCAAAGTTCCTCTCCCCTACCGTGGCTCTAAACACCTTCAATAGGCAGGCAAAGGCCACCTTTACAGAAGCCCTCTGCACAGCTTTGCAGACGGCTGTTGAGTATGTCCAAGCACAACCTTAAGCACTCCTCCAGTGGCTTTGGAACTTTTGTTAACATGCATATTCTTCAGTCTCCATACATGCAGATACTGAGAAGTCACAAAACCCACGTAAGTGATTGTCCAATTATTCTGCTCAAATGTCTGGAGTGCAAAATATCCTACAATTGTGATAATTGATTGGTTTGAGCTAAGCACCTACACAGTAGTGGTCAGTATTTCCTAGATATTTCTTATTCTCAGCACCTGCACATAAAGGTGCTTGTTTCTCCTTTGTGCATCTCCGCCTCCTGCTCGCCTCCCTGCTTTTACAGACTGGTATACTTCTGGAGAACATAAATGCAGCAACACTTACACCCCTCTGGGTCCTTTTGGGCCCTAATGATTTTCTAAATAGAAGCTAGTTTCTTTTTTATTCCCCAAATACACAGAAGGATCAGGCAACATTTCATCTTAAGCACAGAGCCCCACACAAACATATTCCTAATGCTATTTATGTGGTATTTTTATATGGAGAGAAGTTATCTCCTGGAACCTTGCCAAGGAAATTGCACAAGTAGGTGAGGGCCTAGAAACAACTTCTACTCTCAGAGAAGGCAATGTGCTTCCATCTCCAGGGTCTTTGTTTAAATTCTTTGCTGCAGATCATATACACCACTGAATGTATTCTTCCTGGACAGATGAATTTAACCACCTTGAAACTGGGCTTGCAGTCTAACTTCAGGATTGCTGCAGTACACCCTAGCTGCAAATACAAGTTTTTTGAAAAGCAGTGATGGGATTCAGTGCTGGAACTAACAGTAAATTTTCAAATCCCAGAATTAAAATTGCCTGGTTTTGCAAAGTTGGCAGATTTCACAGTGAAATCTGTGAATCCTTTTCAGTCTTGAAGTCTGCGAATCTTTTTCAGTCTTGAAATCTGCAAAAAAAAAAATTACCTTTGACAGAGGAGTAGAAAATATGAACATGACTTGAGAAAATACTTTCTCAAAACATCTTAACAAAAATTTTGGCACTTTTGCAGATGACAGTCCTTTTTAAGCACCTTCTTCTTGCTACAGGCCAATGCTTCTGATCTGTCTTTGTTAATTCCACTAGATAGAGTCACTCAGTATGCTCGTGGTTTTGGTGGAGGTCAACAGAATATAGACACATATACATTCCCAGATCCATCTATAAGCACATTGGATGACATGTGATGACAAAACACACTACTCACTATATACTAAGTCTTTCAAACACTTCTATATGCCATTAAATTTATACCAATCACAGAAGAATTTTGTGACCATGAAAACTTGGTAGGAACTCAGCTGAGTGGTACTCAGCCAGGGAGCGATGTGGTTCCGTGTAACTACACATGTGAGAGAAGTCCTTGGTGCACGTTAGCGTTTGAAGGGCTGGGGTATTAGTTTTGACTCAAACCTAGTTGTACTACTGTTAAATGCTGTACGCCTGCTTGGCAGAATAGTGAAGTGTGTGTCATGTCCAAAATATTCCTTCTGGAAAAAAAGAGTCTGGCACTACAGTGAAGGACAACCTGGGAATTGCTGATAAAGCAGAGGTGTTTTTCTCCTCCAAACAAAGATGCTAGAGTTAATTTGTTGCGGTTTTGTCTGCACAAGACCTATTATATGGGCTGTAATTTCACGGGATGGAGACTGTGAACTCCCAGGTCACTTGTAAACCGATCACTCCCCAGCCTCTCCTCCTTGTGCTTTTAAGTGTTTTGAGCCTGGTAAATTGAAACCTGAAGAAACACAGAGCTCTGATCTTTGGGACCTCTAGAGCAAACCTGGACTTTTGCTGATTTGCTCTAGGAAGTAACTGCTTACTTACCCCATAATTAACACCACAAAGCTGATCTTTGGAAGATAAAGTATGGGAGGTCAGAGACAGGATCAGGGAGAAGGGTTTCATTAGAACTGCAGCATTTGGGGCCTGATTCTCTTCTCATTTGCATCAGATTAATCCAGGAATTATTTCACTGAAGTCAAAGGTATTACTCAACTATAAAATCCATCTGGATTAGAAACAGGTCATTACTATCACATCTAATGGATTTTAATCCATATACTTAGTAAAGAAAGCAGCATAAATTGCTTGTTAGCTACATGACTAACCACACTTTCACTCTTATCTCACAGCAGAGGCTGCATTAGCACTTCCTTACAAGTTCCAATTTACAGCAAGGTTTCAGACACATAAATTAGTATTCCAGTTGATTGGCTTGCTTTAGCCAAGCAACTAAGTGCAGTAGTATTCCTGACATTGGATAACACTGTTAAACAAGCTTTGCATAAACTAATATTTTGTTTACCAGTTTTCATTTGCATTTTGCTGCGGAGAATTAAAACCACTTTCTTGTATGAAAAAGAGATGAAGGGGAAAAAAAAAAAGAAAAGCAAAAAAAAGAAAAAAAGAAAGAAAAAAGAAAAAAAAAAATGTCCAAACTCTCAGCTGGTGGAAATCAGAACAGCCCCACACGTCCCTCATTTGCACTTTGGCAGGTTGATTTCAGGTTGATATCCAGTTTATATTAATGAGGAGTCAGTCCAAAATATGTGATATAATAAGTAAAAGAATCGGTTGCGATTTCTAAACTAAGACTTTCATGAACAATAACAAGAACTAAATAGGTATATAACATATATTCAGACATTCCTTTCCAACATCCAGCTTTAGACTCAGATTCCTGCATTCCACACAAATGCGTCTGTACCACACTTTTATTGTTGACAACCATTTACAGCAGAAATAAAGAATCCTAATTTTGAGGTTACAGCAAAACTTATTTATACTGCAGGACTGGGTCCCACCACATTTTAAATTTACTGGATGAATAGTTTTTGTATGTCCCTCATTTTGCGTCTTTGTCACACACTGCATCCCACATTCAGGCTTTGGCATGCGAGAGTTATGCATCCCGAAGACATTTTCCTCATAAAACTGGCTGTTTACTTTTTGTACAGCAATACCACAAAGCTAATGCTCTTTCTTTTTAAGAGGGTCAGGGTCCTTGGGTCTATTCTAAAATGAAAAATGAAGTAGTGCAGATCAACTAAACTTCAGAACATAAATCAAACCTTGAATAATGGAATAGGCAGCCTCCAATTTCTTACCCGGAATATGTGAACACTGAAGATGGATAAACAGCCTGTTAATTTGCCCTCTTGTTTTAATCTTTATCTCAAATGTGATTCTAATACACAGGAACAGAACAGACATGAGTTTGTGGAGTAATTTGGCTGCCAAAAATAAATTCTGGCTCGCAAGCGAGAAGGCATCATATTGCCAGTTATGGACACAATAGTCCCTTTCTATGACTATACCTATGTTAATAAATTAACCAGTGCCAGGGAATATTCTGGGCACTGCAACTTGATCACTTTCATGGTTAAATTGTAAGAATGGCCCCTGGCATGGTTGTGTTAAAATCACCTAGCATTTCCCAAACAATTTCCTGGCACAGTGCAGAAGTTAGTATAGGAGAATGACCACTCAGAACAGGCAGTTTGAAATAGACCCAGTTTTGGAAATAAAGACAGCTTAATAATACGTAAATGTCAAGACAATGCCAGCTGGCCTCATGGTCAGAGAACAGGCACTGGCACCGTTTGCTTTGTTAGCATAAACCTAGCCTGTATGACTAAGACACCTCAGCACAGGAACGCTGTATTTCTGGATGCCTCATCCCAGAGACCCTACCAAGTGAAAGGAAATCTGTGAAAGAAAAGAGCAACAGAAATGTCCAGAAGGGTTTTTCGCTCCACTTAAAGCTTCATATTTTGTCGCTAGCGGGGGGATAATGGTAACACTGGGAATACCAAGACCTTGTGCATATGTTCCTGACAGTGCTGCATAATTATTTTAGGTAACTCAGCCCAACTCAGGATACCTCCAAGAGTTTCCAAACCATGCGCAGACCCTCTCTCTGGGGCACACATTAGCTGAGCAGTGGAGCGGAGTGCAGAAACCCCTGCCAGGTGCCTGCACACTGCGTAGGGCAGTGCTGGGGAAAGCAAGCAGTAAAGCCGAGATGACATTTTTCAGATTGTTAAACCTTGCTTTCAGTTCAGGGACTACTGATGCCTTTGCTTTCCAGGTCTTCCCTGCTTTCTGCTAATTCTCCTCTGGGTACAGATGCCATATGCCCGTGCTGGGCTCCTCTGCCTATTTCACCAGCAATGCTGAGGGCAGCAGATATTCCTAGAGCATCCCTAAGACCACAATAAGGACTAAAAAAAAGTGATCCTCCCTCTAGCCATTTCCCAAACAGTAAGAGCAGTTCTCCGTATTTCCTCTCATGTTAGTGTGTCTTTGAGGGCTGGTCTACACCCACCTTCTCTGTTGTTCAACCTCCCCAAGAGAAACTGTAGCTGTAGACCAATGCTGAGGGCACTCGCTTGGAACCTTATTCCACCGAAAAAGTAAGCTTTGTTTTTGCGAAAGAAAACAGGGATGTTTTAACTAACCCACAAATTTATTCAATGGAACATTTGTACTAAATGTGGGTCTGGAGCACCTCAGGCAGGAATGAGAAAAGAATGTTTGGGGTATGCATTTTCCATATAAAAGGTAAGATGCACCTCATGCAAGGGAAGCAAGTTTAATATCTGAATAGCAGTTTTCTTTCGCCATGTAACCCTTCCTCTAGACTGCTCAACATGTAACCTACTAAAACAAAGTTGATATGCAAATTGCCTGCACTTACCTCCCAGAAGCTGCTGGTCTCAGGACTGATTACATCCTCAGCAGGGTGGCTACTGCCACTACAACTCCGAACATGGAACAAGCAAGGAAACCCTGTACTCCGCCATAAACTCAACCACACTCAGCCCATTGGAGTTCTTCATGGGCTTCTGAACACTTCATTAAGCAAAGGACACAAGGCCATAATCAGTAAGAAAGGAATGTAAGAGAATTCAAGTGGAGAACTGCAAAAAGAAAACTTCACAACAGCAAGCACTCTAGAGTGTTCTTCAATTCATGTTTTCTTTTTTCTTCTTTTTTTGAGGCAGAATAAATAAGTAGAAAAAAAATAATTGTTGGGGAATGGTTCTATTTTGAAAATAAAGAACAATAGAGAACCTGTCAGATCTCTGGAATCTTTGTTGGCCTTCATTTTATGAACAAAATGGGAGCAATATACTGTTGAGGATAGCTAAAGAAGGGGACTGAGTGGGTATGTTACTTGACTCGAACCTCCCTGTTAACAAAACTCTCCACTGTCAAAAACCTGTCAAGGGAGTTCCTGTATTCAAACGGACAGCAAATTAAACATATCACTAACCTCAGGGAACCTAGGAATACCAAAACAAGGGATATTTTTAGCCTATTTAGCTACTTGGGGGTGGTAAGTGTCTGCTCTCATTAAAATCTTACAACTGTTTCTCCCAAATGTCAAAATTGTAAAGCTGTTGACTGATGGAGCAGAGATAACCTGGGCAATGAAATCCCACTGCTTTAGGTGACAGTGGTCTCCCCATGACAGTCGTAGGGAGCTAACTTAGCTTTAAGGGAAATTAGTATTCCTTCCAAGTTGGATTAGGATACCTTCATTATCCAACTCATGTCTTGGGTAGTTCATGAGCTTCAAGAAGAGAGTATGCACAGAGGGTGAAGAAATCTACTGGCCTGGTCTGGAAGCTCTGCCTTTGTCTTCACTTCATGAACTTGCTCTTTGCTTCATGAGTTCCATGGTTGTGGAAAAAAAACAAGGCCAGGATTTCTAGCTGAATAAAAGCTCATGCTATGCAAATCAGAAAAAAAAAAAAAAAAAAAAAAAAAACTCAGCCCAAACCAGCAGTTCAAGAATACATCCGCCATGGGCAGGAAGCCAACAGTAATGTTATAAAATACAGAGCAGAATATGTACAAAACCAGCTCTGTCATCGTGGAAACGCATATCAGAACATGGAGAAAATCCTTGTCTGTGTTCGTTACAAAAAATAAGGTCAGATGTGCACGTGCATGTTGGTGCATGGAAAGAGGAATTTTATTCCTTCCCTGAGTAAAGAACTTTATTCTTTTACTTCCAATATCATGATTTTTTCATTGCTTGCATAGGAATAGGAAGATTAAAGTATACTCGGGGCTCAATTCCTTCCTAATGAGTCCTCTGAGTTGATGGGGAAGAACCTTTCCCAAATTAATCTATTATTTTAAGCTCCATTGAATTCTGGGGCATCAAACAACTGCAGGGATATTATAGACCACAGGAGCTGTTGTTGCTTCTGGTCCAACCGTTCTCAAAGCTCAAAGGAGAATTGAAGGTGTCTGGACTATGAGGAGAAGAAGGTAAACTGGAAAGTCTACTTAGGGTAGTCATACAGGAAGATATTTGAGAAGGGAATTTCTTAGGAATGGGGCATTCTTGCACACACGGGGTTGAGAGGATGGGTGTGGAAAGAACATTTGTGCTTGTCCATCTTGTGCTCGACTAATCTGAACAATGTCTGGCAGAGCTAAGCATGTACAGTCCACAGCAGCCAGAGCTGGCACTTTGTTGGGCCTGCCCACAACATGAACCTGAAAAGTTTGGGATTCGGTTCAGAGTCTCAAAACCACCATGTGTGAGGAGGCTAAAAATGCCACAGCTAGGCTGCACTTACAGAAGGCTATTAAATTAATTAGTCTTGCAGCACAGTACAAAATGTAATTCAACCCTGGTGATAGGTTGGTAGATTAATCACAATTTACAGCCTTGTAAAGGCAGATACAGAAAAAAAAAAGTATATAAAAAGAAAGAAAGGAAAAGAAAAAGAAAAAGAAAAATATTCCAGTATGCAAAGCCTTTAGCTTCTAGTAATAATTAAATGTATTGATGACATTCTTGAAAGAGAAACTATTTCTCCCTTTTTCTCAGTTTTCCAACTGAACATAAAACTGGGGTTTGACTGCTTTCAGTTTCAAAAAAAAAGGAAGAAAAAACAAAAGCAGACAATTTAGGTTTTTCTTTTTGAAAAGAAACTTTGATACCTAGAAACATTTTTTATTTCCTGGCTTCTTTCTGAACAATTAAAAAATGTTGATGAAAGTGATTTTTCCTTGGAAAAATCTTCAGCTAAAAAATTCAGCAACCTCTAGTGCTAATCCTGGGCTAATAGGGTCTTCTTCTAAATGACATATGAACTTTCTTACACTAGTTTATTTTTAAAAAAAATCAGAAAAATAGCTTGAATTTCAAGAAAGTGAAAGCCCATTATAGTCTTGAGAACCCACAAAAACCTTTGTAGGGCATTTGAGAAGTGAAAAGCACCATTTTGGGCCCTAAGCCTTTCACATCCCATTCAACAGTCAACACAAAGACATTTCAGTGACAAAACCCCAATAGTATCTAACCTGTATATGTTATATGAAAAAATATGTGCATGACTTGAAAAAGTGACTTTGTGTGTTATTAATTCTTACAGCAAAGGTGTGGGCTCAGCACACTCCCTGAAATGCTTTTCATTGTAGACGATATCTATAATTTAATTTTTTTTTGCTATTTCACAATAATGTGCTATTTCTTCATTTTGGTTGAAAATCACTCACATCAAGAATAAGAACAGTAAATTTGAATTCCCAGAGTTGTTTACTCCAGTGGCAGAAATCCCCCAAACGCAATTATCTTGGATGAGGATTTTCATGTCCCTCACTTGGAGCCTTCCTAACACAATGTGTTTTGCCCTCAGTTGACTGAGAGGGCCTGAGTTTCAGAGAATAGGGCTTCAACGCTTCCTGAAAGTGTGACAGCTTCAAAGTATGTCCAATGAGACCCCAGAACCACCAGTCATTTTGGAAAAATGTTGTTGCTGTTTCTCTGATCCATTGTCTTTTTCTGAGTGGCACAACTGTGTTTGCTGTGCACAATCCCCAACAAACTGATTGATGTGGAAGGAAAGCCAGGAAAATCTCTGCTCCACCCCATTTTGCGTGTTCCATGGTCCAAAATGTTCAATAACTGCCCAGATGGGGAATATTTTTTTTCCTTTCTGTTCCTGTACATAGTCCTGCAATTTGCATTATTATTGGGTAGCTCGCATGCTATTATTGACTTCATCCTACAGCTTGTAACCCTTTACATAGTCTCCCGCCTACCACATCGCTCTAGAAATGCCACCAGTGAATTCCTGCCATGAAATGTTCCTGTAAACAGGAACCGAGCAAGTAAATGGATCCTTTGATTAATCCTTGCTACACCCCCCCCATACCTTGTTTTATCATCTGAATGAAATCTGCAAGCAGTCAAAATGCTTGCGTGCGGCCCTGTGCTGTAATGACATTTGTATTATGTTGTGCTCTCTTCGCGGAATTGTATAACCATCATCGCTACAGCTTATGTCTTCATTCCTTCTTAGGTTACATGACCAACACTGAGATTAGTAACAGGTTTTAAAAGATGTCCATGTAATGGTAATTTATCACATGCACGTTATGCAAATAAATAAATAATACACACATATATATCAACTTAATTGCTGCACATGTAAGTACCTGATTTCACATAAAGAATACTTCAACAAAGCCTATACCCTCATAGATATTAATTACTGTGTCTGAACCAGAGGCCCCACTTTTCTCCTGAACATGCTACATTCAGTGGGCTATTGGATTTATACTGTGGCTCATCACCGTAGTGCCTAAACACTTTCTTTGCTAAATAAAAAGCAAGAATGAAATCCCCCAAAAAAGGATTTTTTTTTTTTTTTTGGCAGGAGGTGGGAAAGGTAGAATAGTTTCAGAGTAAGACCCAAAGAAAATCACCTTTGCAGGTTTTGTTTATAATGTGTTATTTATATTTTTTCGACGTCAAGCGATAAAAGCATTGCAAGTAGTATCTCTGGAGCAAAAAATCTTTCTGCCCAGGTATACTTCTGGATAACTTGCATAACTCTTAGTTTAGACCAGTGTAACTAAGAGCTGGTGAAGTTTTTTTTCTGGTAGTGGGTTTGTGCCATCACCAAGAGCTGGGTTTCTCCCCAGGAGTGGAGCCTCCTCCCCGGGTCGGCCCACGCAGCACCGATAGCAGCACAGGTACTAACGCTTCCTCCCAGGAGGAAATTCCAGCTTACACAGGGCCACCATCAATTTTGAGGAATTTTGTATGATTTAGGACCACTAC
This sequence comes from Haliaeetus leucocephalus, assembly GCF_000737465.1. Taxonomy (NCBI): domain Eukaryota; kingdom Metazoa; phylum Chordata; class Aves; order Accipitriformes; family Accipitridae; genus Haliaeetus; species Haliaeetus leucocephalus. The sequence goes on from NW_010972653.1 coordinate 940,458, forward strand.
AAATTTCTGGTCGTGATCATAGTAAGTCTGAAGAGGCTGCAGCCTTGCAGCCTGAAGGCACATTAGGTATAATAGCCCCGCTTGTGTTTCACTTGGTTAAAAGGACACCATTATACTAAATCCCTAGTAATTGCTAAAGTGTTACACTTCAGCAAATTTCCATGAAAGATATACAAGTCCCCAGAGATATTCTGGCACAGGAGTGTTAAGTGCAGCATCCTTATTTTTTAAGTAGGTGATTCTTTGCTACATAAATGTCCCAGCCTGCTGCATGCACAAAGGTAAGATGACCCTCTGGAGACATTAACGGGCTTTTTGCCTCCTCTGTGCCTTATTCACAGGCAGCCAGCATCCTACCTCCCCACTCCAGCCCCGCTTTGCTTATTTGTGTTTATGGTACACAAGGCGGTAGATAAACAAAAGGGAGTTTTAGACACTTTCTGGTCTTAGCTAAACCTTTTAGTTACACATCAGGGAACAGAAGTGTGGTACGACCCTCTGTTTATTTGTGGTTCTTTTAAGTGATGTCCAGAGACCTACATTTCATGGTTGTTTGAAAGTTTATATAACAGTGGGAAGCTGTTAAACAGCAGTTTACCTTCACTTTTTTCTTTTTTTTTATCATGTAAAGGATTTGAAATTAACATTCATTCTACCGTATTATTTTAGTTATTACTCAACATTCCCCAGGTTTTCTTTTCCCCTAGAATTTATGTTTCCTGTAAGTAATGATAAGAGCATTCATGTCAACAAATTTATAATCTATTTGGTAACAGTGTACTTCAAAATAGCTCTTGAAACTTTCACAATTAATTGCTGCTCAGCAGTCAGAAAAAAAGTAATTTTGTGATTAAAAAGAAAAATCTGCATTCTTCACATTAGACCTATAAACAAGGCAAAAATTGCTTCCAAAAAAATCCTTTCTTTTTATTTCCTTGCATTCTATTGAGTAATATGTAACTCAGTCTTTTAAATTAACTGGATATGTTTTTTGAAATTTCACAATGTTCTTGCATGTCTCCAAATTCCTAAAGCTTTGTCATGTTCAAACATCCTTAGGATCTCTCTAACACTACACTGTATTCAGGATATAAGCTTTTCTCTCATATGTCTAAAATCTCCCATTTTTTATTCCTATAATTTGACCCTAATTCTGTTTCCTTAAGAGTCAATGGTACGTTTGCTTTGCGTAGGATTCACTCCTTTTACTGCTTTATATAGCTGCAGGTCCTTCCAACAGAGAACACTTATTTCATTTAAAAAAAAAAAAAAAAAGTAAAAAAAAATTCCAAATTAAATATATACTCTTTACAAGCCAGGTCTTAATGCGGAGTCACTTTGGGATATTGTATATGTTGTTTTGCTTCAAATTATCTTGAACCTTCAACCTAAGAAACAACTTTAATGTAAATAATTTAGGATATAGATTTGATTTTGACTAAAAAATAACTGTATGAAAACATCCAAAATTTTAATGCCAAGTATGCATTATCTTGGCTTCTTATATTAGGATGAAAGAAAAACCCACTTTTTAATTACGATTTTAAGTGTTTGGAAAATAATTTTAAACTTCAGCCTGAAAGACAAGCCAGTTTTGTTGTTTTTAAAATTATTTGTGTCCAGGAATTTTTCTGGGAGAACATAGATGGAATTCATAGTAAAATAAATTTAATATAATTCCATCATTTTATTGGAAAGCTCACATGACAGAGTCATATCTCATTAATTCACAGTGATCACTAGAAGGCCAACTGAAAACTACAGAATAATACAAGCTAGAGCCAAAAAATGTAAACGGTTCACTACACAAGACCTCACTTATTTTAGGTTTGGAAAAAAAAAAAAGACATATTGTCTTCCCCTTGTTAACTTTGTGCAATAACTCTAATTTAAATGATGGTATTTTATGAAAACAATTACATTTTAGGGTTATGAATTCTCACAGTATAACGTTATGTGTTTATGTTTTTTCTGGAACACTTCTGGATGCAGATTCAGGCTCTGCTACAAACGTGAAATATTCTGCACTGCGAGGTAATGACTGAAACAAAATTTCTCTTCTAAAGTTGCTGAAAACTTCAGAGTTCACAAAGACAAATTTGTCTTATTATCATTATTAGTATTTGTCAAGCAATTCCTTCTATTCTCTAACTCTTCCTAAAAGAAAACCTCGGTGAGTGACAGAGCTGCAAATCCAACCAAATACCATGAAAACTGGCTGTAATAAACTTTGCTATAGTGAAACTCCACTTAGGGTGCAGCAAAATGAAAATCACGAAGCACGTTTATGCTTTTTGAATGTGCACGTTACATTTACAGAGCCACTTGAAACTGCTGACAGTCAAGGTTTGGGGGGGGGCAGGCAAGACAGCCATCCTGAATGTCTTAATAGGTAATAAGAATAATAATAGGGATTTCTGAGGACGATCACCAGTACAGCTCTCGAGAGAAAGTAAGCAGAGGGACCAACTGTAACTTTTGAACATTTAACCTAAGTTCAGCTCATGGTTAAAAGACAGATGTGGTGTGAAAGCTCTAATTCATGGTTAATAACTTCCCCCTCTTCAAACGTATACAAGGGTGGGGGGGAAGAAGAGATTAAAAAGATATAAAGCCCTGTTTAGGCCAACAAGTTGTTAAATTTCTCGAGCAAGGACAATTTTCTAAGTACAATCATTTCCTCCAACAAGGTAACTCGTGTAAACACCATCAGGGTCGTATTGTTTGTTCTGCGCTGCCAGATGGGGGATATAAACCATGCAGAAACAATTTCAGATTTCCACCCTGATTAGTTCATCTTGAATATTTTCACAGTGTGAATCTGGAAGTCAGAAGTTTACATAATGGTTATAAATTAGGGAGAAATCCTGCTGCCAAGAAAGTCACACTCGGGCAAACAAACTGTCTCCTTCCTAACATGTTTTAGGTGTTGCTTATCAAACGCATTCTCAGCTGTAGGTGGAAAAAAAGCGCTTCAACTCCCCATCGGTGCTTGGATTACTGGTTTCCCACCGTAGCCTATTTAGCCGAGACGGTGATTCACCCGGTGAGGAGCTGACCCTCCCCGTGTCCCCCGGCGCGGGGGGAGGCTGGCGGCAGCCTACAGCTCCCCCCGGGGGTCAGCGGCAAAGCCCCGCGGAAACCTCGGAGGAGGCGAGAAGCTTCACCCGGCAAAAAATCGCCCGCCCCGGCACCGAAGAGCTTTGCTACCAGGCAGCCTGGCGGGGGACCGAATCCTGCCCCCCCCCCCC
>NW_010972653.1:943754-1025924 GCF_000737465.1 Haliaeetus leucocephalus
TTGGGCGCCGGAGGCGGGCGGCGCCGTGCGCCTTCCCCGGCTGCCGCTTCAGAGCGCGGCTTCTGCTGGTTTGTACGACCGTCCCCAAACCGTAAGCCTTAAACCCCGGTATTATCCCCCAATATCTCAAGAGAATGCCAGTTCTGATCAGAATCGGTGGCTGCTGTGGTTAAAAAAAAAAAAAGAAAAGAAAAATCACAGGGTAGCTGTGTGGAGTCGATGGCAAATCTGGTCAGGTTTATGCAAAGGCAGCTCTCGAGGCGCAGGCAGATGGAGTAGGCAAAAGGTAAAGTTTACACATTCTTTCCAGCTGGCTTGGCTGAGTGATAAAGCCAGCATTGCTTTTATTCAGCAATCATTTGGATTCAAAATTCTCTATGTGCCAGTCGTGTAATTGAAATTTCTGGTTATTATAAGCACGGGGGTAAATTCTACCCTCTGATGCATGCACAAGTTCAGCTTTCCTTTTGGATCATCTGAGTTAACGTACATACGTGTCAGGGCAGAGTTTAATATTATCTCCGTGGAACGGCGAACAACATTAGGTCAAACGAGCTGGTTTCATTTAATACTAAGCATGTTTAAGAAGAAATGTCAGAGTTCAGTTCTGCTGGCTCATGATGAAAATTGGGAATCACTGAAGCCAGACACCTATCCTGATCTTATACCCAATTTGCGCTAGGATTACTCCAAGAAATAAATCAGTTCTTGACCAGGAATCCATCCGACTGACATATGAGCAGTCCATAAACTTTACACAAACAAGGAAATCATGCTATGCAGGTAAGTAAATTTATTTGTGTGGTTTGATTACTTGCTACAGGTTTTTTTTTTTTTTCTGCTGCTGAAGCATTTTCAGCTGAAAATGACTATTCTTTTTAAAGGAAAGTTTTGCAGGAAATACCTGTCTCTCCTCTCCTCCCCTCTTTTTCTTTCTTCTTTTCTTTTATTCTTTTTTCTCTTTTCCTCCATCTTCTCTTTCCTTTTTCTTTTTCATCTCCTCTCCTCTCTCCTTCCGTTCTGCTCCCTGACACATACGTATGGACCATATGAATGGAAATAGTCCTCAAATGTATTTTTCAAAATTTTCTAACCAGATGACGGGTTTTGACTTTTTAGTGAAAACTCGACCTTTTTTTGTTGTTGTTGTTGTTGTTGTTGTTGTTGTTGTAATGAGAAGGAAAAGGAATGTTTCCCATTTGACTAATTTACCTACAAAAGCAGAGACAAGTTTTTGGGAGGCAGAAGAGCAGATGGAGCCCTGGAGCGTGTGGCAGACACAATCCCACCCTAATTCATCTATGGCATATTCGGTTGCATTTTGCCAGGTGGTAAGATCTGTGTTAACATCTTCCCTTAATATTTATTCTGCAAAATTATCCCCTGCGCTCAAGGACCTCGAATACTAAAACCGTAAGTTAGGGAGCGTATGCTGTGGTTTCGGATGAGTTTCCCATGTTCATGGTCAACAGCTTGCTGATTTTTTTTTTTTTTTTTTTCACCTTCTGCCGAGCTGGGGACACCAGCAGATGCCCCCCGCCCTCTCCCTGCCCAGCCGAGCGGGCGGTTTCGGGGGGCTGAGGGGTGCCGCACCCGGGAGGGGGGACGGGACACGACGACGACAGGGCAGGAGCCGAAGGGGCTGCGCTGCTGCAGGCTCCTCCGTGGCCTCAGCCTCGAAGCGGCAGCTTTTGGAGCTGGGAACCGTTTGCTGCTCGGAGCTGGTGCGAGGAGCGGGCGGGCTCCGGCCGCAGCGCCGCGCCGGGCTGGGGGGTCCCGGCAGCAGCCTGGCGGCCTCCGCTCGCCGCTCCGCTCCTTCCCCCTCACAAGCTGTTAAATGGCGCCTCCTGCCTACCAGCGGGAGAAAACGGCCTTCCGCAGCTTCGCCGCCGAGGTTTTTTCCCCCGCGACTCCGCTGCGGGTTTGCCCATTCCCCCGCCGAGCCTTTGCGGAGGCTGCGGGGCTGCTGCCGGGGTTGCCCGGGTGGGCAGCGGCCCCTCGCCCTGGAAGGGGACAGCGGGGTGGCCAGGGGGGTCCAGGGCCGCCCCCCCCCGCCCACACCACGCTGGGGGCCCCAGCACAGGCCGAGGTGTCCCAGCCCCGCGGCAGGGGTGCCCCTCAGAGACCCGCTCCAGGCCGTGGGTGGGACAGACAGGCTCGTCGGAACCCAGCAGAGCTCACTCTGCAGCAGACACCCGACAGACCGCAGAAATGGCACCCCACCAGCGCCTGTTTTCCCCACTAAGTAGCTCGGGAACGTTGCAGGGGTCCCAAGTCTAACTGAGCTGCAAGACGAGCAGAACGCTGTTTGCAGACCCCGGCGACGGCAGATGCCATCTGCGAGGGCTTTGCCTGCTCTTGGATTATCAGTTTCTTCTGCCTCCTGCCCCCAAACCAAGGAAAACCCCGGGCGCACCTAACGGCGGTCAGACACCTAGGTCACTGTCCTTGACTAACACCTGGCAAATTTTGAGCCACAGCACTGTTTGCTGCTGTGGTGCATGGAGAAGCCCTCACGCTGGGGCAAGGCAGCATTTTGCGTGGATATCGACTGCAGAAGTAGAAAGGGAAACCCGGGCAACGCTGGTGCCGTTCATGCCTGCTCTGATTCTCTTGCACGCAGGTTCAGTGCTGTTTAAATTAATTTAGAACAAGCGGGTTGTCAGAGGGTAATAGGGTAGCCAGACTTCCCTAGAATATATGCAAATACAAGTTATTTGCTAATACGTGTAAGGGAATCTGCCTTCATGTATAACTACAATGACCTTGGTTTTTTTCCCTATGTATCAATGTGGATCAACCAAAACTCAGGACAAAGAGGACAGACAATATTAAGCCTCCAAACTTTGGTCTGCCATAGTTAACTATGTAAATTTCTGATTTTGACATTGTCAGATGTTTTCTTTGTCAAGTAAATGTCTAATACACCCATGAAGTATAAATATGGCAAACGTAATTCAGACTTCTATAGATTATTTTAAACATAAGGCCTAAGTTGCTCACCCAAATTTCCTCACGTCATTTCTCACATACCCGGTAATACGTTCGAGTGGATATGGAAATCTATTCCAGTAACATTGAAAAGGACATATTTTAGTGCTCACATCTAAATGTACTCCCCCTGAGCTTTCTGCCTGTAATAGGAGTGCACCACCTGGACATTTCAGCCGTGAAGAAGATGACAGTACTTCAGCCTTTTCAAAACATCTCTGAACTATGTCAAGAAACAGTCCTGGTTCTGCTCAGCTATGTTTTTCGGTCCTGTGGATGATATCTAGCTGGTCTATGAATGCTGATGAAATCGAAATGTGTAGCACATACCATAATTGCAGGCAGTTGGATCAGCATATAAAATAACTGTTCTCAGAGTATCTCCAAGACTCACATTCTGCAAAGCACTGCCTTTCTCTTATAAACACAACTAATTCAAGGAAGAATGTATAAACTCTCCCTTCACACACCTTTGCCCTTCTCTCTTTAGTAAAGGAAGAATCTCAGCTTAATGCAGTTGTATCTTTGGTGACTACACATCTGCAGCCTTTCAAGAGACAGTTGTTCTCCCTCAGGCTCTTCTTTTAGGTCCTAAAAAAACACAGACCATGGGCTAAATATTATCTAAATGGAGGCTTTCCTATCAAGGTGGAAAAAGGTATTCACCTGATTCCCAACAATGATGTCTCTATAACCCATCTCTCATGCTAGGAACATCAAGCTCCTGCCACAATGATGTCTCTAAGTCACCATAACGCATGCCGAGCATTTGCCACATCCTATTTCTGGATTTCCCAGGGGCTGTCTGTGAGCATTATCCAGGTGTGCAGTCAGCTTGTGCATAGGCATGTGCATTCCACATAACATTCATCCCTCCTTGTTACTACTTTTTTCCTTTCTTTCTTTTCATTCAGGAAAGTCCCATGCTGCAAAAGAATGTGCGTGGGCTACAGGCAGACTGCCACTGTTTAGGATGTTTAATGTGCTTGCCACTCACATGCCCAAAAATTGAAAAGGGGAAGATTTTTTTGAGTTTTCATTAAAATCTCAGAAGTGCCCTGTTTCTTTTTGTTCATAAGCTATATTGTTAAAAAAAAATAAAATTGTTGCATGTGCAGGTATATTGTATTATCTGTACAACAGGCAGACCAATTCTTATTTACTCTTGCATTTCTTCACCTTTTTTTTTTCAATGATGCATTTAATTTTATTAAAGGAAAAAAGATGAGAGTAAAGAAGTGAAGGTGAAAAGAATCACTGTGTTTGATAATATCTCCATTTAAATCTTCAAAAGCCTTTGACATGAGCTGGAGAATGGGAGGGTGGGTGGAAACCATTCCCAGGACTACTGCTTCCTGGAATCGATTTTCTGCAAGACTGGTTTCATAGTGCCATGTCACATTAGATTACGTTTTGATTATTATATCTTTTCGACATTAAGAAGGAAAAGTATTTTGCTAATTTTTTAAAGTATAATTTACAAAAATATAACAGAATTCAGCAGGCGCATTGCTGAAAACCATAAAACCACAAGAACCAGGAATGTGTTCATGAATGTGTCTCAATGTGACAGTCACTGCTCTGCTAGCTTTCTCAAAGCTATTCATGTGCTTATTGGTCAGGTAAGAGCTAATGAGACTCTCCAAAAATCAGAGGTAGCTACTGAAGAGAAAACCTCATTATAACTTTATCTACAGATAGGAAAATACTGTTAAAATATCCAGCCATCACCACTGGCTTATGATGCCTTGTCAAAGTGGCTGGAAAAATATCTTTCTTTCCTAAAAAAAAAAAATCTTAAAATATTTTTAACTCAAAGCAAAACAACAAAAAGAAAGTCTTAAGCTGAAACTGAAGGACATTTCTGCTCCCCATGCACGAAAAAAAAAAAAATTAGTAAAGGGTTTGTTTTCCACATTGAGTATGCAACATTACAACACATAAGGAAATCTTTTCTGAGAGTCAGAAACATCTGTAACTACAATTACAATGCCTATAGTGCATTACAATGCCCAAGTTTAATTGGAAAACTCACTGTACAAGACACTTAAAACAGAATCATAACAGGCTTCTTTAATCAACGACATCTATTCCCATCCTCTTCATCAAAGACAACGTGGGCAACTCCCTGGCCGACAGCAGTGGGACCAGGTTTGTAGCCGATAGGCTACAAGATTTGCCATAACACACCAGAGGAGTGGGCTGTGGTCTAATTAGACATTAAGTGTTGGCTCTGAGGAGGCAGGGATGCTGCCTTGAGAGACATCAGTTTGGTGGTTGCAGCTGGGGTTGGGGGGGCAGGTAATTTTAACTCATTTAACAGCTCCATCTCTGTAATTGCTTGTGGGAGTGATGCGAGAGCATCAAGGTCCGCTCAAACTCAGCATTCCTCACCAACACCCTCCAACTGCCAGAAGTGGAAGATGGGAGAGGGACCACACATAGCCACAGCTCCTGCCTGTTAACAATTAAAATCTGCTTGAAAAAAATTAACATGAAAACTCTTAGCTATGTCATATTCATTCCCTCACACATGAATTACGAGGTGAGCCCTTACTTACGCACATATTTTTGATATCACACTTCCCACATTGTAATATAGTCTCATTTTTGTATTTATTCAATGTAAGCTGGCTGGCAGCAAATGATACACTTTGGGTTTTCATGAATATGTCGTATGCACATATATTGGGTATGGTGGGAGGAAGAGAGCCCTTGGGACAGGCATATGAGTAACTAAGAAATAGAAACAAGTGGTAGCCATGGTATCATTCCTGTCCTCTCACAGCATGTGGAAAAGGGGGTTGGCTGAATCACCTGTACCCTGTAGCTGCTTACATATGTAGATGCTACAAATGAAAATTGAATCAATAGGTATGGTCAGCCTTTAGGACTTAGACAGTAGCTCCTTAGATTTCCCTGTGTCTGTCCTCAAAGTAAAGGATTGCCTGCACTTCGTGCCCACGATACGGTGGGCAAAAATAATTCACAGAGTAGGAAACAGCGGCAGGAGCAAAGTCTTGCAAGTAGAGACGACAGCAGGGGTTCCCAGAGCCATCTCTCAGGCCCACGCCAGCACAGTTCAGAGTGGTGCAAGGTGACAGCAGCCATCAGGCTCCAGGCAGCCACCTGGGGTCTGGAGGTGGCCCTAGGCACCCTTCCTGCTCAATGGGTGGAGGTAGGTACTTCTAGGGTACTATGGGGCTCATTTGACAAGTAGACACAAAAATGGGTCGGATTGTTCCCGTCGTAACTGCACCTATTTTATCTCCGTTGGCTATAAAGGAGACCCAGAATGACTACCTCTGAACTAGGTGCCTGCACTATAAACAGAAAATTAGGAGAGATTGGTTCCATCCAAACTAGGAAATGCAAACTAGGAAACAAGCTTGGTTTTCTTCTACAAAGTCCCAATAATACCTCTTTCTACTTACTTTTTTGTTCAAAGCCACAGGCATTAACAATGCAGATAGAATACACTGTGGTGCGCTGATGCGTTTCCAGAAAGAACAAGGTTCTGTTTTTGATGTGGAAGAGCCATTTTGAGGAATTTCTGGACGGCTAGGAAGTTTCATGAAATGGAAGGAAAGAAAAGAACCAAAGTAAAAATATAGAGGAAAAGTAAACTGATTCACAAATAACCCTAACCAGGAAACTCTTAGATACCCAGCAATGTAAGCTAGATCATCAGCTATCACTTATTGGTAGAGTGTCTTGACTTCCACAGTAACAAAAGGATTTGCCCCAGCTGAGCACTAGTCGTCGCGCTGTTTCTCAGGGCTCTTCTTCCCACGACGGCTGTGGCAGAGGCGCAGCCCCCATCACCAGGGGGTACTGTTAGAGCTGCAGCTCAGGAGCGGTCATGGTCTTTCATGAGGAGCTGTTGCAAGTAGCAGAAAGATTGATTTCAGACTTAGGATATATCTAACTTATTTTGTTTGGGTTTTTTTCTCTTTTTTGGTCCTAGGAGTCCCACATTGATGTTTGGGTTGAAATTCTCCATGGCAAAGATTTGTGGCAGTGCTATTTGTGACAAGCTCCTGTCAAGACTGATTTATATGGTAAAATTCAACAAACAACACTAAAAATAAACCCTGATGTGCCTTGCTAATTTCTTCTATGTAAGAAATGATGTGTTAAGGCCTGAAATCTGCTGCCTTTCAACAGACAGGCCACATTATCACAGTGCTCTCTTGTCAATAGATTTATGAACTTCTGTGGATTTGGAAACAGCCATTTCCAAGCTATATATATATATGTATATATATATTTGGGGGAAAAGTGGCTTCTTTTTAAGTGGATGAAGATTGGAGAACAGTCAGAAGATTACAAGGCTTAATACTGTTTGGAGAGACATCTCAGATCTTAGAAGCTTATGGGTGAATCTGTGACATTAGAACATGTATCTTGTGACAGCATCTTTTGTTAGGATATCTTTGGGTATTTTCTCCTTCTAGGCATGGTTTGGTATGTTGAAGAAAACACTGCTGCATACGATCTTAACCAGAATAAGGAGTGCAGAGGAAAGAAAGAAAGAAGAAAACTAAATCATTTCTTAACAATGAAATTATTTCAGACTAAAGGTTTCCTTTAAATTTTCTGAAGTTCAAAGTGTTTGAGCCCCTTTCTACATTTTCAAATATAAATCTGGAAAGAAATGAACTGTTTCTCTGGAAGTGAAAATGTTTTTGCGACATTTTCAATCACTGCAGTAGTATGCATTCTGTTGTTTATTTATACCAAGTCAGCCACGTAACTCTCAGGTACAGTATCCAGATGCTCCCATCTGCATTTCTAGACTTCTGCTCCAGTTCTTATGTCACCTGCTGAAAGAAAACGATCAGACTGTCTGAGGATTGAGCAGCCACTTCTCTGAAGCAGTTACCAGTGTAGCTTCTGACTCCAGTCCTCTGCCAGCACGCATTTAACCAGCCTGCAGACATCAGTAGCTGGCTTTCCCCCACTCTGAGGCTTCAAATTAAATTGCTGTTGAGACTCCATGACATAAATTAAGAACAGAAAAACCAGTTTTAAGCTTATGGCTCTGAAGAAATCACCAAACGAGTTCTATTTTGGCAGCCTGCTGCTCACAACTCAGAAAATACGACAGCAAAGCAAATCACATGTCCAGTGTGTGTTTTATAACCCTGAGCAGACTAAGCCATCTTGTAGGCACATGCTTGACTATTTTTAGTGGCTGTGCTCCCGCAAATATGGCAAAGTCCTTTAGTATTGGCGAGTCACTAGGGGCTACTTGAAAAGTAGCAAGAGATGTCAGCTGCTGGAATTTTGACTGAAAATAATAATACCTGGATTTCAGATTTGCTGCACAGATTTGCCAAAGTACAGATGAAGTCAGCTCTGGCAATGTGACGATTCACTGATTACTGCCTCCAGCCATGAAAGTGCAGGACCCGACTATATTTTATTTTCATCACCATTGCTACAGCATCGTTTTAAAGGTACACGATTGCTCGTGGGAATGTCAGTTTTCCAGGGTGTCCATCTGGGTATCAAACATTTCTTCTTCAGTTCCTAGCAGGCACTGTGGCATATCCAGAGGACCTATAACTGACACGGCCTATTAGTCATAGAAACATCCCACTAAAATTAGCGGCAGCTTTTCATCTTTATGGGCCTCATGCCTCGGTCCATATGTAGAACATACAGAATGGATTTTTCTTTTCTTGGCATGTAACCCCGTCTTTCCGGTACTTTGGTTCCAGACCTTCATGAGCAATGCAGGTGGCTTTTGTTGCCCCACAGCTCATATTCTTGACAGTTACTGCATCTACACAATACTTCTGGATTCAGCCAGGCTGAAACATTCTCACAAACAGTTACTTAAGATTACCAGCATTAGCACATAAATATAATAGTAATTAATAACACTTTGGCTTCTTGAAGATCCCTTGTGCTGCTCTGTTGGCTCTATTTCAACAGCACCTAAAAAGCCAGCAGCAAGGGCTCCCTCTGCCCCCATCTTGTCTTTAAACTTTACGTGTTTTGTTTTTAAGGTGTGCAACAGAGGCACAAGGATAAGCTACTGTGATTTTCACTTTCAAAGCCCTAGGTTTTCATGACTCCCTCACATTTGGAACTGTATCTATTTATTCATCTGTTGGGTCCCAGCCAGAGACAGTTCAGACCTGATTTTTGGAGGTGTTGGGCAATTAACAGCTTCCAAGTGAGCCAAGGGGAGCTGTGACCGTGCAGTACTGTGCTGGATGTGGCTTCTGGTTTTCTGAAGGGAGCATGCATGAGAAGCCATTTCAAAAGTGTTTACCTCGTGTCTTCATTCTGAGTCTAAATTTATAGCAAATAGGGACTTGAATTACTTCTGTGTCATTTACAGCCTTTATGAAAGGAGTAAAGGATCCAAACAGGTATTTTATGTCATTAATATATAACACAAAGAAAATCCAGGACTTCTCAACCCTACTCTCCTACGTGAGTTTCTTGCTCACTGCCTCAACATATAGGTCAAACGCTGGATAAGACTCTCCTTTTCTCATGAAATAGTTACTCCGAAGTAGGGGTCAGGCTGTCAGTGAGACCGTTGCAACACCATTGTTTTACCTGACACACAGGACTTTATTTTCCAGTGCTGTTAATATAAAAGTCTTCCAAAGCATTTTACCTGTTCAGAAAAGACAAGAGTATGCCTGGTTGCCCTATTTGAAGTCCCCAAGCTTATAGTTCCCATTTTAGAAAAAAAAAAAACAAAGAAAAAAAGTAAGTGAACTACCTGGATAAAACTCAGAAGAATACTTGGAGCCGAGTAATAGCACGGGTAGCACTTTTGTACCATACTGTGCAATGTATTGCAATGCAAACAACAGTTGTTCCAGTCCAGAAATAGAAAAGGTGATTCATTTTGGTTTGGAAAGAAACAGCAGTGTGTCTTGGTGTTGCTAATAAAAGCCTTTAGGGTTTCGCTCCCTGCAGGCTTCATTGCAGTAATCAGCAGCGCTTCTGTTAGCTCATTATCAGCATTGCTGGCAGCACAGGAGGGAGAATTGGTTGCACATTCAGATTATTATTGTCATTGTAACACTTTATATTAAGACTCCTTTAACAAAGGATTTACAAGCCGCCTTAGAGAGAGTCCATCAATAGAAGCTGTTAGAGAATCATACTGTTACTACAAGGACTGATTAGCCTTTTATTGACACCCTGTGAAAAATTTACTAACTACCCATTAACTGTTTGTAAATGGAGCTGGAGTATTCAGACACAGAGGTTTGAAGAACTTGAGGGACCATTTTGAGGATTTAATCTGGCTTCCCACAGATTGCAGGTCACAGCATCTTGCCAGAGGAGTCCTGCAGTGAGCCAGCAGTTCCTGGATGAACTACTGCATCTTTCCTAGAAAACCATCCATTTTGAACCTGAAGTTCTCGAGAATCCTTAATTACTCAATACTTCAGCTTGTAAAAAACAGTACTCATGTGGTTCCAGATTTCAGTTATTGAATAGCCTGCTACATTAAAGATCCTTCCACTATTGCAACCTTCCCCCTTCTCTCTCACTCTCTTTCTTTCACTTCATTTACATTCTATGTTCTATATAAAGTAAAAATTATTACTTAATATTTAGGGTTTGGTAGGATCTGAGCTCCATCCAAGCTAGGGATCAGCCATGCTGATGTTATATGAGCAAATGCTAACCCATCCTTCCAAAAATTACATAGGCAACACCTAACAGATGGATAAAAAATGTAATGGCTCAGAGGCTGGCCACAGAGGACGGAGTAAAGAAGTAATGGGATACACGCAGCTCTTAGCCACTTACATGCCATGATGAGATATCTCCCCAGAGCTGCACCTGCAGGGGTATATGCCTTTGGAGACCCCTCTGGAAAAGGTCTCCTTCTCTCAGAGGGAGATGGTGGCCAGGCTGCCTCTTATGGGCAATTTGAGATAGCGAATTAAAAACAAAACTAAGCTAAAATGACAAAAAACAAAGACAAATTCTCCCCATACCACGTTACAGCATGCACAGAGTCACTGTACGTTAACGGTCTAGCAGATAATAAGACGTGTGAGCTCTGCCTATACCACTGGTGTTCCTGTACTCATGAACTTTGCATCGTCACCTCCATTTCTTACGAGACCACTCTGCCTTCCCCACTCTCTCCTAAGCTTCCCTTTAATAAGCTGCCTTTGCTGAGCTTTTCAGAGCACGCAGAGTGACCTGGCATAGAAACCCCAGGGTCCTCTTCAGGTTCGCTCATAAAAGAACTTGGATCTCCTCTTGTTTTTCTTGAATAAATGCAACACATTCTGCCTAGTTTTTTGCCAAGGTGTTTAGAAACGGTAAAGCTGGGAACTGAAGAGCGCTGGCAGGCCGGGTCAAGGCGGTGTGCTTACTGCAGCGGTATTCTCCCACCAGCTGGTTCTGCTTCCCTGTAATTTGTTCAGGATTTGCGTCAGGACCTCTAAGTTCACCTTCTGCAAAATACTTATTAATTTTTTTTTCTCTCTCTCTCTGAGAGAAATGTTCCCTCCTCCCTCTTTCTTAGAAGAGAATAATTTGCCACTGGATTGGAAACAAATTAGTACCATGTTGGCAGGGCAAGTCTGCCTGTTTCCCAGACACATTCCTTGTATTTGCTAATTCTTTTCATCATGGAAATGGCAGAAAGGCAGAGGTGAAATCATATGCATTCAAGGAACTCCTTCAATAGAGGTAGATCTAAAAAGAAGTGAGGATTCATCCTCCACAGTTATAAATGTAGTCTATTCCTCCTGCCTGCAGTACACTCCAGACATCCTGAGGTTGGTGTCTTCTTTGAGGATTCACAATTTAAATTGACAAGTTGTTAAAAAAATCTTCTTAACTGAAAGATATTGTTGGGCCTCCTTATTAACCACCAATTACGTGTATCTGCCTAATTCCTTGTCTCTTACAAATATTAGACAATTCACCCTGCTCATTAGATTTAATTTTTGTTACGTCCCTAGGACATCAAAAAGTTCTAAAAGACTTTCCTGATGTTGGGAAGCTGCAGTATAAGGCTAACAATTGATGCGAATCACAAATAAAACCTGTTGTTGAAATAAGAATTATTTTCACCCCTTTTTAGAAAAACAAAGTTCAGATTTTTCACTTTAACACATTTTGAGAGTAAGACTACCTAAAACTAATGTAAAATTGAAATGAAGAAAAAAATAACTATGAGATAAATGAAGTAATTTAAGTCAAGCAGTGTGTTTAATTTGATCAGAACTGAAATATCATTTCTTTCATTTTCATTTTGGCAAAAACAACAAAAAAGTCAGTTTGGGTTGACCTGAAACAATTTTTTTCTAAGTTTAGCCAAAGAGTGGAAAGATTAGTTATTTAGACAGCACTACTCCTAAATTCAAATGCTGTGCCATTTCCAGCAGGCTATCCTTCCTGCCTTAAATGAGTTTTTCATCCTTATATATAGGTTTATAACAACTGATGAGAGAAATATTGAGTAATCGCATAGATCTCAGTCAAAGTTTCAAAATTCCTTTAACTATTTGACCTTCCTTTCTTGGAAAGGGATCCTATGTGTGTGTAACTTATTCATCATTCCAGTTTATAATGAGATCTTTTTGTTGTTGATTGTGGCCATTTGTTGTTGCTTTAAAAATAAAACCTGTCCATATTAATTTGTTCCATCTCTTGCTTGGTGGGACATAATTTACAGTGATGTGCCTGGCCCTAAATGAATGCAGGTTAGCTTACAGTAGGAAGAACTGATGGAAAAAATACAATGAGTCGTCCCCAAAATAAACAAACTTTACTTTTCAATTTTGTTTCTTCCAATGGCTGTGTCATACTGAATATATAGGAGCAGGCTGTTCACTGACCATCCTACAGATATCTGATGTTTCAGTCATGTCGAATGAATCACTTTTGCTCCATTGGCTCACAGAGAAGTAAATAGTCTTTTTCTGATTCGTCTTCTAAAAAGATATTACTTTGGAGAAGCTACTTACGAATCTGAGTACACCAAGCACTCTGTTTGTTCTCTTTAATTCCTTCCCCATTTTTCTACTTATAACACCTTTTCTGACATAAGCATGTGCAACATAAACCTTGTGTCATGTGTTATAGGGTAGAAAATCTAAAATGCTAAACACACTAGCGCTCTTTGGGTAACACCTACAACCATAATGAAGTGTTTCCTGGCGTGCGGCACGCTGTACCTTAAATCACTTTTATACTGAGCTCCATAAGCGTTAGCTCTTTCCCCAGTTTCACCTCTGCCTTAGTGCCTGAGGAAAGGGAGCCAGGCCATGGTAGGCAGCCCCTTCCCGAGGCAGTGGGGCTGGTGGAGGTGGCTGCCACCATCGGCTTCGGCACTTTGTGGTGTTGGGCTGAACTCTCCCCCCAGGAGCAGCCGCTCTGCCAGCGAAGCTGCAGAAATGGAAGCCTCCTGGCTGGAGCCAAGGAAGGAGGGGTGAGGAGCACCTGACGGCAGGAATGTCTTTCACCAGCGCAGCAGGCTCCAAAAAGAAGGGATTTGTCTAGAGCTTAGTACTAAAACCCCGGTTCAGCACCATATTTAAGTGAATGCCCCTCTCTGAACATGTAAGGCACTCTGTAAACATCAACGGGATTTCTCACGTTGTTAAAATGGGTATGCACTCCAGAGGCTGACTGGGAAGATTTGCAGTTTTATTAAGGACACAGAATACTTAGAGAGGCCTGATAGATTAAAAGAGAAGAAAATTGAAAAAGAAAAAAAAAATCATAATGCAGGGGAAAAAAAATCATACAAATGTGGATAATTAACCAAGAATTCAATAACTCTGACAGAAACCTGGGAAAGATAATGCACATTAGATAAAACATGAGTCTGAAATGTATTAGAAACACTGTGTCTAAAATATGTTAAAAACACCTCATTTGGGAAGATAATAATCTTTTTCCTTGATTATGTTGGAATTAAATGTGACAGTTGTGTATTTTAATTGGCCGTGATGATCTTAATTTTCAAACTCTTTACATTTGCTGACTGTTAAACATTTTCCTAAACAGCCTGACCATCTGATAGCCCTGACCACCTACAGGCCATAGCTCCTATTCAAACTAGATTGCGTGTAATCTTGTCTTTATTTGAAAATTTCCAAATTACAAGTTACTAGCCATAAGAGAAAGACAGAAAGACCTAAACTTATATCGCAAGGTGGTATGAGATGGGTAGATATTATTAGATATTATAGGTGTTATGAACATTGCTTTCCATAGATGTATGATGGTGCATTTATCAACAATTAATTGTATCTGCCATTTTAGTACTATTAAACTATTACTATTATTATTGATTTAGCAGTGTGAGAGCCATCTTTCTGCAACTCTTTGCAGAGAGTATTCATTTTTGCTGCTCTCAATAATTAGTAATGCTGGAAAAGATTGTTTCACTAACGCAACTTCAGGAACTACTTGTCTCTGCCTCCCCAACTGCATGTAACTGATTTAAAGTGAATGGACATTAATATCAGGATTGCACTGCCAAGCAGCAGCAAACTAGCAAGAGCCAGAGGTTAATCTGCCTCACAGTCCCCTGTGCTGGGGACACAAAGCGAGTCTACGAGATTTCTCAAGAATCTAGGTGAAGAAAGGGAATATCCACCTAGAGAAAAAGTGTCTATAGTGGGGTACATATAAAATAACAATTACTTAATTAGTGTTAAATATTAATTATTACATATTGTTATTAAGTTAAAGGAAAAAATAAGCTATGGCTAGAAGGAAAGTTATATGAATTTAATTAAAATAGTTTTTAAAGACTATGAGTTAATCAGGAGTATAAACAAACATTTGATTGCTTCCTTTGATTTCAGTGGCTTCCATTCATTTCTCACAGAAATGGGCTCAAGTCACTGGTGTAAGCTGCAGTGAGGTGAGCCAGGGTGTGGATTTCTGGCAGACCAACCACTGCACCCATGGATGCCCTTGCTCCACAGCTAACGTAGGTAACTTACCTGACCTTTGGTACCTAGGCTGAACGTTTGTCTATGCCAGCTGAAATGAATGAAAATCCAGGTCTACAGCTAAAAAAAGCAGTTACATAGGATTTGAAATTATTAGATTAAATCAGTTTATATTTACTGCAGATGCTACATTTTAGGGTAAAAAAGCCCTTAGTATTAAGATCAGAAAAGCTCCCTCATTGATAAAAACATTCTATAGACTTATTTATGGAATAGTCTCCAAAATAATATCCATCATTGTGTACACTTCTTTGGAACCTTTAACTTCATAAAAATCAAAATAGTAAAAGGCTAATATGTGGAGAAAAATCCAGCACAGGCCAGAAGATACACTAGATAGAGTAGTATTTTACTATTATTTGTATCTGTCTGCTGTGACCATGAGTGAAACACTGAATATATCCCTCATTTACTTAATTTAAGACTATCTCTGTCTTTTTTAAGGGCTACTTCTAAAGCAAACCTTCCTCATTCTGCACATCTGCTGATTTACGCTCATCTAAACCAGGGACATTCTCAGACAGCTTGGCACAGATAACCAATTATTATTTAGTTATTTTTTTATCACTGTGGCTTCAGTTTCTTCTCTGAAATGGTTTGGATTTTTTTCCTGAAAAATGATCATTTCTCACCTTATCCATTATCCACTCACTCTTGTGTGAGCTCCAGTGAGGACACATATTTCTTCTCAAAGTTTTCAGAAAGCTCCAGCTGAAGAATCCTGTAACTGGAGTCATTTTTATTACCTTAACACTCTCTTCTTCAAGCTGTATCTCTCCGAAGAAAAGCCTAAGGCCATTCTAACAAACCAGAGGAACCTGACCCTTTAAAAATCACCTCTGATCTTGGAGCAGAGCTTCCATGTTTCACATGAGTACAGCCTTCCCTCCCAAACTATTTTGGATTTTTTTACAATCCCCATGTTAGCCAGGAAATCTCTGAAGCTCAGCTCCTACCAGAACAGTTTTATACCTTATACCTTTGACAGGAACTGCTGGCATTCGCCTGCAGGAAGCTGACATGTGATTTAGGAGGGGATAAAACATGTACATGTTTGTTACTTGAATTTTACAGCTCTGCAGGGAATGAAAATCTTTTTCACAAAGGATTTAAAACCTTGGCTTTCTTCCCCACTTGAAAATTTCAAAAATTCTCTAAAGGGAAATTGCAAGATGAAATTAATTTGGGGTCAATTGAAAAGTTTCAGTTTGACCAAAACCAAAATCCTTTTAATTTTGACTTTCATATTTATTTTTTTGCATTACAATATAATATACTGAACAGCATAAAATATGAGATGTGAGTCCTAATGCTTTAAAGCAAGTCTTGAACATATGGCCCAAATGTAACTGATACATTGATGTCTAGCTGAGTTTATGGAAACCCTAAAACAACAACTGTGGGAGACGTGAAATGAGCTATTCATCCTGACTTGTGTCCAAGAGTGATATTTAATAACAATAATATTTAAAATAGTTTATCAAAGAGCATGAGAAAAAGAATAGGGAAAAAGGCTATGATACAGGGAAGACCAGGTATTGTAAGAGACAGCTTCGTTTGGTGCCAAGAACAAACTAATTTGCTAAAAATATATTTTTACATAATTATAAATGTTCTTATATCCTTACACCCTTATATTCTTTCTGAGTCAAGACAAATCAAACTTTCAGCAGCAGTGAAGCTCAGCGAAGGAGAAGTAAAGTCGCAGGAGCTGAATTATTTGGAATCACCAAAACCAGCACTGGCTGAATGCGCAGTCATACTTAAGCAATTGCACGGAGTGGTAGAACATTTTGGTGTATCATTTGACTGATACGTATTCCATCAGAGGAACTTTCCATCCCCTCCACCACCACCACATTACCACTACTTCCATGAGCATGAAGGACAGGAAGGTAATCAGGAACAGTCAAAATCAGCAGATCACACGCCACCAGCCCAACTGCTTTTGATGAAGAAATGAGTGTCTGTGCAGATAGCATGTAATACACTCTGACTTCTGTAAAACTGTTGACACCATTGGGATTTTAATGTGTATAGACCAGTATTTTCATGTGTAGGCTGAGGAAATCTGGGCTAGACAAACTGTCTTCAAGATGGGTTGAAAATTGGCCAAAGCACCTCATTCTAATTAGTGGCTCAACATCAGATTGGCAGCCAGCAACAAGCAAAGCAGCCCAGGAGCTGCTACTAGGCCTGTCACTGTTCAGTATCTTTATCAATGACCTGGGTAATGAGACAGAATCCAGCCTTGTCAAATGTGTGGACAATACTTAATTAGACAGAGAAGGCAGCATTTCATACACTCTACAACAGTAGAGTTTCAAGCCAAAGGGACCCTGAGAAACTTGAGGATTAGGCTAATAGAAGTCTCACAAAGTTCAGCAAGGATAAATGCAAAGGTTTGTACCTGGAACAGAGTAAACACAAGTCAGAGAGTCAATTGTCTGAACAGGAGCCTTGTTGAAAAGGACCTTGGGCTTCTAGGGAACACCAGTCAGACTAACAGCCACCAGGGTGCTCTTATCACAAGTGCGAGAAACCTCATAACGGGTTGTGTTAGGAGGAGTGCAGCCAGACGAAGGAGGGAAGTTACCCCTCCATTCAGCAGTGATGTGGAGGCAAAGGGGTGTTTTGACACCAGCCTACAACTCTTTGAAGGATAGTTATAAAGGCAGTGGGGCCAAACTGCTCTCAGGAGTAGCAGAAGATTTAGCAAAGATCAAGAGCAAAGACTTGTAGCTTGGGAAGTTCACCTTGGACATTAGGACTTCTTCAATAGAAGAGTAGTGCAACACTGGAACCCATACCCAGGTGGAAGGTCAGTCCTCGGAAAGTTTCAATATTCAGCTAGACTTCACCTCAACTGGTCTGATCTACTCTTGTTATAGTCCTCCTTTAATCATGGTATTCTACTAGATGACCTCCAGAGATCCCTTCTAGTTTCCTTGTTTCCTTGATTCTGTGATTTATTATTTTCCCTCCCCTCCCCTCTCCTCCCCTTCAACATCATATAAAGGTCAAATTAAAGTTCAGAAGAATTCCTGTCAGAATATGAAGCTACATAAAAATGACTTTAGTATACTCCTTAAAATAGGCAAGAATCTTTGAAAGTGTAATTTGAAAATAGGAGGATTACACAGGAGTGTGTAGTTAATCACCAAGTTAATGTGACTTGCAAAACTTGTATTGCTTAAGACAATATGTAGCAGACAATTGATTTAACTTGATTGTTATATCCTACATCCTTTACAGCAATGACAATGAGCATCTAAATCCCTCCCTCCCTCCCTCCCTCTTTCCTTCTTTCTTTCCTTCCTTCCTTCCTTCCTTCCTTCCTTCCTTCCTTCCTCTGATGTAGATTCAGTAAAATAATGAAAAGGACGCTGCCTGTGGGATGCTGTTTCCTGGGCAAGGTCTTTACTCATCAGTGCAGTATGCAAAGAATGGGAATCACCATGACTAATTGGGAATGATTTCAGCAAACTGAAGTCCTTCAGGCACTCTCTGGCTTGTGAGAGAAGGTAGTGGAGTGCACAGTCTGGCCACAATCTGGAATTTAGGTGCCAATATCCTAACTCAATCCCATTTTATACAGAATTTGGGCATGGCTACAGATGAACCACACTGTCCTTTTCTCTGATTATAGATGAGTTTAAATTTTCCATTAAGAAAAAAAGAAAAAAAAAAGTGATGACAATCCTGCTGAGATAACATCCTATCATCTCAATTCAATTCACTTCTAGTGAAACTCCACTGACTGGACAAACGTGACCAAGACATTTACCCAGCAATGAGTAACTTCCCAGCAACACAACTTCACACAACCTTGTATCTCAGACTCAGGGACCAGTTCAGTGTTACTTTCTAAGATACATGTAAGATAAAATTAATGTAGTGGGAAACACTACCTACATATAATTTCCCAAGTAGACAGATAATAAACAACACACTGAAATAGGAACCACCAGAGAAGTTTGCTCAAACAGGGAATTGGAAGTTGTTAACACAGAGATTCTGAAAATGGGCAGTTCTGGCCTCTGGAGAGACTTTTTTCAGTCTGTGTGGCCCTTGGAATATTTTCATCGAAGAGGAGTTCCCTTGGATGAGATCCTTGGAAAATATTTCCCTTTGATCTCTGGTGTATTACTCCTCTTTTGCAGCCAGCCAAAGTTTAAAACTAACTTGACTCCCCTTTGACTGATACAACTTCTACAGTCAGATACAGAATTAATGTAGCAGGGATCAGAGAACCCAAGAAGCACAGCAGATTATCAAAATGCTGCTCATGTTGGGCAGTGGTAAGATGAAAACCTTGGAGATGTCCGGAAGAGGCTTGTCTCATCAGCACCAGATGCTTAGACAGACATGGGTTAGGGAGAGAATCATCAACTAGTGGAGAACTCTCAGCTGCACAGAAGACAATGCAACTAGGTCAACTCATACCACCTGGGAATCTGGGCCCTAAAAATTGAAATCATAAGAATAGCCCCAAAAATAAGTTCCCACAAACCGGCCTACCCATCAGCACTGTGTCTTGCCTTAGTGAAGCTGGAGATCTGCTACTAATACAGGCTTCTCTGCTCTAAATCATTTATTTTGGCAGCTCATAAAATATGGAAACTCTAACACTCAATATTCCCCACTCTCTCGTGATTACTGTTCAGGGACAGACTCTTTATATCAAACAGAAACTTAAAGATTGTGGCATGTTATCAAAACCATAATGAAATCTTGTGCAAGCACAGTAATCAGAGAGGGCTATTTGTCAAGACATACTGTAGAGAAAAACAAAATCCCACAGTAGAAACAGGAGTGCTTGCTCTGCCGAGAGATACTGTGAAAATGAAATGAGGCTTTTTTTTTCCTCCTCTTTAATCAAAACTCAGTATGAAAACAAAAACGTTACCAAATAACTTTTGCTGACAAAAAAAAAGTTGGCTGGAAGGGAGCAGTGCATAATTTATACAGAAATAACATTAAAAGGGGATTGTTCACATAGATATTTCTGAGTGTGTGATCAGAAATTTTGGCCCTGGGGGGAGCTCATGTTACTGCCACTACTGGGTTGAGGCTGGATTTGACTCTCTCTGTGAGACAGTCAAAACCTGGGAAGTTGCACAGGGAACGAAGGTGCGGGCAGATCTGATATTGCTTAGGAGGTCCCTGGTGAGGGCATGCCTGGGTTTTGACCCCACCTGCTGCTGGAGGTTACCGGTTCTATCCACAAAATATCTGTAGAAGTTTAAACTTGACTCATTGTTTAACGATGAGAGCACTGGAGGGGGAGTCACATGCTCTGGGATCTCCTTCTGGCTGTGCCATTGATTTGCGAGCCAGAGGCCTACTCAGTAAATCAGGGTTAACATTATTAAGTTACTTAAATGGACTGTTGCAATGTTAATTACCCAGCACATTTGTGGTCAGTTTGCCCTTCAGAAAATTAAGCCACTTTGCTGTCTAAATGATGCTTAACTCCGGGTGCAAAGATCAAACACTTCAGCTTAAATGTCCCCATTCTCAGCTCTACAGGCTTTCATAGTACCATCATATTTCCAAATACCATCCCACATCTAGAAGAGGAGGGCAATGTTAGGTCAGGATTAAGTTTCAACCAGAGATCTGTAAGGAAGATCTTAAAAGAAACAGTGCTATCTAGTGTTATTGGTTGCACAGTTGCATGAGCACTAAATTACTGAATGTGTATGTAAATACTGATGACTAAAGGGCAGAAAGGGCGGGTGACTACAGGACTATAAGAGGATACTTTATTTTTGATCATAAGTACAATCTATTACTGAGGCAGAGCAATACAAGGTTAGTACCTGTCAACAAGACAGCTGGAGGTCTCTTTTTTTGCTGATAAATGTTGAGTGCAGCTGTGCTTGGCACATGCTTGTGCTGTAAACAGGAGCCATGGCTTTAAACATCATCCTGATTTTTCCACTCCTTCTAATTGCTGCTTCCATTTCATCAGGAGTGGCACTGAGGCCATGTCCTGAAATCTATTCAAACCCAGAGAACAAATTAGTTCCTAGAGCTGCCCAGCCTTGTGGGCACCTGAATTAATTAATTCATCTGTACCAGATGAAAGAATTACAAGTACTTAATTTTAATTACACTTAGACAAGTTACTTAGAAGTTGCTTTTGTTGGTAGATAACCACAGACAGAGCTAGACTCTTCTTCATGTTCTCCACAGTAACGTGTAACTTTTGCAGCAACCTACGCTCAAGCGAGGGAGTGAATATGCTGATTATCTAGGATGGTATGATGGTCAGAGCACTGTGGCCAGCAAATCCATCAATAGAATGGTCTTCACTTTCACCTATCTATCTCAAAATGTAAAGATTAATAGGTTTCAAAACGGACAAGAAGAAAAGGATAGGAAGACGAAACCTCCTATATTTATGAAGGTTCACCAGCCTGTTGCCTGTGGGTTAGAGGACTGCAGTGCTATGGCATTTTTCAGGCAAACCACTCTGTTACGGGAAGTTCATCTGCACCTTGGCTGTTGCCGTAGCACCATATCTTTTTTCCAGTTGAAAATCTATTACTTTCTCCTTATAATGTGCTCCCAAAATATCTTTGCCAGATCTTCATAATTTTCCATTTCATCTGTGTCAAGCTCTTTCTCTATGACACCCCAAAGACACTTGACTTCTCTATGGAACCTTCAAAGTGAAACAGCTAGGATCATCCTCCCCACTCGTTGCCCTAAATCCATACCCGCTCTCCTTTCGTTGAAAAACCTTGTATTTGTTTTACTTTTCTCCACACTAAACTCTGCGACCAGCAATGCTGCTGCTCCATCTCAGCTCCCGATTCTACCTTTCTGCCAGTTGTACAAGCCTTCACTGCTATTTTCCATGTCTTCTTTTTGTCTCCGTCTATCACTCTGAATGCCTTACCAAAGAGCAATTCTGTTTTAAGTCAAACTTCTGAAGGCAATTTATCCACAACGACCAAATTAGAGACTAGACTGAAAAGCAAATAGATCTCTACTAATTTTTTCAAAGCATGTGATTTACATATGTTATATTTATCAAAGCTCTAAGCCGTAGTTTCAACGCTCTGCCCATACATCCCAGGGATGTGCCTAGGAGGCCTTTGAATTCACTCTGCCTGAGACCTATACCCACTCAAAGTGAATCAGGTCCAGATTCAGTGTGCAATCACAGCTAATGCTGCTGATTTGGACCTGACTACTGTTCAGCTGGCTTGAATCACAGGCGGAGGCACCCTGTACGACCAGGTATCTACAGCATAAATGTCAGCATCTGAGCCAGTCATCTAGGCTGTCTTTATAATCAGTGGAGAGATTGAGCTGCTTCTAGGGTGCAGTTCAGCTCATCCTGAAGTTGCTGCCTTAAAAGTCAGACTTATTTTGCATAGTTAAGCCTTATGCATGCTTATTTGTCTCCATTAACTACAAAATGATCTTATGGTAATTTAACTCAGATGCAGATGTCTGAGTTATCTGCCTGCAAATTAATATGTAGATTCATAGCCTGAACTCAGTTTGAATATGAATCTCTTTTTGGAGATCCTTTCTTTCCTGACTGAATGCATAGGAAGCCTGGGCAAACCTATGTCCAGTTTTCCAGGTTCCAGTAACAGTTTCCTGAATGTGGGTATGAATATGTCTGGTATCAAATGGTTACACAGCTGGATCTTCATTTATAAACCATTTTCTCAGAGAAGTTATCTGCTGATGGTGTACTAGAATAACTTACAAGGATTTTGTTCACCATGATAACTAGTAAATTTTAAATGTACAGCAAAGCAAAATGACATGGCTCTTGCTGCAGCTGCAACAGCAAAGCGGCAGTTTCTATCACCCTTGGTGGTTACCGTACATTTTCTAGCAGGATGGTGCACTATTCCTGTTGTGTGGTGACTGGACATTATATCACCACTTTATTAACAATATGTGATACATACAAAAGTTACTTAATACTTAGGTGTATTAAAAGTATAATTAAATTTCCACACTATTTAGTAACTTATCACAGAAACTATTTTAAAAGATGTACAGATTTATCTCTGCAAATGATCAAGTTATTTCCTCCAGTGGTGCCCAATGAAATATTACACATAAATCTGGAAGCATTATTTCCTTTAAAATTTTCCTTCATAGTGTTTTATTGATCTCTTTCTTGTCATTGCACCACTATGAAACATCTGTGTTTTTCCTCAGCTCACCATCAGTTCCCATTTGAAAAGTCTGTAAATTTTGTGCTCCTCTAAAATCTATAGATAATTGATTCCAGGAGTGTGTGTCCACAGCAAACTGTGTAGCTGCAGTTCCACTTCATTTAACAATATACAGTTCTTTGTTAGGTAGAGATCAAAGAATATAATTTTATTAAGTTTTATTTGCCAGATTGGAAAAGAATGGGTTTTCTTTATTTAAAAAAAAAGAAAAGGCAGGCCAAGCATTTTTCTTCTAGAATATAGAGTGCAAAGAGAGGTAAAACAAAAGCAAGGGCAATTCATAAGTATCTTGAAGTAGTTTTCAATCAACAGCCTTAATGTATACTGCATTTAAAATATTTTTACTATTACTATAGAAAAGTGTCATTACCAAACAATAGCGAGGAAGAAAAAGTCTTGGGAAATGCTGAAGTAAGCAATTATTTGCTACAATTTGTAGCTCAGGAAAAAAGAGTTGGATGGAAAAGAAAAGAGGGGTTATGTTTAATTCTGCATTACGTTTCCATTCTTCTGGACTTCATGCTTTTGAGCAACTTCATGTTAATCTATGACTATCAGAACTACCAATTAGCGTGTGTTAAGTGTTTGCAGGATCAGGTCTTGCCTGTGCAGCAAATAGTAATGTTTGAGTGTCACTCCACTATGTCTGGAGTCCTGAACCAGTGCAATACTTAAGCGTATGCCTAAAGCACAGAACAGGACATAACTTTAACAAAAGTATGGTATTTGGATGCCTACAAGAGGGAGGTACCTCAGTGGCATTGGTTTCAAAATGCTCTGAACCATCCAAAGGGCTTCTTCGCTGACTGAAATATCCCCCTTTTTTTTTAGAAATTAAGAAAAAACACTTCCGTGTTGTTTCTGAGTTAAATTCTTTACTGAAAATGTTTGAAAAACAGTGGCAGAACAATTTCATTTCAAACAGAACAGAAAATGGTGAGAGAGATGTGACTTAAGCAAGGCAAGGAAGGATGAAGATGCTTCAGATCAGGCTAGAAAAGAGATGAAGAATAGATTAAATGGAAAAATCAAAACAGGATGTCCTGGAAAGTAGCTGCAAGATTTTATTTTGGAACAGAGAAGTTATCATCTTTTCTTTGGTACTTTATTACTTCTGTTTTAGGTTTTGAGAGGCCTGTGTATTTGTTTCTGCTTGAAAGCTTGGTGAAGATAGAAAGCAGAGTTCAGTCTTCCTTCACTGTAAATTAAGTGTTTTTGGAATGTGTAATCATCTAAAAAATTTGACAGTGATGGGTACCATGGAACAGTTTAAATAGTTTTGGATACTTGGGTCTATTGATGGACAGAAGCTGTTTATTATTCTGTGTGGCAAAACAGCACAGTCCCTGATACTTATTTATTTTATAGGGTCAATTTTGTAGCTTTGGTTTCCTTAAGATAAGGTTTGTGTTCAGAGTATGTGGAGCTAAAAAAATGGGACTAATTATTGTACAATGGGGCATTATAATTAGAGCAGATTATAGTTACTTGCCCAAGAGTTTTAAGACAAACAAACAAACAAACAAAAGCCAACAAATAAATCCTGACAAAGTGCAAATGTTTGGAAAACAAATTGGTTTTTGCAATTTTATGTTGAAAATTCTAAACAATATGAAGAGAGTACACACTTTGAAATGAAATTTTTTACATTTTACATTTCTTTGTATTGAAATGACTTCTTAAACTATTTTTCAAATAATTCAAAATTCAAGATTGGAATAATTTCTCAATTTTATCCAACCAAAATGTTCAAAATGAAATATGAGAGAAGGATTAATTTTATTGAAATTTTTTTTAATCTAAGAAATAGTCTCTTTTCAGAAGGAAAAATTTCCAAGCAATAGAGTTTCCTTACATTCTTTTCATAAACTTCTAATAACTTTATGAAACTCAGAATAAACATCAAAAGCAAGACCAAGAGATTGTTTTCCAAAATGTGCCATGAGAAAACCCAAAGATGTTAACTTTTTCATTAATGACACTGTGCCAGGATGAAAACTATGACATTTAATGCACAGTAGTTTGGTTTTTTCCCCTAAGGTTATCCAGAAAAGATAGATTTTATTGTCTTTTGTTTATTATTTTTTTTTCAGATTTATTTTTGTTAAGAAGGAAGTTAAGATATCTGGTTCTGGAGGCATGTTTAACATCTCCATCTAATGCTAGTATTTTCCATGTGCCTTGCCTGTCTATTTCTCCATAAAAATGGTAGAAAAATAGAATAATTGTGCCAAAACTGGAGATAACCACACTGTCTTAAATTTAGCTAAGTTC
The DNA here is from genome assembly GCF_000737465.1 of Haliaeetus leucocephalus. Classification (NCBI taxonomy): domain Eukaryota; kingdom Metazoa; phylum Chordata; class Aves; order Accipitriformes; family Accipitridae; genus Haliaeetus; species Haliaeetus leucocephalus. The sequence goes on from NW_010972653.1 coordinate 969,211, forward strand.
AAGTATGGCTACTTAATCTAAGTAATCATATTTGATATGGTCCTATTACAATACTGTTTGTGTGTCTCTCAGGGTAATTTTCATAGTATCCTTTGGAGTTTTTGTGCACAACAAACTGAGAAACAGAAGTCTGGATTAATTCCTCCTTACTTTAGAAATTTAACTCAGAGTGCTTATGGTGTGTATGCTTTAGGATCACAGTTTCCCTGAGCTCCCTCTATAGCCAAAGAAGACAGACAGGAGCCACCAGAGGGAGGTTGAGCCCATAGAAGGCCTGTACCAAAGTAGCACATAAAACAGAAGGCATTTCTGGAAAGGAATAGAGGAGAAAGAAAAAAAAGAAAAAGGAAAGAAAAAAGAAAAAAATACAGAAACTGTCATTATGCCATGATATAAATCTTTGGTGCACGTGCAGCCTGAACATTGCATTCTGATCCCCTCATCTCTAAAAGGTTATAGCAGCACAGCAAAAGAGACAGAAGGAAGATAAAGATGGTTACTGATGTGGAACTACTTCCACCGAAGAAACAAGTAATTTGGTTTAGAGTCTTCAGCCTGGGGAAGATCTTGTGGAGGTATGTACAATTACGTCCCTACAAGAAGATGAACTGGAAACAGACGGCCACTGTCTTTTTTTTTTCAAGAGTGGGTTTCACCAAATGGATAAACCCATGGCAGATTCGAAAGAAATCGAAGTGGGCGGTACCTAATAGTGAGAAATTAAATGGCAGAACTCATTGCCCTGAGATGCAGGAATGGGTTCAAGGAGATCAGGCACATTCATGGCATAAAAATAATTCAAAGCCTGCTATCAGATACGGGACTCTGGAGACTGTGGGTTTGGTCTGACCCATTCTTATGCTCCTTGTTTTGTTCTTCTGAATGGGTCTCTGTGAGCCATCGCTGTGGGGCATAGGAAGCTTGAACTCTGGCCGGTCATGCCAGTAGTGTTTCTAGAGGTGGTGTGAAGGTCTTAAAGCATTGCCTAGCCTCATTCAGGAAATCTGTGGTGCAGCAGGGCAACTCAATCCAAGTTTACAGCTAGCGACCAAAGACATCCATCGTGTCTAAACAACATTTTTTTGACTCACACAGCTTTTCCCTGGAGTTCAAACAATTATTCACAACCAGAAAAGAGGGCATCTGCAGTCACTTGTAGGATCTGGTCTCCTGCATGGCCATACGAGACACTTCAGTTGACTTGTGGGCACAAATATAATTTCTGAATTGCATGTGTATATATCTATGTTATCATATTCTTTCACTGTGAAAGCAGTAACTACTGTATGTGGTAAAATGATATATTGTTGTCCGCAAAATGTCTTTGGCAACAGGATGTTCACTAGCCTTGGAATTTTGCCTTGTATAAATATTTTTAATCTACTCCATGTAGGCATATTTTGGCTGCAAAATAAAGGGTTTTGGAGATTAATATATTCAAGTTCAGTTCTGCTTATACATCCTACATACATCAAGGTTTTATTGAACTCTGCATCTAGAAACTTTGCGTAGCAGCTGTTTTGTTTTTTTTTTTTTCTTTTGCCTGCTTTACTCAAAGGAGGATTATGACTATATCCTATTTTTATACTCTACAAATGTAGTAATTTAATCTACAGATATATTTTCAGTCTTCAGATGTAACCTATATAAAGCATGTTCAAATTTATGGTCATTGCTTTTCCTGTAAAGAATATTATTGGCCTCTTTTCAAATGTCCACATTTTCCCAAGGAACGTCCAAATAGCTATTTATCAATGAATAACGAATATAACAATTATTTGACAGTATCAAGTACCTTTCAGCTGAGTATCTCAAAGCTCTTTCAACTATTTATTAATCCTCACTATGCCCTTGGGAGATATCTTTCACTAGTCTGTTTTATTGGCACAGCAACTGGGTCTCAGAGAAGTTGTATGCCTGGTTTCAAGACTGAGAGTCCATCAGTCACAGGCAAAAACACAGCCTAGAGCTTCTGCCTCACCACTGCTTGGCAGAGCAGTGGGCTCTCTTGCTTGTTAAAACTTCTGCGAGACAAAATTTAAAGGAAGGCTGAGATGGTTATTCTGCCCAGGTGTACTTTGCCAGCTCTTTTCCAAGAGAAAATTATACATATACGTAAGTATACACATATATATCATGTAATCATTTAACCAAGTTTTACAGGTTACATTTCTGCTGCACTGGGCATGATGCTGGCTTTCCCAGCTTGTCAGTCTCACGGTGGAGAAGGCGACAGGTAACGAGTGGGTCCCCCCACACCTCAGTCCTTGCTGCCAGAGCACAGGCAGCCCAAAAGAGGGGCTCACTACAGGGAAACAAAGTTGCTGCTGGTGGAGGAGTGAAACAACATACTGGAAAAAGGAGGTGTTTCTCTAATTCTAATATCAACAGTTCCACTGTGAATACAGGAATAGCTTTCAGATGGACTATGGACATTCACATCTTTGTCCAATTTCTGCCTCAATCTGGATGTGATAAGATGTCTGCAAATGTCAGTTCAGAATACAATTTAGCAGCTGCCCAAAGTGCCTTTAGTTTAAGTCAAACCCCATTTGAGCAGAAAATGTGTTTCCCGCTTCTTAGAGAGCTGGAAGTTGTTGCTCGCACCGGTTGTATGTGCTTTTCTTCATGTGGCACTGTATACATTTCATGTGCAATACAAGTAATATTAATTGAAAGAGACGGTGAGATCTTTTATTTATGTTCGCTACCACATGATTTTTTTCAGAACTGTGCTGGGACAATTAGTCTAGTAGTCCTGTAAACTTATATCTCATTACAGAGGACCAGACTGTCCTCTATAACAGACACACCTATTACCTCTTTAAGTGGAAATGAAAGGCTCACACCAACACCAGCCTCTGCACCTTCCAGACTGGCTCAATGGCTTTTGGGACGTGTGAGTGCAAGAACACAGGGGTGGAGGTGGTCCCTCTTCCCTCCCACCCTCCTGCCCCAGAAATCAGCAGAGAAGTGAAGGCACCTATCTCATGCTTTCAGCAAACATTTGGCTGAGATCAGGGCCTTAGGAACAAGAAAGCATGGAGGAGTTACAGCAGTGACTAGACACAGGTTTCCAGAATTGCAGTGTAATATAGAATGAGAAATGAGGCAGTCATTGCTTAGCAGCTGACGGTGCTGGCTGGAAATGTAATGGTGACCAAAAGATGCTGTCTTTCAGAGAGGTGAGATGGTATCTGTCCTCAGCTTGACATTGCCGTCATGCTGTTGGGCATTACTCAAAATCTGTCATTGTCCACAGACTCCTGACCTAATGTATCCCCTAACCTGGAAAAAGGATCAAGTGTAACCCAGGTCACGCTGGAGTGACAGATGTTGTGTTTACACTGGATCTGGAGCCTCCAGTGAAAAGAGCCTCACCTAGATATCCTTACTGAACAAAACATGGACAGCTGTACTGAGTTGTTCATCATTGCTGTAGAGCTGCTGCTTCTATTCCTTCTGAATGTGGAAAACAATTTACTGCTTTCCTTTCCAAAACATGTATTACAGGCAGGAATACCGCTGTACGCAGCAGTTTTTTTCCTCTGATAGAGAAAATAAACTCAATTCTTTCAACTTTTCTTCAGAAATCATGTTTTTAAAATCTTCTCTCACTGTGTTTAACTTTCTCTCTCTCGAGCATATCTACGTCATCCTTGAAACCCAGACCTTGTCACATTACTTTATCTGAGACCTCATCACTTCCAACTAAATTACCTAACGCATCTTATGTATGACTTTCTGCTTAACTTCTCCCAGATTAAGATTTGCAAAAGCATCAGGTTGTTGACTGATAAGAAGCACAAGATTCACTCTAGCCCCAGAGTTACCTTCTACTGCACTGCTGTGATGCAGAATCATGGGGGCTTGGGGGGATTTTGGACCCTACTGCAGTCTTGCAGGTATACCAGTCCTCAGGTTCAAATGAGCTGTTTGGTTATGGACCAGAGAAATATTATCTCCCCTTAAGGAATAATCTTGAAAAATTTCACATTCCCCAGAGACTCCCCCTTCTCTTCCTGCGTGGTTTCCCACAAGAGGGGAGTGGTCTGGCCCATGAAATGGATGCTATTTTATGAATAGTTAGCTTCACGTGTTTACAATGTGTTAATGATAGTAAAGCATAGGAAGTCTTTAACCTAATGCTATTGCAGACTGAGCCACTGTATACATAGAGACTTTTTTCTTCTGGCCACTGCTTTTTTAGAAAGCAATTTTCCCTCTAACTCATTTCTACCTTAACTTCACCATCAATAAGAGCAAACTGCAGGCCTCTCCAACAGACATGGACCGTTTCCAAACACAGAGACCCGTCTCTAGCAAAAGTCATTTCCAAGTCTTGCCACAGAATAGCTTCTCTTCCCAAAAGAGAGGTTATAACAATATCATATAACCTCATGTGACCACTGCTGGCTTTTTAATGGTGGCCGCTGTTATACACTGGAGACATGGAAAGTGTTGGTGGTAGCTCTCCTCCTTGATCTTTGTGTCCTTGTTCCTCCCCACCTCTGTTTTACCACCAGAGATGATGGAACTAATGCCCTAACACTCCCATGGTGTGATAATCTGAACCGAAAATCCTTGGTCTTGCCTCACAGGCCTTTCTGGATACATTCCTCCTTAGCTTGACTTCACTTACTTCACCCTTCAGGATGTTATAACATTTGATCTTCCACAGTTTTATTTATTATGTGACAGTGCTGGCTTTGCTGCTTTGGCTTCGCAGGATACAGATTTTGCGTCCCAGGAGTCACCAGGGATCGTGTGAATGTCCCAGTAACAGAGAATGCAAAAAATCCAAGATTTAAGTACGAAAATGGGGATTAAACTCTTAAGAGCCTGTTTTATACTCAGAATCCTCCAGCTAATGTATCAGTGCTCCTGGCTGGAGTCTAGTAGTAAAAAAGTTCTGGTATTTTGTTCAACAGGAAAGATTCAGAATAATACTGTCTTTTTGGATATATATGTGTAATTGAACAGTGCATATTTCTGTGGTTTAGGTAGTCATGTTTGACATGATCTCTAATAATTAGCAAAGCCTTGTTGACCTATAGCACTCTTAGCTGCAAAGCAGAGTGTGTGAATTGCTCCTTGAGGAAAATTCACCCTTAATGTAATTCCATTAACTTCATGCCCTTGAGATTTATACTGATATCTACCACTAACATCAAAGGACTTGGCTAATTAAAGTGGAGAATAAAAATTACCCTTTTCCATCCCTTAAAATTCCACCCAGGCCAGAAGGGAAATCCCCTGTGGTTTTTATTGTCCCTTCCCATAAGGATAAACAACCTTCTCTGAGAGCTCTTGTCTTTACCCACTGTGACAGTTAAATGGACACTGCTGGGTTGAAAGTAATGTTCCCAATTCTGACTCTTATTTGCACTAGTATAAATCACTAGTAGCTCCACTGCAACAAAAGGAATTACAGTGGTAAAAAAATGAGTATAGGTGGGAAGAAAAACAGGCCCTCATATTTACAGCAAATGAAACAGCATTATCTATATGTTATCTATAACCTGTCAGACTCCCAGAACTGTATTTGCTCTTAAAATCCAATTTACTTATCGTTTTTTATGGTGTTTAACTCAGTGTTTCCATAAACGTACAGAGTTTACATGCTTCAATTATATTTTGTTTTCACCACATATGATAAAAAACATTTTCCACTAGTTGTATAGTATGATAAATAACACTCTTGTAAACAGTAATATCAGGTAAGCTTTCTATTATGACATTAAGTATTCCACTACTTTAAACAGTGGAGTACCACTACATGTTCCTGTCCCAAATAACATGTTGGTGTCAAAATCTGAGGAGCTTATGTGAAATTTTGGAAAACCCATGTGTACCATCTCAATAACATTTCTGTACCATCAACTATATGAGAATAAGTTGAGATTTTCCTTTCATGGGAAAATACCTTTACTTAAAATATTTATAAACCACAACAATGCCTTTTGGAAAACTAGAAATATCAAAACACCCCATGGAAAAGAAAATCCATGTAAAAAAGTTGTTTTGTCATAACGGAGATGTTGTTTTGAAATTTTCATAATTAAATAATTCTTGGAAGCTCACTTGCAAGACCTCAGCCAAGGTTTCCACACCACCCAGCCCCACCAGCACCAGGGAGGGTCAGGACCTGGGGAGGCTGGGGCAGCCCTATCAACATGAACCTTAGTAGAATAAGCAATTTCTGGTCCAACGACAACCTGTGCGCGGGTTGGCAGGAACATGGTAGACTTCCAGCAGGACCCTGTTTGTATTTCATCAAAACTTCATCAGAGCTGACACATTCCTATGAAATACTTCTGTTTCCCCACACTGGCATTTTCCAACAAAAGAAGTGTTTGATCACTGGCTCCCAACCAAGTCTATTCTGAAGTGCTCTGTACAGCCTGGTCCATAAACAGTAACAGGTTATTTCCAGCAGTTTACACCTGACTGGCACATGCTCAGCTCTCTTTCACTATCCAAACTATTCCTCCAGGCACTTTTGTTTACACACATATCCTTTGGATAAGAGCATAATTTAGTCTCACTAAGAAAATGTATCAGTGGTTACTGATCAATGTAATATACTTTAGAGACTAGACCAGATTAAAGTGAACCTATTAATACCAGAAAATACCAATCAATATTTGAACTGTTTATCTATAGATATGCTAAAAGTGCATTAGCAAAATAGCAGCTTATATACAAAGCAGCCCATTGTACCCACGTTGGTCCATTTTTCTTCAGTCTACAGCTGTGCACGTAGCCCCACTGGTTGTAAAATGCCAAAACACTGCTCCTGACAGATCACACCTGCTTCAAATAACACATCTCACCCCACACTAATCTACAGCTATAGGCTGGTTTTAATGATTTTAAAATGCTGGTATTAACTCTTAATGCTCAACTGGTTTTTATGGAAGCAGCAGAGTCCATTTTGTCTAGTTTTAATACAATCCCAATAAAACAGCTGGGAAATTGCAGTGCCAGGGAAAAGACATTCAAATCCACCATTTCCCCTATTGTAATAATAATCAGCTTGACAAAGTCAGATAGTAAAGCAGATTGTAGCACTTTGGGGCTTTTTATACATATATTTAATTATATTGTTAAGTTCCCCATTTGAAAGCAATTAAAAAAATACTTTCAGTTCGAGATTATAAAACTACCCACTTCTGATTTCAGCCTGACATTTTTATTGGTAATCTGAGTTATAACATGCTCAGGTTCATTCCTCATTGATTGGCTGCTGAGCTTTCTGCCAGAGTTTTATAGCTTTATGGGAAAGTACAGTATTTAAAACTCCTTTAAATTCATGGGCTACTCCTGCTTCTGAAAAAGCTTCTCTTGACTTCTCAGAAATGCATAACAAGAGCCCATGTTTACTTAAAAACATCTGCTTCATCCTTTTCAGTGTAACATAAAAAGTGGGCTGATGTTTTCCATGCTTTCCCTTTACCCTTGTGTCAAACTATGAGACAATTTCTCTAGGGCCAAACCTGATTCCTCCTCTATCCCAACACAGTTAGTGGAGTTGTGTGGTGAAATGGGGTACAAAATGGGCATCCCAGGGGAAGGGCTCACATACCGCATATACTATATACCACAGTCCTGTAGGACTTTGACCTAGCTCTTAGCTACATCTTGACAAGGAGACGATGTGAGCAAACAGTGGGCAAGAGATCTCATTGCCTGGACTTGTTGTTAGTTTCCCAGATGAGAATAAAAGGAGCATGAACACCACTGGAAAAAATCAGAAAGGTTCCTTTTGCAGTCTTAACAGGAAAACTCAGATCAGATACTGCTAGTAAGTGCAAATTGTTGCTCTTTACACTGGAGGCAGAGACAAAAAAGTACATTGAAATGGCTCAATATTTGTTACACTTACTGTTCTGTGGCATTTCAGTTCTTCTATTATTCTGTTCTGAGCTCCTTCCGAGTGACAGGGTTTTTTTTATTCAGCGTGTAGCCAGCACCCCTTATCTCACTGGAGGCAGGGGCTGGTGTGCGTGGAGGGGAAGGAGAACGCAGGGCTGCTGGCCCACCTCACTGGGGACAGGAGACAGTGCCCAAAGGCTGGGGTGGCCATGGAGCAGCCGGGTGGGGAGCCACCAGCGCGGGCCCCAGGAGCTCCCTGTGTCGTGCCCTGCTTGTACAAGCCTCCTTCAGCATCTGCGGTGATTCGCTTGAGAGGCGTGAAATTGGGACGGGTGAAGCTTTGGCCCAAGGCAGTACAGCCATCCCTACTTTATACCAGAGGATGCCCAGGTAATGTTATAGTCATGGCATTCTCAGAAGAACGCATTGGATACCTTCTGTACGGAGGCCACCTCAGTGTCAGGCACTTGGCTCTGTTTCTGGTAAGTACATGAGCGGCTACTGATGACTGAGGCTGTTGCAGTTTGGTGAGTAGAGCAAGTGGGTTTTGTAGATGCTAAGCCACCGTCAACAAATGAGGATTGTCACACCACTTTCAAAACATGCTTTTGATGCCTGTTAGCCACAGGTTGCTACCTCATACTCGCCAACGTTGATGCAGGCTGAACCTCAGCAATGATTTTTATGCCACATAAATGCAAGTTTGTTTTTCCAGAGCCCTTTCTAAGAAAGCAATGATTCGCAGCTAAGTCTCCCCCAAACTTAGCACTGTACTTAGTGAAGGAACACAGGGTGTATGAAAGCATAACAGTAAGAAGCTGTTTATACCCTTTAATATTATAACTCAGCTTTTGTCATAAATCTCTCTCCTTGATTGCACATACCTCCAGCATGAACTCATGCTCCTTTTGATTTTCCTCTTTATTACCCTTAGCCAACTGAGTGATGTGTGAGTTCCTGTCATGGTGCTGACTCTATTACAAAGTGCAAAGGTAATTTACATCACGGGGCTGGCAGGGCAACCAATAGCACCATGCCTGGGAGGTGTGCAGCTCCAACAAGCCTCTCTCTTTTATGGATGATGGAGAGCAATATTTTTTTTAAAAACAAACTATAAATTTCTGTGCATGGTCAGAGGCAAATCCTTGAGGTGGGAAAGTGGATTTACACTCAGCCCACTAGCAGCATTGTGAGGAGTCAGCATCTTCTTTCCAGTGAAAAGCCCTGAGAGCAGAGCCCCCTCCCTGGCTCAATTCCTCTGGCTCATCGTGGTGGAATCAGAGAAGCGGGGGGAAAACAGAAAATTCATATTTCTTTGCCGAAGAGGTTCACTATAAACCAAGACTCCCTGGAGTCAGAGCTGCAGTTTTCACACAGGTCTATACCCTCAACTATTTGGAAATATTCATTCAGTTTGGGTATAAACAAACCTTCACTCTATCTGAGTTCAGGCAGGGGCAAAAGCTCTCCCGGGAGCACAGCCTGAGTGAATGGGGTCAGTCTTCAGAGGGTTGGGAGGAAGCAAATCCTTTCCAGGTGGCACTCAGCAGATACTCACAATACCAATGGAAGCAACTAAGTTCAGAGGATAGTCATCCTACGCTCTCTTTATAGTCATTAAGGACAGCTAGGCACCTCAAAAAGTGGTTTGGAGAATCCTAGTTAGGCTCTTGGTGTGATCTGTGCTTTGAAGAAAACTCGCCTTTCCCAGCGGTGTATAAACTTTACACCTGCCTGAGATAAGAGCCCACAGTTAGCCCAGATAAACGCACCCATCTGTTGCTCTGTGTTGCTCCAAGACTGGAAAATCCCAAACCTCCCTGTGTCTGCGGACACAGGGACAGCATCAACCCCTCAACCTCAGACAAACAGAGATGGTAACATGCACCCCGTTGTCTGTCAGTTTTGATTCAAAATACTGCAGAATACACCCCAATGCTCCCAGTTTTATAAGCACTAGAAAATATGTATTTTCTGGTGGAAAAGTCATTTTTAAAAGCATCCTTGCAAGTCCATCCCAGGCCCTCTTCTGACAAAACCCTCCTTCTGACCCCAGACTTTGCACTCAGAGCAATTTGTTACTGCTCTCTTCACACGGAGCAATGGGAAGGGAGGAAACTTCCTTGCCTTCACACACATCACACGCATTTACTTATGATAGTCCTATTTTACTTTTTAAGAAGTTCAGCAATATGACGGGCAACAGTGATACATGGGAGCCCTCGTGCCACTTCTGCACCACATATCGAAAAGGTGTTTCTGCATCTTCCTCAGGTAGCTCCTGGGCACACTGTTTTCAGGCTCCAACGGAAATGCTGAAATAATTGTTAAACATCCACGTGAACAGCTCTTTCTCCAGTGTTTCACAACATTCTAGTATTAGAAGTGTGTTTGGAAAATATGATGAAGTTTGATAGATACAAAATTTGGGTCCCTCTGATCAAAGCTGTTCAAAGCGATCAAAGTTCCTGTTTCAATTATATGGGAGTTAGGGGCCCAGGTAACTTTGGGAAATAGGCTTCAGCAGCCATCGAACTCATATTCTGATGTTTGTTGAACTTCAGAGGAAATATTCCATTAAATTGCAATGGTGGTGACTTATCTTTACTCAGGGATGTGCTACACAGCGTTGCCAGCTGAATCTCCTAATAGCTTGCATTATATACTCAGGATGATTCAATATAAAGTTTCCTCTAGTGGCTTACAGTGCACAGCTTAATTCAAGTCCTTTCATTAAAGGGGCTTAGTTTGAGCTGGGGATATTAGGATTGTGGATCTTTCCATAAAAGTATAACTTTTCAACCCCTCCCTAAGCAGAAATGGAAAAGAATTATGCTCAGCATAACTTCAAGAGTCTCAGCATTAATAAGAAAGGAACCAGTGTAGCCTCTCTGTAAATAATATCACACCAAGCATTTCTATGGGACTTGTTTTTGCAGCAGTAGCTTAATTCCAAAGTCACATAAATCTACCTTGTTTGTAAAACTACTGTAGGGCAATACAACACAGGCGAAATCTTCGTTCCACTGACATTCAAGAGACCAATAGCAGCAGAAGAAAGCAACACTCCCATATGTTTATTATATCGTTTTTTATACGGCTGTCATGCTCCACTAGCTTTTCTCTGAGCTGAAGTCTGAGCTGAAGTCTGACCTTCAGCTTAGTACGAATACGCAGGGCAAAGTGACTGTACACAGACTGCTTTATTTACCAGCCATCGCTGGGTGTTGCATTATCTCCCCCTGGGGCATGTTCTACATCTGCTTTAAGGGTGTGTTTACACTGGAGTGAGTGTAGTGTGAGTAGACATTCCTGAGCAAGCGTTTTAAGGAATATCTGAGGACTGTTTGCAGCCCAGCTGTGATAGCACAGACTTCAGCACAGACTGGGTACACCCATATTTGCTTAGTTTTAGACCTGCCCTGCCTGCGCCCAAAACTGCTGGCCAGAACAATCTCCCCAAAGTCCAGGGAACTTGAAGACTTTGTAGGTCCACTTGTGCTCTTGTTCTTTGATCCTGTGCACAGCACAACACGGTGAGATTGCAGAAGCCGGAGCAACGACTGATCAGCACATCCAGCATCCCGCTGTCAGCAAACACCATGTACTAAATATACTTATTAAACATACCATGTCCTAGACAGCTAGAAGAAAAATGTATAAACACTCACTTTTCCCTAGTCTGCCTGGACTAAGACAATGGTCTGTTTGCCTTTAGCAATGAGACCAGCCGGAGCCCTTAAGTATAGTCTTTGGGAGTGTTGTAATGTTAAAGTATCATAAGGTCATTCTTTAAAAATGCGAGACCTCAGCATGTATATCTACTGATCAACTTATGGTTGCTTTGACTTTTGTGCATGTCCTTTCTATTCCCTTGGCATCTGGCGCATCCCTCAATTAAGCCAGGCAGTCAGAGTGAAGCAAACAAAATCAAGGGTGTTCAACAAGAAGCTGAGAGAGCAGACTTCGATGCTAAGCTGACAGGAGGAAAGAGCATGATCATGCTTCTCTGCATCGTATTGCTTTCCTCTTTCTTTTAATTTGCTCTTCTAGTAAAACAACTTTTGTGCCCTTCTCTCCATAACTCACACATCCTTGTGTTTGTTCACTGTCTGTTACGTCAATGACCTGTGACTGTGACTCAATGTCTTGACTTAGAGATCGCATCATTGTTTCTGTCCTTCTTATCCACATTTAAATAATTGTACACAGGAGGAGAGTATTTTCGTGTATGTGATAGGGTCTGGCTTTTCTCCTACAACTCTCCGCAAGGTCCAGCCAGGCCTCCCAGATTATTTGAATTCTTGTAGATGTTATTTGAAGTGATGTTGGTTATTCTGAGAAAATGCACAGAAGGCACCAGTGCAATCTGATTTGAGGACACTGTCCCCCTAAAGACAGTTCTCTAAACAGAAAGTGTCAAGTGTATATTCAACCGTTTGCATCAAGTATAACCAATGCAATCAGTGCCATCACTATCCCGTAAACATTGTATTGAATTGGACCTGAGACATCTGGGGTCTGACTAGTCGGCTGGTACTGAATAAGCTGTTTTACTTCTGAATACCTCAATTTCTTCATCAGCAAAACAAGGATAGCATGAATTTCTACTGTAAGTCCTTTGAGATCCATTAATGAGTAAAGATATCCATAGAAGGAAAGTTTTATAAGTGATTATATTTAATATCTTTACATCCTTTTCGTAAGTCCACTCGTGTTCAAAATCTGCTGTACTGGTGGAAGTCAAAATCATTCTGGTTCAAGTGTCTGTATAGATTTTACAAATCTAAATATTCAGATTTTTTCCATATTTGTATCTTCATTTTCCTTAAAATGTAAGATTTCTTATGTGAACTGTCATTGTGCAACCCTTTGAATAACTGCTTCAATTAGTGACAGTGAAGCTTGCACAGAGGAGAATTCTGGCTATATCTTTAATACTTGTAATGGCTTATTTTTATGTATAATACCAGTATCCAAACAGTAAGCAGCATATTGCCATAACTGGCTATTTATTACACCTACTGTACAAAAGAAAGCCTCTATTACTTTTTTAATTCATATAGATGTTCCTATAAACCAGATAGTTAAGTGATGTATTTATTTTGGTTGCAAGCCAAGCAGAAATATTTAAATCCTGCTTTGGAAGCAAGAATTATCTAATCACTCACTAGCTTTTATAATAAAACATTTATCATGGAACATTAATCCATTAGTACTTATTTTCCATCCCATCCTTTCACTAGCACCTTGCTTTGAACAAGGTTGAGTTTGGCTGTGATTTTTCCTTTTATCATATATCATAGTTACATGATGGGACGCACCAACATTGAATTCAGAAAAAACCCTTGCACTTTGCTTGAACTTGGCACCCAGATGTTCTGCTTGTGCTTCCACTGCTAACAAAATAGTGCATGTGTGAGTTCTGAAATTAGTCTTTCATCGTTATGTACCAGGGTTTCATGGCTGTAAGAAGGCATGTGGAAACAGCTAAGAATAATTACCTGCTAAAGAAAAACTTGTGTTTAACTAGCCTTGTTTTTTCACAGCTTTAATTTGCATAGCACATCACCAAACTGCCACACTTAAGCTCTCCGGCATTAAAGGCAAAAATGAAATGCTTCAGGGGGATTTCTGCTTTGTTTTGTTTTATTTTGCCAAATTAGAGATTAAAGGTAACCCCTGACTAAAAAGTGCAGTCCCTGACTCTGTGATGCCACATCACCTGTGGTGCTGTGTGACTGATCAAAGGTTTGATTTCCTCGGGCTCTTGCCGGACCTGGATTTACAAAGCCACTGCTCAAACCAGTGTCAGTTCAGGACCAGAGAGTGACGTGTCCTCTTGCAGCACAAAACTGATGAGAGGAAGGGGAGACCTGGGGAAGTCCACAGTCTCATGGCATTTTCTTCAGCTGCTTCTGAAAAGAGGGAAAAAAACAAAGGAAGCTGAGAAAACCAGGAAAAACCAGGAGGAAAGGTCCTCAAGGAACCAAAAATTCCCAGGGGACATCCGTGCAACCGGGAAGTCTCAGCTGGTCCATGGCCCCTGCGTGCTGCTCTGCCCAGCAGCAGTCAGATGCCCTGGTAGGTATCTCTGGAGATATTCCGACAGCTGGATCTCTCCTCCGTTCCCCAGTGTGTGCTGGGAATGGGAACAGGGCTCAGGCTGCAAGACTAACTGACTTGGGATCTCAGCTGAACTCAAGATCGTTCCCCTTCATGCATCTCAACCATTGCGAAATGTTGATATCGTGTGCCTCAAAATGGGGTTCTGCGGCCTGGTGTCGAAGGGAGGCTGCTGCATTTGTTTCCTATTTCTGTGAAGAAATTTCCCATTTCTGAGCCAAAACCCCACCCCTTTTGTAGCACGCATTACAGAATGTATGAAACATCAGAGCCAAATCCTGTGAACTCTGGGTGTAATATTTACTGCTGGAGTAGACACCTTGTAGTCCTTAGGTGTAATAAAGACTATGTCAAGTTTGTACAGGAGAAGAGCCAAACTGTTATTAATTGTAGCATTGGAAGACCCTAATTCACCCCATCTCTCTTGCAGATTTAACTGAGGTGCCTGTGTCAAGCACTGGCTTTAGGCGGGCTGCAACTTGGGAAGATTAGTGACTTTAGTTGCCACAGTGATTAGTGAGGCTGGGATAAGTCAAATAAAATGCACGCAGAGACAAAAACTGACCACTAAAGTAAATGACTTCAGGGAAATAGGGAATAAAGGAGGAGATGATTTTGAAGACCATGCATTGTTTCAGTATTCAGATACATACTTTTCCTGTTGGTTGTTAATAGATCGATGAGAGCATTGTGGTCTTTGTGGTCCTCAGGGAAAAGTGCCTATGACCCTATGGGTGCTTTACATGGCAGAAAGCGGCTGGATACAGAGGCAGGACTAGTTCTTTATATGTTTCAGACTTGATGCTTAATTAGAAGTCTGCCCTATGATTTTGGGAGGGAAGTACTTTCTGTCTTCTGACTGCAGATTTTTAATCCTCAGGCAATTATTGTGCATCCTACACCAGTACTTCTCATAGAGCTTCTTTGGACATTAGAAGAAATCTTGTGTGCAAAGAAAGATGCAGTGCAAGTTCAAAGAAAGCAAGCTAGTTATTAAGTAAAACCTTCTTAAAAAATTGCTTTTAAAATTATTTTTACTGTTCAAACATTTAAAAGAACACCACAATGTGTTCATTGTTGGAACACAAAAAGTAGACTCCTTAATTAAGCTACATTTTCTTTAGTTATTTGAGTAATTCCTTTTTACTGATTTATGTGGAGGTTTTATCTTTGCAAGATACGACAGATATATGTATAAGACTATATACACTATACACTTCTAAAAATAGGCCTATCCTTTCAGATGACTTGTATTTTCAGTAGACTGATCTAATGCTTATATTTAATTTCATATTTTTCATGCATGCTTCACTTTTTTTATTAGAAATAGCTCTTAAGATTTTTTTAACATAGGTAATTCAAAGTTATATTAAAAAAAATATCCAGATTGAATATCCAGATATCGCAATTAATGGGAAAAACTATTTTCTTTCTTCCCAGTGGGAAAACATTAGCTGCATTCTCAGAACTAATTTATCAGCACAAGAATCTGAGGATTTCTTGTCATTGAAATGGTATTACCTCATCCTTTAAGTTCATTAAGCTGTCAGTGCAGGTGTGTTTAAGGCATCTGATGGAATTCCCTCAGCACCTACTGAGCCAAAGACTAGTTCAGCACTTGTGTCAAATAGAGTAGCATCGAGGCCACTCTAACTTTTGAAGCTGGGGGGCTGTTCCAATGGGCTGCTCCAGAAGCCAGAAAGAGGTAATGAAGAATCATGCTCATATCACCTTTCCTCTTCTGGAATCAGATTTACTTGTATAAATAATAACATGTAATATAACAACTCGCAGTGTGATATAACACAATACAATACAATACAATATAAAACAATAGAGTACAACATAATAATTAAATCTAGCATTGTTGATGAGTTATGAAACCAGACACTGAACTTTCTACTAGTTTCTGTTATTAGGGGACTATTTGCACAACCTTATTTCACTCTGTCCCCCCTGCTTTGCTGGGGGACATTCCTGCATAATACAACAATGTGTCTCATCCAGTATGATTGTTTGCACAATTGTCCTTAGAGAGGCTTATAACATATCTGTGCATTGGAGAAATAGACCTCTTTACAGTTGACCTCCACCAAGTACGAAGGTGAGATTTATGACCATGCAAGACGGGCCTCCTGCTAATTGTCTTATGACAGAGAAACTTAATCTTCGAGGACATATGACCATAGTGACAGACTTCAGCATCGTCTGAATAACAATTCGAATAACTATATTTGACAGCCTTTTGCACTCATTAATTAAATACTTGGATATCTTTACAGATAGGCAGATGTTTGCAAAAAAAAACCCTTATCATGTCCTCCTTATCATAGGGATGGCTATAGTGGCAAGGCAACGATAGTTAAGGTAGCTCTCAGACTTCCAAGAAAATTTAAATATATTTTACTTCTGTGATATCCCAACTACACAAAAGGCAACTTCTTCAGTATTTATCATTTATTAGACTACCTAATGTGACTACAATGACAGGGAATACTGCATATTTTTGACTGTATGTACATAAAGACATTATAGGAGTTCTTATATGGGGGGTTTTGCTAGCACTGGTAAAACATGAAAAAAATCACTCCACTTAGGAAAAAGTTACATGGAAAAAACCAATCAAAATTGCCTAAGCAATACTATCACATAATTAGATTGCCTGGCATAAGCTTAATACATGAAATGTCCTCAGTTCTCATACCATTCTCTGTCTTGATTGAGGAAGGAACTAAAAAACCAGACATTTTCCATTGCTAAATTTTCCATTGTGAAATCTGATGTGTTCATGACTGCAGAACCTCTGTTAATCAATAAATCACTAGACAACTTTGATTAATTAACTAGTCAACAGCTCATAAGACAGTTCAGTCAGAACATCTGCATTTCCTTTTGTCCTATGTGATTTTTCAGTGAAGTAAAATGTGGCTGTTTCTGTTCCCAGACTGTTTGCTTTAAATGTTCTATGGAAGAATTATGGATTATTTTTATTTGTACTTCAGTAGCAACTAACAGCCTCCTCTAAGATCCAGGCTCAGTTTGTGCTAGGTTTTAGATGATCCCATTTTAATAGGCAAGGCTGGGGGGAAGAAGAGATGCAGAGTAATTCCAGGGACGTTTGGCCGTACCCCCACACAAGCCTGGAGGCAAAGCCAGCACCAGAGCTTGGATGTCTGGAGTCCTCACCCAGTGCCTCGCCAGCCCCACTGCCTTTCCTGCGAGAAAATACAGAATGCTCTGGTCTAAGCAAACAGCATTGTTTTCAAACACAATTTGCCAGCATGAGCTTTCCTGTAAAAGGAACTATTTTATTAGCACTCTGGGTGGGATGTCATCCTCCAACAGGATGTCTCCCATGGAGCCATCTAACCTGCACTTAAACGTTAGGTGCTGGATGCAGCCGTCCTCCTAAAGTCAGTGCCCCAGCCCCTTCAGCAGAGCAGATGGGGGTGATGGGGACTGGTAGCAAGCAAAGCAGAGGCACATGTGGTAGGTGACAGCATTTTCCCCTCTGGACAAAAATGAAATTTGCATGTGTCTCAGTCAACACAAAATAATTATCACTGTGAATGTGGCTGGGTTGTAGATTCAGTCATGTTGGTGCTACTTGGATGCCTGTCACAGAAAATGGATCCTACATAAGGAGGCAAACACAAACTTAATCTGACTTCTCACCTTGATGTTGCTATTGAGCTACCTCAGATTTCCAATCTCTTCAAGGACACAGCAAGGAAACCCTGCATTTACTATTACTGACTTATACTGTTTATTATGCTGATTAGGCTCTTCAGTCAGTGTTTCTTGCTTTATTTCAGATTTAATGCTCTTTCTTACCCAGCTGGTGTTTCAAAACTCCCTTGATCAAGGGAGCATTCAAAACCTTCCTCCTGCTCCCAAGCCCAGCAGAGGCCTCTGAGCCACCCTTGGCTGCCCATGCATGGAGCATGCGCGGTCCCGTAACTTCTGTACTTAAGACTGCACCATGTTCTGGTTTATTTAAATATGTGAGCTGCTGCCTCTGCTCTTATTTCCTTACAGTGGTTCCACTTCATCTGTATCCCTTCCACTGTTTTCATCACTGTTCCTCATGATAAGCCCTCTCCTCCACTTCTGTAATTGTCCCTCACAAATCCTTGTTGCAAAACAGGATGAAAAAAATATGAAATGTTGGGATTACCTACTAGCCAGAAATTTCAGTATTTCAGGCAGATCTGTTGCTGATCTTTCCAGTTCTGACAAAAACAGGCATGAGTTTTCCTATCATTTGCCAGAACACATGAGAAACAAAGTGGAGACCAGGGTGTCTTCCCCCAGGGCACAAATAGTAACACAATTTGGTAGTCATTAGCCAGAGCACCATTTGAGACTTTGATTTTAAATACACGATAGCTTAGTTTCCATCTGAAGCAGCCAACAAACAAGCAAAGCAGAAAACATTACCCATGATGCTTTATCTTAATACTGGGGTTTTTTTACTTGCCTCAGAAACAAAAAACAGAGGCCACGGAGCAATATATTGAAAAAGTTGAACCATACCAACCTTTGAAGAATCACATACAAAATACTATTTTAAATCAAAAAGTATGTGTGTTGCACTTTGGACCAGGTTGCCAGCTGATGTAAAACAGTTCAGCTCCTTTAATCATATGGGGCTATGCCAATTTACATCAGCTGAGGATCTGTCTAATAATAATATGTGAAGCAGGGCTTCACCACATACTGTACTGAATGTTGGAAAACATCCTGTACTTAAATGCATGCAGCTCTTTAACTCAGAGTATGAGACTGGCCACATTGTTTGACATAAGGGTTAGTTTTCAGATAGTGAAATTTCAGTTGCCAGGTGCCAGAGGCAATTTATCAGACACTCATAAAATAAAGATCAAAAAGCCCATCAGTCTCCCACTGCATCTGGGATCTAGGAAGGAACACTTACAGCCCCCTATCCTTTAAACAGCTCTCACTTAAAGAGCTCACTGTTTATAATAACAAGAAAAGGAGAAAGGGGTCAGGTCAAAACCAGCAGAACAGCAGGTGGTGTTATAAAGTTTTTTTCCGCAGTTAAAACTTTTGTGAAATAGTAGTTCAAATGTACTCATACAAGCCTGTTTCATATTTTTAATTTGTATTTTTAGACAATTTTTGGCTATTAGAATACAAGTCACAAACGACTTGACCTCTTTTTCTCTGCTGTTTACTCCCATATGTTACAAAAATAATCCTGAATGATTTCCTTTCATGCTTCCCTTTTGACTGTAAGCCCTTGTTACACACTACTGAACTCAGGTTTTAGATCCAGAACCAAAATTCCTCCAAAGTTCAAAGGGGTTTCTGAGCAGTGTTCCCGCTCATAACCAGCTTAGCTGGAATGGTGCAAGATGAGAAGTTTGGATTCAGATCTGAACCGTACTATTATTTAATATTTAATGAACACTCGCACTCGGTCTTTGCTGAAGCCAGAGATGTGAACTTTGCCTTCTGAAATGTTTCAATGTCAAGGCTCTGGTTTTGCCCTCGGGTCTCCTCAGTGGGAGAGGAGAAGCATCTCCCCATGTTCAAGGAATGTGTCACATACTGGTTTGAGTCCATCTCTTACGACACCCTTCCTCGGAGTCAAAATAGCCATCTCCATCAGGTAAGAATTAGCCACACATATTGAGAGTTGTCATCAAAAACTCACATAAGAACATCCCTCAGATGAGATAAAGATAAGATATATCGCTATCCCAGAGCAGTCAGTGAGTGTCCCACGAAAGCTTCATCTCTAGTCTGCAACTGACAGTGACAAGCTGATAAATTTGATCTACTAATTAAAATACAGCATTACCACTGAGAACACAAGATCAGAGGAGATCTGCCCCTGATATACTAAACACCTCTACGAAGTACGGAGCATACACAGCTCCCAGAGACCTCAGCTATTCATGGCATTGAATAAACTGAAGCAGATGGAATGGAATTTGCCTTGACTAATTTTAATCCCTTGATTTAGGTACCTGCCCAGGCTCTGTGTATAGTAAATGGAAAGAAGAAGGTGTCTAAATTAATATCCTAACTACAGTCCAACTCAGATATTCTACATCATCCTCTAAAGGTGCTTGCCTCCATCAGTCAGCCTTGGGAGCCCTGACTCCCACATGAAACACCTAAATTAGACCCTTACTACAGGCAATGTGGATGACCTCCCTGATACAAACATAATCTTCTGTAGTGTGTGCTGTTTGCTCATGGATCCTTTCAGAAGTGTTATCTGTTGCTCTTACCTCCACTGAGTGTCACAATTTCTTCACCACTGCATTGATTAATGACCACTTGTTGGGAATAGAAATGCCTCCAAGTTCACAAACACAGTGCTCATCATATTTTAAAAATATAAATGTTTGTCAACAGTTACTGCACAGAGGTATTAAAAATCCATGGGAAAGAAGTGGTGTGTCTTGGATACAGAAGTAAAATGATTATTATTATTTGCTGGCAAATGCAACTTTTTTAATAGTGACCACAATATTGTTACTATACATCAGCATTCACTGAGGCTAGTACCCCCTAATTTTCTGACTGCTATCAGGCTTCCCAAACACCTTGTCCCAGAAATCATTTTTCTACTCCAAAGCATGAGTCAGGTCTCCCATCTGCTTTGGACATCCATTCAAAAAAGCTTACTTGGCCTTAATCCCAGTCACTGAATTCTGTGTGGTATCCAGTATAGTGTATGCATTATTTTGAAATGCTGTAATATTGACTATGTTATCTTTGCTTTATAACTGTGATCCCGTAGAGCTTTCCTTTGTATTTCCAGCATTCATTTCCCAGGCAGTTTTATAAAAATGTAATGAGGTGCTATTATTAAAGCCTATTAACTTATACAGGCTTGTTGCCTGATGAGAACTCAATTTTATTTTCCTTAAGCAGCAGGCCAGATTGCAATCAAGTAGTTTCTCCAGCGAGTATCCCAACAAATTCATCACCCTATTTCTTAGTCTGAGATAATGCCACAGTAGAGACGAGGCCAAAACTTTCCTTTTTCAAAGTTCCAACAAAGACATATTTACTCTCTTCACACTAATTGGCTGTAGTAAGGTAATTTTTTCCTTCATTTCATTGTTTCTTCTCCTGTTTTTCAACTTTACTCCCAGAAATAACACCGAGATATTTATGGATTGTGCTGAGCTCATGGGTTTTGATTAAGATTTCTACATAACTGAATAATTTCTTTAATTATCTCTTCTAGCAAGACTAGCATTAGGCTCGTGCAGCATGTATAGGCAGGAGACCACACAAAGGAGGAGGCTTTGCATTCCAGGTCACCATCTCCAGAGGCCAGAGCAGAGCAAGGGCTGCCAAATTGGTTAGATGGGCCCCAGCTCCGCCCTGCAGCTGTCAAAGCCCTCCCACGCACTGACAAAGCGAGATTTTCCCACCCTCCTCTGACCTCCAGAGATGTGCCGAGTATGGAAACCTGCCCAAAGCACCAAGGTGTTAGGCATTTTTGCTAAAAAGGGCTGGAGGAGGAGAAAGACCTTGCAATGAAAGCACAAGGTTGTCTGGCTTCACTTCCTAGTCCTGTTGCATATTGCTTGTCTGACCTTGCATTTTACTCCCTCTATTTCTATTCTGTCTTGATTTTGTGTTTCATAAAGCATGAGAAGAGAACTGCTAGCTGTTATTAGAGGAGAAATATGGCAATCAAACTGTGCTCAGGTCATCAGCATACTTTGTAAAAATAGTGCAAAATTTAAAAAAAAGAGGGGAGTTTTTCAGTATAGACTAGGGAATGCAAACAGCAGATTTGTTATGAGATAATACTATACATTTTGCAAATATTAATAATTCAGCAGCTAGGAAATGTGATTCTGCTCTCACTCACCAAAGATGATATTTCAAACATACTGGGCTCCTGAGAAAATATTTTCAGCCTGAATCGCAAAGAACAACATCTTCTGGCCCTGTAAACATCTCATGAGATTCCTTAATTGATATACTTGCGAGTGTCCAAAATGTACAGATTTTTGGAAAGCTACTTTCATTGAACTGGAATTCATCCTAAATTTCCTTGGCATCCATCTAATGATATCTGAGGTGATTTAACAAGTATTTCACAAATACCAGACCTAAGAGAAAAGTGCTACTTCAAGTTGTCTCAGTGGATAGGACATTAACGGGATGGCTGAGCAGCCCTTTCAGCCGAGGATCCAGTGAAACTTATGTGGGCATCTAGTCTACAACATTATATTCTTAATGGGGCAGTCACTCTAAAGGAGGTTTCTAAATTTCCCGCATCGTCAATGGGGGAAACTTTGTGCCTTTGAATGTCTCTATTGAGAGACTCAAGCTCCCTAATTTTAGTTCACAATAGAATGGCAAATGGGACTCCCTCCAGGGCAGGCACAGGTTACCCAGGCAGGTGAGACCCACCTTCAATTACCAAATGAAAGCTGACCTAGTTTTATGGAAGGCCTTTCTATGATACCAGAGAGTACCACTTCACATATGAGTCTATCAAATCTGTTTTTTAACTGGGCTTTGCCCATGCATCTCCTTAGACCTGCTAAGAAGCCAATCCTGAACAGCCCAGCAAAACCTTCAGATTATCAAGTTTAGATCTCTATCTATTATTTTTCTGCATACTAAAGACAGAAGAGACCATTATGGTCACCTGATCTGTTGTGTAACACACTACCGACATTTTCTCTCATAATATATTTTATGATAATATACTGTATTTTTAAGCAATTCACTTTTAATTATACACTTTAAAACTCCATGTTCCCTTAGCTAAGCTGCTCCAAACTTTCATTAATTGTTTGCACATCATTAACTTGGATGAGTATGATTTAAAACAGAACTTGTGAAATTACCACTTCTAGGCGCATTGGTGTGCAGCTAGATAGCAAAATATATGCCTCCATGTACAAATTGACATATCTATGTCTGACGTGAACTCTGTCATTAAATTGAGGAAATTATTCCTTTTGCTATTCAAAATTCTACCAATTCCTGCCAGTACAAGCCAGGTTCAGATCTTGGCTATTTCTTTCCACTGGCTCTGTGATATTCTCATCTCTAGCTTTTCCACTCATTAAAGTCATAGCTAAATTCTCCTTCCCCTCCTGTCCCTCTCTGCCCCTAAATCCCTTTACCAGCATGTCTGACATGTCTTATCATGTCAGAAGCAAGCTCCCTACTCATGTCAACCAAAGCTCTGGAATTCAGTTCCCACCTACCTCCGAAGCCTTCCCTCTGCCCGTTCCCACGGTCTCTCTCCAAGCACCTCCCAACCCTTTAGCCTATCTGCTCCAATTGGCTCTTTTCCTGCTCCCTGTGGTCCTCAGGAGCTGCCAGCTGGCCTGCTCTCTCTTCTTCCTCAGAAAATTAGATACTCTTGCTGTCCCCACTACCTAATGCGGAGTCAGGTTCATGTAACCCCATCTCAGCAGGAGAGCTCTAAACTCATCTTTTTTCTCTTGCCTTGCTGTTGTCACTATTTCTGGGGCCAGACTCTGGCGAATGGAAATCAAGAAGTTGTGCACAGTTCTGATTAAAGGTGTAATGAACTGGCTCATGGACATCAGCTGCTGGATGGACTCTAAGTTCCTTGATGGTTTTATGAACACACCACCTAACACTGATTTGCCTGTAGCTCCAAGGCTTCAGTCTCTTGTTTGGGAGGCAGAAGCATCTTAGTTCTACAAAAAGTTAGTGAAAAAAGTTCTGGATTTATCATAAAAAAATGGGAGGAATTTTCTGAAAATGTTGCCAGAAAAATATTTAATTGACAAAAAACCATGCCTTTCTCGCTCCACAGTACTTGAAGTCAAAACTGGCCATGCAGTTTGGTTGTCATTGAAGTTTTGTTTCAGAGTATTAATATCTAGCTTACAAATTACCAGGTGTTGAACTTCTAATGATACGGTTATTTAATGTTTCTAGACAAAGGGAATTACTTTTCTCATATGTTATGAGAACTAATCATCATGGGAACAAAAGAAAAAGTTGGCTACTGAACTAAAGGAACTAACAGATCCATTACTTTCCTGGAAATGAATCCTTTTAGTTGGCTAATGTGCATTATGAGCTAATGATAATGCTGCACATGCATATATGGAAGGGATGACCTCTTTCTGTCTATTTTCTGAGCAGACAGACAAAATCTATCTGCATTTCAGACACCACACAGCACATTAGTATGTTTTAGCGTATATTTACACTAGAACTGGGTGCTAGGACAGCTCTGTAATTTCCAAATTGCAGATGGTTCATGTCTGGGCCATTCAGCACACAGTCTGCACCCATTTATATGGACATACCCACACGTAAAAAGCTCTGCTCTTTGAATATCTTTCTCATGCTTTTGATTACCAACACAGTAAAGTTGTCCTCAGAAAAACTATTTTCAAGTCTTCTTCTGGGAGTGAACTTCATTTCATTTGGCAGACGTAAATGAAAAGCAATTTAATATCGAGTTACTCCTGTGCCTTTCTCCCGGATGGTGTTCTGAACCTGTGCTGCATTTATTTCCCTCCTTCTGACAGAGGCAGCTCATGCTTACTTGTCCCAGCATCATCTTATTTTTGACACCCCTGATATGTTGGAGGGTTCAAAGAACTCAGGCCAGACTTCTTTTGTTCCCAATCAGTGGGAAAAATTTATCTCACTCTAGAAGTGGTTCCTCTCCCTTCTTTCACTCCCTCCCTCCACAAGCACAAACAGAGGAGAGGAGAAATATCTGGTAACAACTCAGGGAAGGATGAGGAAATTGCTATATGTGTCCTGCAAAGCTTAAATGGTACTAGGTGTCCTGCAGAAGAAAGTACTCCAGGCCTAAAAGAATTTTTACACCTCCATGCCTCCTAGTTTAAAGCATCTGTGTGCTTCACTGAGGATAAAGGGAAATTTTTATAAAAAACATACTGAAAAATTATCATGGTGCTGAAATTCCTCCTTATCACAAAAATCACACAAACATGCTGTGATGCAGATCCTGCTGATTTTTGAAAATTTGCTTTGCCCTTCAGGCTGTTAACCATCTTTTAGGGCGGGATCTATGGAATCTGAGGCTGAAGCAGCATCACACCTTTTGTAAAGAAATACATTTTAGAGAAGGTATTATGCAGGAAGACAGTTAAACATGGGCTCCTGAATTCCTCTCTGTGTGTGGGAGGGCTGCACTTGTCTTTATATGCCAGCAAATATCAAAGATGAGGCATGAGACAGTTAGTTTTTTGGTTATGCCAAATGCTGTGTAGAAACAAAAGATTAGGGTAAGGTACTATGTGAAAAGCTGCAGGCTTTACTTTCTGGTTTGGTCCCTGACTTAAAGCACTTGTGAGTCAATTTTTTCTGGAAAACACAGAAAGAAATTTTTATTCCGCTTGTTGATTGACCACCTCTGGCCCAAGACAGTAAATGAAATACAGTTACTCTTGGACTATAACCAGTTTCACCATTACTGATTGATCTTCCACTGAGAAATCAGCACAAAAGGCTTGTCATCTGCTACTGCTTGGCAGAGAGGAGATAGCGGTGTCAGGATGGGACCGTTATGTCAGGAAGGCAAAAATAGACTTCTGAGAGCAACTCAGATTTAATGTTAGTTTTGCAATTCACCCATGGTGTTACATCCTTTATAGCTGGGAATGCTTCATTAAATACCATGCATTGTTTAAAAAGCAGTTTGCCAACTTTTTTTTTTCCCTTTTCTTTCAAGTCTAGAGCCAGCAAAGTAACCGCTTTCTAGACAACACAGATAGTTTAACTTCAGCAAATGTACTAATGCTGATAGTGTCAAAGAAGAAACACGTCTCTGACAAGGACTGAGCCGAGGCTGCACGGCAGATAAGGAAATTATTTTTTAAAATGAAGCCAGAGGAAAATGGAATAAAGATAAAAAGAGTAATCAAGCACTTTATAGTTTGGGGTTTTTTTCCAAGTGACAGAAATCTGCTGGATTAATACAAAATCAACAGGGCTGCCCCACTAAGGAACAAAGTTATCTTGAGACTTCTTTATCAAATGAAACATTCTAAGAATCTGTTTTAATTAAAAGCATGACTTCTATCTTTTACCAAATGCAATCTTCTATTTGGCACAGCTTTAATAACAAATGGCAGGTATTTAAACAAATGGGATTTTAGCTGTAGAAGAGGGACGATATCTATACATTTGGTTTGTTTAGAGTCCATTCACACCTTGACTGATGTCTATAGGTCTTGCACAGATGTAGCAAGGGAACTGCGTGTTTTGTTTTGTGTTGTTTGTTCTCTCCTCCACGGTAGTGACTTGATATTGTATGGCACGAGCAGAAACCTCCTTACACAATGCCACTCTCTCCCCCTTCTGGTAGGTAGAGCAAGGCTGGATGCAGCCCCAACAGTGAGGACCAGCTGCAGAATTGTCCCTTCTCATAGGACGCAAACCACATGTGCTGCGTTAATGAGGAGTTACTACCTTTTAATTCTTCCTGCTTTTTCTCCCCCACCTTCCTTCCCCTCACTGGCAGGTTTGCCCCAGGCACACCTGGGCAGTCCCATGTCTCTTACCACCTTTGTACTGTGGAAGCAAAAGGGTCCTGGGGTTCTCCACTGCAGAAGGGTAGAGGTTCAGTTGTGCCATTCAAAACATACATCCCCATTTAAAGTAGCTACCTAGTTTCTTCAGTAGTTAAACTTCAAGTACTATTTTGGAGAAAAGCGTGGGAACTGAGGTTTCCTAGATGTGCCCCAAAGGATAATTTGTCTGGTTTTAGATTGTGAAATACTCCAGCTTCTGGTATTGTTCCTTTTTATTTCACAGAGTAAACACATATTGCTACTCTGACGTGCCTGGTCCTTCAAATGTTAACACACAAGAGTAAACTTTTATGGTTACATGGATCAAAGGGTTGCACAAAATTAAGAACATGCATTAAGTGTTTGCAAGATCAGGAATGTAATCTACTGTGCCCAAAATAAAAATCCAGAGAACTTAGAGAAAACTTTGTAGAGATTTTCATCTTGAATTCAAATGAATACATTAGAAAGGCCTGAAGCTGAACATGAAACCTTTCAGTTCCATTCTCCTTCATGAAATTTCTGTATAAGACAAAGAATAAACAACTTCTAGAAAATGAAATTTTGGTCCTGGCTCTGCAAGGTGAATGTCTATGCTTAACTTTATGAACAAAACCTTTGATGTCTGTGGGTTTACCGTATAATGGTTTGTCACGCACTGGATCTGTGTGACTTAGTTATGGCTTGGCATAGTTAAACGTACTTTTTTGCAGAGCACTGAAAGCAGTCATTGGTCTTATATGTGTAAGTTAGCTTTCATTCTAAGGGATTTTTTAAATACCTGGATTTTGTTAAGCAATCCATAATATAACAGTTCTCCCTTGCAGTTGAAAAACATAGCTTCTCCAACACTAGCTGCCGTACTTCACATGCATATAATATTGGTATCAGCTGCCTAGTGACTTAAAAACGTTTGATTTCTCTCTCTCTCCTACTTAGCAAGATTAAAGGCTTAAATGTTCTGTTATACCATACCATACCATATGTTAAGAGGAAAGACTAATTTTGGCTGCCTACAACATTCCAAGCCCTATTTAAATAATATTAGCTAAAAGCTCAACTTATATAAATGCTTAAATCTGCAGATGTAAAGCTTTGACTAACAAAGTCCTTTAAGGACCAAAATCTGCAATTTACTGCTTTTGAAAGGTCTGCCATGCTCCAGGGAGATGTACTGTTTCTTGGTGGAGTCCTGGCAGGGCTTAGTGATGTATTCACAGGATCTGTTCACACCCACGGAATGTCACTTAGGAAGAGATCTACGCAACTCCCCTAACCACATCATTCTGATGGTTAAAAAGCTCGCAATTAAAGCCAATTTCTGCTTTTCACTTGCTTAGCTCACAGGCAACTACGACCAAATGCTCCCATTCTTTCTGTATTTTGTTCCTCTCGCTATTAAACATGGCCTTCATGAAGGTTTTCTGTCTGCTGGGAGAGCTATCGTGCCACGCAAGCACATGGGTGAGAGATGAGCAGAACTGCTGACATAAGCCTTCTGTCAAACGCTCACATCTATCCAGAGCTGGAAGGTCAAATTAGACAAATCGGCCCTGTAATAAGAGGAGACATTCTCTGTGTGAGGACAATTAAACAGTATGGATACTAAGGGGACATGATCACCTCCTCATCAATTGGAAGGGTTCAGTAACTTTTTACAGTGTGTTTCCAGGCAGCTGCTGGGATTAAGGTTATAGGCATTAAATTAAGGGTTTATGGTTCTCTTCTGGGCATAGGTTCAGTAAATCTCCATTCTTACCGAGTTTGGGGTGTGTGGGCTGCTGCAGCGGTCGAAGAGTATCAACTGCTCTGGGCTCAGACAGTGGCTGTGTTTCAATCTCATGCTGCAGCTTGTTGCCTGAAGAAATCAGAAAAATATTTCTTCCATCCCGATGAACAACTTTAAGAGCTCTTCTGTTTATTTGCTCATTTTCTGTTTAGCTAGTGGGTTATTTTGGGTTGTTTGGTTTGGTGCGTTTCTCCTCCCTCTCCAACATTAGACATGGGCCGCTGCTGGAGAAGTGGCAGCCTTAGGACTGTACAGCACTTTGTGAGGATAGAGAGGATTGCCTTGGCCAGCTGGGTCTTCTGCATGAAAATTAATGGACTGAAATACTCAGAGAGTTAGACTGAACAGTACAATCATCCTATCTAGCTCTAAGCCTTGTGAGATATATAATACATAAATTCACATGTATATTGGTATTGCAAAGTATAAATATAATGCCATTAAACTATGATGGTTTAATAATTATTATTTTAAAACAAGAAAGAAAAATATAAAACCTCTGAACTTTATGGCACATTCTTTTTGTTATCCAGTGAAGTTAGGCTTACTTAATTACTCCTCTTTCCATACAGATTCACTTGCCATTCCTTCCATATCTTAACTACATGCCGTATCTGCTGTGCTGGATGACTGATCCTCATCTATCTCATGTGCATCTAAGTGACCATCATTAGTTATGGGTGAGATCACATCAACAACCACAGGAAGCCCATTAATTACTCTGAAATTGCTTCAGTCTTTCACTAGAAGTCAATCTAAACCTCCACTTTGGAGCATAAACATATCCTTATGTATTTTTCTCTTAAAACTTATGTCTTGCTTACAATGAAGTTCTGAGGGTAAGCAGCAGCCAATTGAGTTTTAATGTGGCACTGCAAATATATGTGTTCCACTATGCCTTGTAAGCATGAAGAACTCCAGCTGATGATCTACATCAGACTGTACATATGGCAATCATCAAGAAGCTATTAAACCTACTGCCTTGAAGAAAACACCACCAACAAACTCTGATTGTATTAGGTGTTGCATACAAATACCTATTTCCATTTTGATAGGAATTATACAATGTATTGACTCTCCTCTCAGATCTGGACTTCTTGGCCATTAAATACCTTCCAGCCCACCTCCAGCCGTATGTGGTGGGTCACCCTTTAGATCTCACCTGCCTGGGCCAGTCCATTTGTATACTTCATTGTAGAGCCAGAAAGCTACTATCAGGCATTTCATCAGGCTACCTCAGATGGTCCCCAGGAAGATGGGAGACGTGTTGATCAAAGAAAACACATGTTTCTGGCCACTCTTGAAAATCTTCTTTACAATTAACAGACACAACCACAAATTCTGGTTTCTTAGGTGAACAATCGCTAGGGGCTACTGCAGAACGGAGAGAGATACAGTCATGCCTTACATTACACATTAGCTTCATACTACACATTGAACAATTCTACCCAGTCAGATTGTGCTTGAAATTTCTGTGTGTAGTACTTTCCAGCTTTCTCTCAAGTACTTAAACACACCTAGGTAGCCACTGTAGGGGTTTTTTTGTTTTTTGGTTTTTGGGGTTTTTTAATTAATTGGATGTGGTGTGGTTCGAGTGATCTGCAAGAAGACCAATGACTTTGCTTCCCATTTAAATTAATGATTTTAAAGGACCATATTTGTGCTCAAACCTGTGCCTTAACTATTCATTATTGGATATGCTGACAATAACTTACTTGCTTTTCTGGATTTTCTACAGATTCTTCATATCTGGTCCTCTAAATCGTGTAGTACTTGGCTTGGTAATTAATTTTTTTCTTTTCTTAAAAAAAAAGAAAAGACATCTACAGTCATGTGATGGTCACCATGCTTGAATAACACTGCCAAGTGAAAAAATACTACTGGAATCTCAAAAGATCTCTCATATTTCAAATATCTGGATGTATTACATTCCCCAAAGGATTAGGAGTTCAAGGGGATAAAAACCCCCGCCTACTGATTCAGCTAGGCAAGATGTACACAGCAGAGGCTGACCAGAACGGGCTCAGCATTACTGCAGCAGCAGATGCAGCTGCCAGAGGAGAAAAGCTGGAAAGGGGAAAGGAAGCTGATCAGTACCACTTCTCATGGAAAATTTTGATGTGCTTCCTTCCAAAGCCCAAATGTGCATGCTCTATGGAGCCTCAGAAGAACATTTCTACACTGCTCACATCCACTGATGTTCTATTTGAAGGGTCCAAACAGGGCTTGCTTCCTTTCTATCCAGGGAGAAGCTTCACCCTGAGGGAAGAAGCACCAAAGGCATAGGTTTGTTTTACGCTGAGTTCTTTCTTTACATATAGCAAAGATATAAGTTTATCTAACGATGGTCTATTATGACATGTCAGAGTCATAGGATTATCTTAGGCTGGGCTGTTAGGATATGCTGTGCTGATCTACGTCAGTATCGTGTTAACTTGCTGCCAATTTTAGAGATGCTTTGGACTCTGATTGCAAGACACGGGATAGGGGATAGAAAAACAAATTGATAGCAAAGGCTTTTTTTTTTAAGGGAGTAAAAGGCAATCGACAGCAAAACAGATATTTCTGGTGATAAAAAAGTCTTTGGAAACCAGCCATTCTTACTCTAACGTATGTGTAAGAAGGAGAACCTCGGAGTGGTTCCACTTCATCTATATACCTCCCACTGTTTTCATCACTGTAGCTTGTGATAAGCCCTCTCCTCCATTTCTGTCAGTCTCCCTCACAAACCCTTATGATCTTTCCTCCTTTTATGGTTTTCTGCTTTTAAATTGCTCTAAGTCTGCTGGTAAAGGAGAATGCCTAAATATATAACAGATACACCCATTCACCTTGGGATGAATGTTTTATCGGTTCGGATGTCATCATATTCCTCACAATCACATGTTCCTCCCTCCAACACATATGGCAAGCAGCTGTATCATACGGGCACTACTCTTACAGTTTAAACCTGGGAGACTCAGAAGTTCAAAATTAAAACAACAATATTAAAACTCTGACCTCTTCTTAGAGAGTGCTACTTTTAATCAATGCAGAAGCAAAGAAGATCAATGAGAAAACAGAAATTAAGCAAAGAATAGTATTTTCCCTGTCTTCAGAAGATGCTATTTCAAAGGAAAGGGCACTATTCGCTCCAGATCTGTGTCCAAAGGTGCTCAAGAAATGGCCAAGTTTCTGATCCCACCTTCTCCAATTTTTATTGATGAAAGAGGAGTGAATATTTGCATCTGGCATATTCAGGCAGCAGAGTGCTCTAAAAATAACATCCAGTGTGTAAGTAGCACTTTTCATTCGGATATCTTAAAGCCTTTACAGGGTTGGATAGGATGTATTATCCCCATTTTACAAGACAGAAAAATGAAGATACTATTGAGTTAATTCACCTGCCCAAAGATAACTCTTAATTTCACCAAAGGGACAGGATCAGATTTATGGCAACCCAATAAGCTGAATCCCGTTCTTCCATTCACTCATTCTCTCACGTTTCCCCACTGAGCACATTTCATGTTACAGGATGAGGTAGAGACCATAGGACTGTCCAGGGCACCCTTCTGCCATTCACACCACAGCTGCATCTGGCCCTGTGGACTAATAATGCCCATGAACAGGGGCATTAATAAATAAAGGCAGAACTGCTGAACGCTTAGCCTGCAGGAAAGCTTTAAATCACAAAGTCAGATGTTCACCTAAACTTTCTCTTTTAAAGACTGTGAGCAGAGATTGCCAAGCCAGCAGACATTGCAGAGACTGAAACAAAGCCTTTACCTGTTGCAAGCTCTTGGCACAAATTGCTCAATACAACAGGAAAGCTTATCACGCAGCAATGCATAACAGCGTAGCACCTGGTTGCAATGAGCTTGCCTCCCACTCACACCGCCATCAGGGCAGAAACCTTTCAGCATGACTGCACAGCACATAGCCATCAGCCAATGTTATATTTAGACTGAGAAGCCTTCTTTCACTCCTGCTGCATTGAGAGACTGGCAACTGCATTGCATACAAACCCCAGAATTAGCTCCTTTACTTCATTTGCTCCACTAACATACTGCTTGCTTTCTCCTTCCTTTCTAATATCCTGACTTTTGTCAGCCATGAGAAAAAAAAATTTTCTCTAGTTGAAATGGAAGGGTGGTGGGTGGGTATTTTATTGGCACATCAATCCATTCATGCTGGAGTGTTATTGATACATTCACATTTACTGGCAGATTTTTTCTTCTCTCCTTTTTAAACTTTAAACATCTGCCATTTCCAAGATAATACACCTTCTGTTTACAGCAATGCCGTAGCTGTGAAAATACAACTTTCATTTATTTTTTCTCACTAAAAAATATATGTCATGCCTTTTCCCTATTTTGTTTCAGTTAATAGGAAAAAAACCTCCGAGAGATAGGGAAGACTAGCGAGCATCAGGCAGAACCAGTCATGACCATCACTTTTCAGGATAAGCACAGGAAGAGATTTAATCAGAACATTTTCTCTCTTCCCAAAGCTTCCCTGCTACTGTTTCCAATGGGACTGTTCATGGCAGTCTACAGCAATCATTATTAAGAAAATAACATATGCTATTCCAGTTCACAGTACCACAGGCTATGTTGTAGCTGAGCTGCTGACTCTGCTACTCACATTGGTGCTGTTTATCTTTTAATATTATTTGTCTTGCTGTAGTGCCAGCAATTGCCCCGTATCAAAAGCTCTTTGGAGATAGCTTAAATAGACCTTCAGTTACGAGTTTGGTTTGGAAGGTTTTATCCCTGAAAATGGAAATGCTGTGAAGCTACACCAATGATTTCACACATGTAGCCTCCATAATATAACAGATCATCTTCCTGGTAGGGCTGAGATGATGAGATGTCAGGTGGCAGAGGCCAGAATCCCTTCTTCTCCATATCAGTAACCAGGAGATCATCCCAGCACATGGCAGGAGGCTTCTTGGTGAATGCCAGCATAAGAAAGGGAATCAAAATCCAAAACAGTTGTGAACCGGTAGGATATCCAGCAGAAGTGCGCAAATTGGGAAGTGGCCAGGACATGGAGACTAACAAGATAAATGTGCAGAATATGCTCACTTTATTGCTAAATCATCTCTGTATTTCCCTTTCTCCTCTGCACGTTTATTGCTGTTTGATGGTGTTTTCCAATAGCTCTGTAACTTTTCAGTGTACAGGCCAATGGGCCATAGTGTACAAATAAGAGACCAGTGAAGCCTGGTTTTTGAATACTTCCAGATTTCTGGGTGTATCCTTCCATTGTTCATCTTCCTAAGTATGTAACACTGGGATGACAGAATGGAGCAAGGGCTGAGAGATGCCGAAGGGAAGTGTAGCCACCCTGTGGTCACTCCGCGCTAAGTTACACAGCAAGTGCTCCATGGAGCCCAAAGGAGTTCATTATTCTGGCTGTTCTTACAGCTATGAAAGAGTCCGCCTGCAGAAACCGCGCAGGATGCAAAATCACTTCACACTTTAGCGACTGTATTTTGGCTTCCATGAGGTGAAAGGAAAGACTTCAATACGTTAATATAAGTCATCCTATTAGTCAATTTATCTGTGAGCAGGAAAATTACTAGACAAGAGAAATATATAATATTCCTACAATGTTATTGCAAATTCACATTCTAGTAGTATCAACAAGCCTAAGCTGAGATCAAAGCTTGATGATCAGGGATGATACAGTGATTCTTAATGAATGGCAGCTTTGTCCTCAAAGGTTTTAAAATCAGACAAAGAAAAAATGAAAAATCAGAAGTGCCACTAGTCCTCTGAACCAACAGACATACCCACCCACAAAGTTTATGTGACTTCTAAGGTCACCCCAGGAAGCTGTGGTTAATCAGTGAGGTGAATCTCTGTGTCCTGTGTTTTAATCTAGTGCCACCATCACATAGCTTTATTTCCTACACTGTGCATTCTGTATTGAGAAGCTCATTGATTAAAATTCACACTGCCTTACATTTCCCCAGTGGCTATTAGGGAAATCACAAGAGCTTGAAAAACTGCAAAAAGACATATTAGCAATTCAGCTATTGTGAAAAAACTCTCTTCTGGTCACAGAAATAAAGTGGCTAGATTTCAGGGGTTTTTCTTAGGTGCAGCAGACAAGCTTTCTGTTTTGGGTTCCAGATGTCTTTGGGCACTGAACTGTCCATAAAGAATATGATATCAACCACGTACTTTGCAGATATGTCATAAGTGATTTTTGTAAAGTGCTTTCAGATGATTACAAAAGAGACATCATAAAAGACCACAGAATTAACATTATGTTAGGACATTTGGCCTCAAAGGACCATGACTGATAAAACTATGCATTGTGATAAAGAAAGTCCATTTTTTTATTAGGAATGGGCTGATAGTGTCCAGGGCTAGGGTAGGGTTGTAACTTAGGTTTGAGGGCAAATTGGACAAATGCTCAGACATATTAATAGCAATATCCTGAGGCTGATTTCATGAGATTCAGGAATGTCTGAAACAGAGAATAGGCCCCTTCCAGTATTGGATCCATCTGCTGTTTTGATGCTAAACATAGATATATAAAATAAAGTACAGAGAGGTAGGATTCATAAAATTTGTTCAGATCATCTCTACTTTTCAGCTTTAATTAAAAAAACAGTTCCGGTTAATTGGAGTTTGCGTACTCTGCAGTGTTTACAACAAATGCTGGAACCTTAATGAAATCTCTGTAGTAAGCAATGAGTGGGCATGTTAAGTGTTGGACTGTTTGGGGCGAAGTCTTCAAAAAACCTCAATATTCTTGTTGTGATTCTACTATTGCTGAATGGTAAAATAAAACCCATTGACTCAGGCTGGCTAATCATCAGGTCAGCATTAAGTCTTTTTAAAAATCCCTGCATCCTCTCTTCCTTTACACAGAATTAGTTTGTATAACTGACATTAAACCTCATTATTCTGGGCACAAACCCGTCTCTAATTATTTTGCTAAAAGAGATCTATGCTGGCAGATCTTGAGGAAAGAGGAGGTGAACCATAATTTTCCTTGAAGCATGTCCTGGTCAGTGATCACTGTTGGGTACTGGCTGCTGGACTATATTGACAATGGATCTGATCCATTGTGGCAGTTCCTATAGCCTTCTTCCCAAAGTATGTTAAGCAGAGTTTTCAAACTGGAAAAGTCTCCTCTGAAAAGGAAGAGATAAACTATGTTTACAATTAATTGAAACACACCGCCTTTATTTTTTTCTCCTATGATATTCCTAGTAGGTAAGACAGGATTTTTTTCATGGTGAAAATATCATGTGAAGCTTGAGAGGTGCAAAGAATAAGGTTCAAAACAGAACATAATAGTTACATAAACCTGAAGAAAAAAAGTAATAGTCCTCAAAGCAACAAAGTTAATTCATTCTAATTTCCTATGACTTGGGATTTCAGGGATAGATTCTCCAGTACCTTGGAAAGTGTTAACAATGACTGACACTCTCTTTCATTCATCGTGTTTTTACTCATAAGGCAAATCCTTTAACAATCACATTCCAGCCTTCTCCTCAGAGAGGACTCTCAAACAGCCCCTACCTGAAACCTGTAGGAACCTGGTATCCTTAGTAAGTCTATCTGAAATTAGCCAAGGCTTTCAAAAGCTTTCAGACACACAAACATGTCATCCCATAGTGTTTGCTTCTACTGGAAACAAATGGAAAACCAATCCAAAAAACCCCACAAACAAACAAACACACCCAAAATAATAACTTTTCAAGGAACTTCCTGAGTTTTGGTTCACTTTTTAACGAGGTTTGGTGGAAAATGGACTCATAGCAGACTATTTTCTCATAGTCAGAGTAAGTCCAAGACAAGTGATGTCCTTTAGACTGCTTGCAGAAACCATAATCTGCTAACCTTAAAGATTCAATTTTGCATTCTGCAGAGCTGTAAGCAGTTTTTACTCATGGCCAAACCAGGTCTGGCTGCAACCACTACATTTGCTTCCAACTGAGTAAAGTGAAACTTTTGTGCAAGTATACTTGTACAGAGTTCCTGAATGATGTGCATTAGCGATCAGTGCTTCCTCAGCTGGGACAATAATTAGAAGTGGGGTCTGAACCAACATTCTTGGAAGCAAATAACCCCATTCTTACATTAATTTCCAACCCAAACCCAGTTGCAGCTCTGAATTTCACAAATGAGATCCCCCTCAACAATAAGCAGAACTAAAGCTTCAGACCAGATCCCCCAAATTCAAGGATTTTTAAATCCAGCTCTCTATTTTGTGGCTTGGACCCCAGTCTCTTTCTAGAGATATTTTCTAAGTTAAAACCTAGTAACAGGCAAGAAGTTTCTAGTGTTTTTCTCCTCAGAAAATATTTCTATATATCTTTCAGCTGGTCAAATTATCCTATTTGAAACGCATTTGTAATTTGCTGTGACTGAGTGACCTGCTCGTGAGGCTGTATCTGATCATTTGCAGACCCTGTTAAATAACAGCTTGTGCATGACTTTAGCAGATGGTTTAGCTAACATATAATTTCTATAGGTATATAAAATAACATTTGGAATAAGAAAGCATAATGGCCTCAAGATTCTCTCTTCGTTTTTGCAAAGTCATTTGCTTCTAGCTGTTACAGCACAGCAGCAAAGGACCATACAGTGAAAATTATGATGGGGTAAACTAAGCTGAATAATAACACTATTTAAGTAATGCTCCAGAAACTCTACTAATGTGTGTATAAAAACAAGCATTTCACAGATAGCTACAAAGGGGGAGGTCTAGTATTTCCAGATCAAGAAAAACAGTTTGATCAGCACTATCACAGTTTTAAATATCTGCAGTCTCCAATGAAAGTCTATTTTGACATAGTCATCATTAAAGCATTAGCAAACAATTCCATAATTTACTTTCAGGAAGACTTTGCTCAATGGCACTTGCATTTCATTCCAGATGATAAAGAAACAATAACTGGGTTCACAGCTTATGCATTTCAGAGTTTGGAGGGAGAGAAATTCCAGATCATAACTTCAGAAGTAAGTGGTTATTCACCCTACACTTCATCTGTAGCTGACTGAAGGAGTTAGAGGTCCTGGAGAGCAAGAGGCTACTCTGCAATACCATGAGGGCGTTCCACAGTGCCCCTCGCCATCCTGATCCCAGGATGTGTTCCCCAGGTGCATCCACACAGCAGGAAAGATATGCTCTGCTGTTTTCCCCACAATTTTTCCCACCAGGGAATAAAGTGGAATGATATGTGATATTCTCTCTACCTGTGGACCTGCATTTCCTTTGGAAGGAAATCCTGACGCACAAGTGAATGAAACACAAACCCGTTTACTCCCCTCATGGAGCTGGAATGAGGCCACGGTGCCGCGTGAACTGAGCCTGCAAGGTTTCGCTGTAGGACCTGTCACTCCTTTCATGTTGGCTCAGCCAAAGAGCCCCTATGGAAGTTTCTGCTTTGAATCATCCCCTAGAAGAATCCACTGCTCTCCACCAACCATGGAGGAAACCTAAGACGACCAGTGTGCTGTGCCCAGAGTCAGCCTTTGTTATCACAGAGTTAGTCTTTGTTATCACATTTGTTAATAATTTCTTCTCTATTAATTACATGGCACTTTGTTCAGCTAATATTAATTCTGCTGTGAACATCAGCGTATGTCTTGCGTGCAGACTTGTGGGTGTTCTGCACATGTATTAATGAGAGAATATGTCATCCTCCAGAGCAAAATGAATATACATCAGAAAGTTCTGCCAAAATGCCTCCTCAGATGCGTTTTTCTTAAATATTGCAAGCCACAAAAAGGGGATACAACTTCGCAAAAATGTTTACAGTTCCCATTCCCGTTTTTATTTCTGAACAGCCCTACCTCCTTAAATTCCTTCTCTTAGTATTTAGGATGCTGTAATTGCCCAGTTCAAACCTAAAGCCAATCCAAAATCATTATTAAGTATTGGGAATAGCTCTGCTCACTGACGTCTGTGAGTGTGGCAGAAAGAATCCCCAATACTGTCAGAAAATAAAAAATAACAATCAACTCCAGCAAATGAAGACAGAGCTTATAAAACTATCAAAACATATAAAACTATCACTGCCAGTCCTGCAGCACCCACATACATGAGTCTAATTTATATGAATTGTTCCAAGCCTCATTTACCAAGGAAAATTGCTGTCATTATGGATACATCAGTAAGTTGGTCAGGAACGTTTTTGTTCTACTTTTCAAATTAGAACATATTGATTACTTCATACAACATTCTTTCAAGGGGAAATGTTGGTTTTGGGAAATGGGTTGAAAAACATTTGCAAATGTTTTTTGAAGTAACTGAGACTTTGTCTCCAGAAATGACCATTCCATGGCTCAAAATCACTTTTCACAGAGAAAGATAAGCAACTTAAATCACAAAGTATATATTGAAAACAACCAAAATGTTTCACATTGCCAAAGCAAAATGTTACAACTGATCTGAACCAAAACCATATCTTCAGGATTTACAGCCCATGATGTTTTTAGATTTTGACTTCTTTGTCCTGATTCAGGACATAAACATTTTTCCATACAGTTACATTTGGCCAGAATGTGAAACCTATTTCCTGCCTGTTTCTTTTTTACTACCATACTGATGGCAGTTCTCCTAGCACAGTCACAGCTGTAAGATATTGGCTCTACTGCAACTGTAAGACTGCTTTTGCTGAGATACTTTATGTCAGTTCCACAGACCCAAAAGATAACTGTTCTGCAAAACCAATGTTTTTACTTGCTAGGATAACTGTAGATATATAGTTTTACACACACACGCACACAAAAATCCCTCAGATCTAGCTTGTGTTATGGTGTTAGCCATAATTTAAGAGTAGATTTTCCCCTATTTGCATCAATGAATCTACTTCACTGAAAGCATTCCTGTAATTCACCAAAGTGCAAAGGGTCTCTTGGGTCCCATACAGGCAATTTTAATGTTAGCTATAATCCATATTTTAATACTTGAATATAGTGATGGGAGATGCACTAATACCATGGAAATGGTCTTAAATATCCCCTGTTCCAAACAATGCCAGAATTATTAGATGTTAATAGACCTGCTGTATTCACTCTGCTAATTTTGTGTCTTATTCCAAGTCCCTTTGGGACCTGTTTGTTCCTGCCTTGGTTGCTGTCTCAGAGCACAGCTAAGACTGCTTGAATTCCTCCTCTGCTCCAGCACTTGGATGTGGGAAGAGCTGAAGAGGGACCACGTACTCTATTTCTTTCCCCCAGCTGGGCGTGCTCCTCTCTCTCCCAAGCGCGATGCTACAGCAGAGGAGAGTAGCCTTCAGTGGGATTTTATGGCATATCTACAACAAGAAACAGTTTGGGTGCTAATCTTGTATTCTGAGGACAGCTGGCATGGCACAACTCATGTCTGCAAGGGTGAAATTTCTTCTCTCCAAAAGCAGAGTGTCTGTGTTGAAATACTTTACTGGAAGCCACATTTGCTGCATGAAATCCCCGCAGCAGGTCTGGGTATGGTTGGGAAGAGCCCAGCCTGGCACAGCTCCATCGTGCCCAGGAGCACGCGGGCAGCACAGCATCACAGGCAATCATGGGACGGTGCCTGAGTCCTTCCCCAGCCTCGTATTATCTACTAGTGTGGACCTACCTGTCCAGCCCCGCATCCTAGAGCAAGGGTGGGAAGAAAGAAAATATCACTGGAAAAAGCTTCCAGGACCCCCAGCCAGCAGAGAAAGACTTACTGGCATGAGTATAGCAGATGCCAGCCTGGAGGTTAAGCCCCAGAGACGAGTCCCTGACCGGCTGGAGGGTGGGGGATCAGTGAGTGGAGAACCAGCCCTACCCTTATCAGCAGCCTCCTCGAAAGCTCACTAAGGCCTTATTTACAACGTATAGCAAATTTTGATGGTGGTGTACCATTTTGTTGGCATCGGTATCGTAGAAGACTTGAATGGAATTATTTCACAAACTTCCTAAAATATTAGCACTGCAATGAATTTCAGCCTGCTTGAATGAATACTGGATTTTTTTTTCTATTGGCTGAGACTTTTCCTTAAGTCTATAAATACCTAAAAGCAAAAATGATTGATTGATTGATTGATTTATTTCAGAGAACTTGCTAATAAAGAGATGACAGGGAGCATGAAAGATGGAAGAGAGAGGTTCAGCATTTTTAATTTTGACCCTAGCATCGCCCCTGGACAAACCACTAAACAGTTGAGTTTGCACATGATATAAGTTTCTTAGCCCCTTGTGGCTAATGAGAGCTGCAGGATAATGAATCACATCATCACTTCAAAAGATAATATGTACAACCCTAATGTTTTCAAATTTCATAAAGATGACATGAGGGCAGTTGGAAACCTGCCAAACTTCACAACAGTTATTGAGTTATATGCACAGTATTAAGGCACGACACACATGGAGGAAAAAACAATGTTTTGTAGAAAGAGACAGAAACTGGAAAATAATATGTTAATGGATAAACAGACATACAGAGGTCCCTTTTTCTGTTCTGTGATATTTCACAGGCTGGTCGTGTCTCGTGAATGATTAATTAGTCTCCTCCATGTTAGTCCACAATGTTTCTGAGATGGTAGACAATTCTGTTCTCTTTGCTTTTCCTGTGTGTGTTTAAAACCTCTTGCAACTGCAAGAAAAGATACCAGTGAACTTATATGTAAGATCAGCAGTTTCGCGTACTTGCCAACAGCTAGCAGCTCTCTGCATAAAGTAAGCGTATGACCTAATAAAGTTGTGTAAACATACTGTCATTAAATATATGTAATAGCTATTATAATTCGATATATTCTTAGCTGTCAACAGGTTTTGGACTGGGTTCTGGGTGTTCCTACATGGCAGTTCAAGTGGAGGTGGCGGCCAGCAGATCCCTGGAAGGCACGCTGCCAGCTCGCTGAGTGCTGGCTGCTGATAGAAGCGGGAGCTTTTCAGAGGCGAAGTGAGTGATGCCCTGAGCATGCCTTCTGGGGATGCCAGTGTAGCCACGCGAATCAATGAGCTGCTGTGTTTGGGCTTGCTGCATGTGAAGATAGCTCTGCTTTGCTGTGTGGCCGTCACCAGCACCGAGGAGTCCGAAATGCCATCAGAGGCAAACACGGTGGTTACAAGGCATGCAAATTGCAATAGGAGTTTTCTTTTTTTGCTGAAAGACATGGGGTTCGTGTTTGGTTTTGTGTTAATACTATACAATTCTGCTTGTGCAAAACCAACAATATTATTTCAGGGCTTTCTTTCAAATGAACTATGGGGAATGAGATTGGCCAACCCCACTAGCCAGGACAGGCCCCATTTCTATATATCCCAGCTTCGCCTTTTTACTCAAGAAAAAACCTATGACGAGAGCTGGAAAATAAATCATTAGGTTTTAAGTGCAAAAAGGCTTCTTTTTCAGAGTTGGTGCCAGAATCACTTCCAGGTATGACCAGAAATTGGGAACTTACAGCTAAATCCTGGGATTTCATTTTGTTCTTCCTCATTTGCCATCAAAATGATGAAGGACTCAGAGAATGCTTTGCAGTAGAAGTGGCAATGAGGATTGCAAGCACTCCTTTAAACATAAAACAACTACATTAAAAAATGAAAAAATGGGCCAAAAATGCAGGGCTTTTTTTAATCTGTCCTTACCTCATCACCACTCTGAATGGGTGCTCACAATTACTGTTTATGTGATATTATACTCTAAGTACTAAGGAAGGAAAATTTGGCCAAAACTCATAACAAGTTGTCTGTTTTGTCAGTGTGAAATACTTGATAATTTGTAATGCATTTAGCCATTAATCATTTTAAAGGGCTTTTAAATGGGCATGAAGTCCTTTGAGTCTTTTTCATATACAGACATTGGATCAGGGACCTTTGCTACAAATTACTTTTGTCTGGACTTCTAGTACAAAATCAGCTTGAGAACAAGGGAAATACATCACTGTTAAATTTTATTATAAGACAGAGCCATTATAACACATCATGGGAAACATTTTTGAGCTGTTCTATTAATAACAGCAGTGCCTGATTTCTTTGGTTTAAACTTACCTTTTTCACATTTTCGTGTGACATTTTCCAGATATAAATTGTTATGATGAAGAGTCATTCAAAGCAAGGGAAAAAGCTGTAATTATGTTTCCCTTTTCTAAAAGAGAGTGGGGCAGGAGAGGGATTATTTTACACAGATCAGTGAAGGACACCCTAATAAAGATTGGTCTGGAACATTTCTTTTTATGACAATTGACTTATCAGCAAGAGCCATTCTAGCAAATCTGGAAATTACATAATTGCCAGAAACTGTAGATATTTGACTTGGCAAGAACCTTAGGTGTCTCTGATTTATTATTGTAAGAATTTGGCTCTGCAAAGATGAAGAAATGTTTAATGAAAGAACAGTAGAATACAAATGAAACAGGCAGAGATCCTGTTTTCAGAGGCTATATTTAACTACATTGTCACTACTACTGTAACACAAATAAACTACACTGAAATTGTCCGGGGTGGCAAACTAGCACAAAGATCAATCTGCATGAAAATAATAATTTCAACAGCTAAACACTCATCTTTTCCTCTCCATTTTGTACTACCCTTTGGGCAAGTCAGTTGTGGGTCATTCATTTTATTAGATGTTATCCCTTTTAGCACAGGCACAATAATAAAACTGTAAAGCTGAAAGAAACTTGTTAATGAGGACTTGCATTTTTTTCATCTGTCCTTCACAAGGCAGTGAAGTCCTTTTAAGTAGCAAAGTCTAAAGGCACTACATATTATTAAATTCAAGAGAAATGTAGGTGACTTTAAGATCAGAGTGGTAAAATGGGAACACTATAAGTACTTATTTTAGGTTTGGAGGATTTGCAGACCACAGCAATTCTGAAAACACCCATAATTATTCTCTGTATCAGAAGACCAGGTCACAGCACAGTAGATTAAGGTGAATGTCTTTGCTTAAACCATTTGCATCAAAGAGATTTACTTTGGCAAGTCCTCCAGGAGAAGTTTTCCCTTTGATAAAGTTCAGCCTTTTTTGCTAGAGAAATGCTGTTTCCTGAAAATGGATTATCATCTACTCTTTAATATCGCCTTATGTTTCTTGTGTTTATCTTACTACCTCATGGAGGAGCTGCTAAGAACATCCCACAGTTTATCTGTCTTGGCATTCAACTGGGCGGCAGCAGCTGGAATCAATGCCACCACTGCTGCTCCTCACAGCCATTGTAAAGGGAAAGAAATCCTGGTGCGGTGTGAGATCGACATTCCTATCTCCTGCAAGACACACGTGCTGGCACCACCATCATCCATTAGACCAGAAGTTCTGAGTCTGCTATCAGGCTGGAGCTTCTCTGCTGGCACTTGGACAGACCACTGCCCTGCCAGGACTCTGATCATCTCCATGTTATGGAGGAGTAAAACACCCTGTTAGAAAAAATGTTTCTGTTGAAGTGGAAAACTCAGATGATGTATTTCATTGTCAGGAGATTAGGAAGAAATATAGCCAAAAAGTCACATAATACCACCTTGTTATCTCCATATTCTTTTCCAGGAATAAATACTGAAAAGATGTTACTGGACATGTTGGGAAAGGGGAGATATGTCAAAGAGTCTGAGGCTACCTTTGCTAAATGATAGAGATATCACTAACAATATATTAATATTGCTCCATATTGCTCCTCTTCCATATCCACCCTGATATTAACTACTGAGGCCGCATAGGCAAAGGTGTCTCCAGAGACCTGAAAGCAGAAATCTTCTGCCCAAAAGCTTTGATCCTGGCATGAGTAGACTATTCAAATTAAGCTTTTTAGCAAATATCGGTAAATGAGTATTCCCATGGCCATCAGCAGTAAAATACATAAGGACTAGAAAACGGAGCATCTCCAAACTGTTCAGTTTGGGCTTTACCACCCAGCCAATGTAAGCAGAAGTAGCATGGCTTGTATTGTATGTCATGTGCGACAAGAGCATTTCTTTATGGACAGGTTTATGAAGGCTTTACTTTCTTCTCTTTTCTCATTAGCACCAGCTGCAAGATCATTCTCTAATACATTTAACATGACCATGGCCTCGCAGAGTTGCACCCAGCTCTGCGCTTGGACTCCTTTCATCAGTTTACCTTCTGTTCACAGTTATATTCCAGCTATTTCATATGTCTACATTTGAAAACAAATGGGAAAAAAAGCACCCAAAGACAGAATTCTACATTAGTGATCCAACGTGCACATTCTTTTCTTCTGAATGTGAGCAAGCCATTTTAACATATATGACTTTCTTAACAGATTTGTTTGCATTTTCTAATGCTACATTTTTTTCAGAGAAACAATAATCATTCATCTCATCTTCATGATTTATATCACACATATCATATTTTACACATTTGTTACTTTATAATATAAATATTTTTGCTTTTTTTTTTCTTTTCCTTAAGCAAGTTGCAACCTTTCAAAATAAATACAGAGTAAAAGCCAGTTCTAGAATAGTAGGAAAGTCACTGGCAGGAAATTTGAAACTCAAAACATGTAATTACTATTTAAGCATTGGCTGGGTGTAGAAAAACACACTTTAAAAGGTCTTAGATGCCTTTTTCATTTATTCTCCATAAGGTCGTGCAATAAGACTCTAAAATCCAAAGGCAAGAGTGAAGAGGATTTTCAGTCTCACCCCTAACAGAAAGGAGATGGCCATACTGGAAAGGAGCT
Source organism: Haliaeetus leucocephalus (assembly GCF_000737465.1). Classification (NCBI taxonomy): domain Eukaryota; kingdom Metazoa; phylum Chordata; class Aves; order Accipitriformes; family Accipitridae; genus Haliaeetus; species Haliaeetus leucocephalus. The sequence continues at coordinate 1,014,173 of NW_010972653.1, forward strand.
GAAGTGCCAGAAACTTTCTAGCATTCTTACTCATTACATACACATTACCTAGCACTTGACATGCCTCCCCCCAAACAGAGAGCAGCCACTGCATTGCAAACAGTTACAAAAGCTGGAATCAGGTGTCCTGGAGGTCCTGATGCCAGGTTCCTCTTGGTGGCATCATGGGATGAGGAGCTGCTACCCCAGCACAACATGGGTACTTTGGAGCTGGAGTGCCCCTGGCAGCTGCAGAGGGAGAAATGGAGGCTTGGAGCACCTCTGTGATTTTATTGGAAGATGGAGAGGATCCTATGCAAGCAAATCATTACTGTTCTGTGCTAATTGAATAAACTACTTCATTTGTAGACCCTCACCAGAATTATGAACTGAATGGGGTAGCTTATTTGCTGGGGAAAATGCCATTTGATGCTGCCCTGAAACCCTATGTCAAGAATCAAACCTGGAGTTGTGTCATTTCAGGGGCATCTGGACTAGTTTGGGGTTTGGTTTTTGTTTGGTTTGTTTCTTGGTTGGTTGGTTTGTTTGTTTTAAAAGAGGGACTTTTATGATAAACTGCAAAAATTCTGTTTGGGATAAGAAGTTATATTTATCTTTTTTTTCTTTTTTTAAATAGCTGAATCTGTGAGGAATTTTGATGACCACCGTGCAATTGTACAGATTGAAATAGGAAGAAGTATTTTGAAATGGTAACAGGATTTGAACTCTCTACTGATGCAACGCACCATGAGACCACCTCACAAAAAATGCCTTAGAGTGGCTTATAGGAAAACATGAGCCTATTATAGCTTATTATTTTTTTGTAAGATATCAGAGTCGCTAGTATGACAAACTTCATGGTTGCTGTTTTCACATATTTTTGCAGTATCGCTTATCTTTATTGGGACATACTATGAAACTGGTGTCCAAATCCTCTGAAAGATTCATTTTATCTACGTTTTTGTACTACAATTTAATTGACTACTTACCTTCTTTTGCATTTCATCAGAATCATATGCGGTGCGTGGTCTGCTATTTAGAGACTTTTTCGTGGCACTAAATAAAACCCAAGAATGTGGCTACCAGTTATTTCACAACTTTTTGTTCAGCTGCAAAGAGTTCTCCCATTTTGGAGTGAATACATTGTTGGCAGAATATGTATTAAAAGCTATAGTTTAAGCCGACTAATATTTTCCACTTTGCCAAACTTTAATTCTTTGCGATTTTTTTTATTATTATTATTATTCTAAATTCAACCTGGACTGAGAAAAGTTATTTCATAAAAATCTGTTCTTCTGTTTCCTATAATGCAGTTTGGGAACAATATATTGTTTGGCTCACATTAATATTTTAAAGTAACTTTTGCCGTGCTTCTGAAAATCAACTTAAATTTGCCAAGTTCTGAGGCTTTAGAAAATCTGTTTACACATGCTTAGGAGAGATATACTTGAATTAGGCAAGAATCCGCTGAAGATGTAATCTGCACTGAGCATATTCCGTTCTCACTTGGATGCCCCAAAGCTTCCTGCCAACATGCTGTAACTTACAGAAAAAAAATAAGCAAAATCTATTCTAGAGTATCAAGAGCTTTTTGATTAATGCTTTTGTACTACTCAGAAGCTATTATGGTGGGGGAAACTACAACAAAATACAGGTTGGGTTTTTTTTTTCCCTTGCACTCAGTGGTACTTTTTTGACGTTCATGACTGGCAAGGATTTATAATTTGATGAAATTCAGCTGAACTGGAGATCTAAGGGACTTACACACAGGGTTTCTAACTTAGACAGTTCTAACACAACCAGAAGAAATCTATGGCCCAGATATATTGCAACTTTTCCCTTTTAAAAGAATTTGTAGCCAACAGAGCAAACCCAGTTATTCCTATGCCATTTTCAATTTCTGAGATGGTCTATTAAGTGTTAAAGATTTAACTTCTGTGGGGGCTGTACGGAACCTTTGTCACTGGAGGTCTGCTGTGGCTCATTTGAGCCTCTTCCAGGACAGAGAAGCCAGTTTCTGGATGAGTGAAATTTTTCTGATGAAAATATCTCACTATGGGCAGGAAAGACAGAATTTTGACCATAGACCTTAATTGAAAGATGTCATGTGGAAGAGAGTCATGCATAAGGCAGAAAACTATAAAACTGATTAGAGAAGACAGTGAGAAATACCATATCCAAATATCTGTGATATTATTAGAGATATAAGTATCAACAGGAACTGTGTCATTTTGGTAGGAATGAATGGATGAACAAATGGTACCAGTAACGATAAGCGCTAATTACTTCTGGATTTGATAAACAACAGATTTCATCACATACCTCCTGGCTGGATAAGAAGTAATGTTATTTTTACTTGATTAGTATAAATGGTGAGGATATTAGAGAAGCAATATCTACAGAGATAGCTATATATAGCTTTTATCAAACAACTACTAATTAAGTCAGCTGAAAATAAATTGAAGATACTAAGTAGTATTCAAAGCTTTAAGTCAAAACTAGAAAGAAAGAAAAATTGCATTCATTTACATAACAAAGGCAGGTCATGCACAAATAAACATTTTTTTCATTAATATCTGATTTTTATACAGAGGAAGTACTTCAAAACTAATCTTCTTGAAGGTCTATAGAAAAGTTTATTTTGGTTATGTGATATGACACCATATTTTATGACTTATTACTGAATAATTTTCATATTACATATAAAACCAGATGTTATTAAAAGAATTTTAGGGTGAGGAAGGAACTACTAAATGGGACATGTGGAAACTCATTGGCTCTGTTAATTCCTCCTGAGTCATTCATTAATCTGATTTTACTTAATTTTTGTTAATAACCTTAGTTGTTAGTCAATATCTTTCCTGATTTTAAGAAGACAGCAAATTTTATCAGATTTGCTTTTATTTGTTTAGTAAGGTTGAATGGTCTTGTAAACTAGCAGATTAAAAATGAGATTAAATGCAATGGTACAAGGTACAAGATCAGGAGCTTAACAAAAAGAACAAGAAAACTAGCATCTCCATGGTTAACAAATGCTGTTAATAATGAGACATGATAATTAGTAAATATGGCCAAAATACAATGAGTATATACTGTGTGACACACAAGTTAAGGCTTAGAAGGTGCCCAAATTTCTTATTCCTGTTCAATTGCTTATGGGCAGCTTTTTGAAGCACAGCATTTGGCTTATGTGTGTTTGTACAGAGCCTTAAAGAATGGGTGGTTCATAATCCATGAATTACTTGCAGCAATCCAAGTGACATGTTCAGCATTCTGGTAAATGTAATTCCAAGAAGTCCTGGTAAGACATTGGTACATTCAATGAAATGTTGGGTTTCGTGGTTCGTGTAAGGCTTATTGGAATTGGGACAGATGCAGAGAAGGACACCTGGAGTTAGTGGGGAGAACACCTCACCAAAATAAAGGCTGTGAAGATACACCACCATGGACACAAGGGTAACATCATGAAAAGCTCTAGTATGACAGACTTATCTATTAGCTTCAGTCTGGGAAGTAGAGAAAATATGTCTGAGAGACTTTATAACAGCTTTCCAACTTCAACAGAGAACAAAAGAAATCTAATTGGTTTTAATACATACATTGGTGTATATAGTCACATTATTGTGAAATCAAGGAAATAGACTTGGGAAATCTTTTCTTACTCTTCATTGCTTTTTCTACTTTCTACACAGTATATTATAATATTTAGTTACCCAAATAAAAATTTAGCCAGGCACCAGACTTTCAGCTTCAATTCTGTGACTAGTGCCTAGCAGTGGGCATTGCAATGATGTTGTTAGAGGCTGAGTTCAGGACCAGCTCAGCCTTCTGACTCACCCCAGCATCACATTAATTCCTGATTTACAGTAATCTTTTCAGCCTCTGCGAGCAGACAGGGCAGTATAAAAGGACATGGCTGCAGGTCACAAAAACGCTCAATGCAATTTAATTAAAACCAAACGCAGGCAGTGGTAGGCACTGTCACCAGAGAACCGGCAAATCCGACCAGGCTGTTGGGAACTGTCAGAGCCCTGCTCTCTGCACGTTCACAGTCTCTCAGCCCGAGTCTCTCTAAAAACTCCGCTCAATCCCATCTCACAGTGATTCACTGAGTTTAAACACATGAACAGCCTTTCCTATCAACCCGTATAACCTCCCTCATGCTGCAGACCACTGAATTTCACACAGTAATACACATACAAAACCACAGAATATGTATTTCAGTAGAACAGAAATAACTTGTTGAGGTATGGTCACACAGCACGAGGTTGTCAAGGTTGCGACTCCAGCCGATGAGGACAAAATCAAATTATCCGACACAGAAACAGGCACAGCAGCTCTGGGCCAGGCTAGGTTGTAAAAACGCTGGCTAGTTGTGCTGTCCTCTTTACTGCTGCCACATTGACACACCAGTACCACCATAGCTACTCTGGAGATCCTTGGGTTACCTTTGACTGCACTTCTCACAGACCTTCCATGTTTTAGTAGACCTGTAGCTTCCAGCTTTTAAGTCCTACACAGGGCTTGCCAGGCAGGTTAAAAAGCCTGCAGTACCTCTGGAGAGCCTGAACATTAATCTTGTTCAAACGTCTTAGATTCAGAGGACTGGATTCATTCCCCTGCACTGCACCACCATTACACACACATTTACCCAAGGCATTGGCCTCAGCAATGCAATTGGCGTAGGGTCTCCATATGAAAGAGAAGAGCATCCAAGGTGCAAGTTAAACCTTCAGCGGAATGAACTGCCTTCTACACATACCTTTTTCTTTACAGAGAAAGACCATAATGACTGCATCCAATGTGGAAATTTTTGTACAGGAAGGAAAATAGGATGAAAGCAAGACAGTTGATGTGTTTTGTTCAAGGTGAGGAGCTGGAGCTGATAATATAACTCAGATCATCCAGTTATATGATCCATGGCCTACTGAAATCCCACTGAGTTTCTCTTTTTGTTCTGTGATTTTATAGCACCACATAAAATGAGGGTTGGATTTTGTGATGTAGACATGGAACTATACATCATTTTTTCCTACCAGAAACATTGCTTTTGTGTTATTACTGTTGTTACTTTTGCCATTACTGCTCATATTGTTATCTTTCGATGCCCTAAAGAAAAATATTGAAAACAGAGAAATGTAAATACTGCTTTGATGTAAGTAATACAACTTGAAAGTGGCTTTCAAGGGAACTAAAAGCAGACTTCTGGACTATTTTCTACCCCGATGCACGCACAGTGTGAACTGACGAACACGTCCAAGGAACAGTTGAGTTACACGATGAAAGGAGAAGCCATAGCGCAAGGAGCTTTTGAGTGTGGGTCTCACCTTTGGCTGCAGCTGAGTCCCATAACCTCGTCTCACGACCCTCTGCACCAGCTAATTCCCGTTAGCGATCACACCGACTAGGTCAGCCCAGTTTTCTTGGCCGTGTGGAGGCCAAGTGCTGGAGAGGGATTGAAGCACTGCTTTGCAAATGCATGAGACCACAGCCCAGGTGTGGGAAAGCACACGGAGAAAGGCAACCGTACGAGCCTCATACTTAATGCTTGAGCTTGGAGAGGTCTGCAAAAATAATCTTCCACCTACTGAGAGGACTCAAGAAGGGAGGAGGGATGTCATATGGGGAGTGCCTTCCTGTGTGTTCCTACAGCATCAAACACAACAGCTCCCTGATGCTTTTTGAGGCCCTTGGAAACCAGCATAACACAAACAATAATATATTATCATCACTTTTAGTCTTTACTCGTTTTCTCCCAAATGCTTAACTCACCAAAAGGAGGGAAGGGACCTGAACCAGAAATGGGATACACATTCTCTGCAAAACAGAATCGCATCATAACTAAAATAACAGAGATGTTGTGCGCAGGTTGCTGACAGGTTTGAAGCCGTAGCTTAGAGAAGCCCTAAATCTCCTCTTGTATTTACACTTCTGGCTTCTCTTTCCCCCTCAGGAGCGCTGCACTAATCACGTACAATCCTCTTCTTGGAACTGGGTGGTAACTCTGGGCAGTCAAAAGCACTCTCGCTGCAATTAAAGCTTGTCTCCTTTATTAATAGGTATAATCACACTGTCCCACACCCTTTGCTTGGAGCCATTTGTACATTTTCAAACCATATCCCTATCCTTCATTGCCTAGGAGTGTGTAGAAAGTGTATTTTTTTCACGTACTCATGAGAAACAAACAAAAAGGCTTTGTCCTCAAGGACAGTAGCAGGAGGGTTGGCTACGTAAACAAAAATCCTGTCTCCCAGCCTGCTGTGTAGGTCCCATTATTCATGAGTTACACCATGGGGTAAGGCTAGAATGAGACTTGCTATGTACGTAAAGAGGAAAGGCAGATGTCCTGTTGTAGGAAAACAGCGGATTTGTTTTTCCCAATATATGTGTGAAAGGCAGTCGGTGCCGTAACGCAATCAGTGGACGTTTTTGCTCTGATGGTTCTGCTTTGCCATTGCTCCTGCTGCCCAAAGCCCGTGGGACTGCTCAGCTGGAGCAGCAGGGGCCGTGCAGTAGCCCCCATCAGTGTCACTCGAGCGTGCACATTGTTGGATACCTTGTTCCATTCAGGAAACGGGTGGGAAACTACATGTTGCTTGAATGGGTTTTCTATGTATGCCTTGGAGAGGGGGGAGGAGAAACACATCTAGTCTTGCTTGTTCTCTCATTTTTTTTAAAACCATAACTAGCACAGTGCAACAGGGATTAAGTGATATATCTGGTGTATTTTTGTACGAGCACACAAAAATATGACCTAGGAATCTCTTTCAATGTGATTTTCTCATTAAAGATTTTAACCTAATTTAATACTTAAGTTGAACCCTCGTGGAAGCTAGCACAACCTAATAGCTAAATCATGGGTATTTAATGCAGAATAGAACATGTAATTACCACAGTGAATCTTAGAATAGTTTAACTTCTTTGTTATGGTAAAATGAATCAATAGGGTTTCAAAATTTAGGTCTCGGTCTTGCACAGACATGTCCCTGTGTGGAGCTGCTTGCGTGACTGGAGCCTCCATTTATTTCTATTATTAAAGAGATAATTGATGCATAATGAAAAATACTGAAACAACTGTCTCCATTATACAGAGCTGAATTTAAAATTTTTCATGATATTGTACTTTTTATTCAGTAGGAGCTAGGAACCCCATAGGGTTTGCGTGTATAGTTTATCCACCTTCCATCTTATGTGTGGTTGTTTTGTAATGCAAATATTCTTCTGTTTAAGCTTGGAACAGTGACAAACCTTCCTGCAGCGCATTTTTTTTTTCCTGTGTTCTGTAAATGCCTACAGAGCAATTCCAGTACTGCAAAGTCAAATCCTGACCAGCTAAAACTATTACTATTGTTATTGTTGTTGGCTTTCTTTTTTTTAAAGACAGAAGTTATGACTTTATTACTGATTCTTTTCTAACTAAAAAAACACCAATATAATTATTTTATGATAGGATATGTGCCAATTGTTGAGCCTTTTCTGACCACAGGCTTTCAACAAGACTGTATTCTTATCTGTCATATTCCATGTTCTTGGCGAGATGGCCAGGATTGCTTGAAGCTGGACTCCTGCTCTGTTGTAAGAAAAGTCACTGAATGCTGCTCAATTCTCTTTGTGGCAAACTACTAGATGGGTCAGGTGTATTCAGCATTGGAGCTAAGGCACCGCTTTCCTACCTTTTTAGTTAACATCTAGGTAAAAATAGTACTTTATCTGAATTTCAGAATTCTTCTCGATTTGTTTTGAAAACTTGCAATTATGTGATGAGCCTTTCTTGTGGTAAAGTAAGCTAGTAATTTGTTGCTCAGCTCAGATGAATTAGGAAGACAGTTCAGTTCTATAAAGATTTGTTATGGATTATATTTTCCTAGGAAAAATTATATGAAGTCCTCTAGAGAGAAGAAATCTCCAAAAAGCTAAAGACACAACTTGGCTGCTGATTTCATCCGGACAAGATTAAGGAACAGAAAACTTAAATGATAGGAAAAATGAAACTACCCTTGCAATAATTAAACAGGATTGCTTAGGGAAAAGAGATCACACATCAGTGAACCTTATGGCTCCTCTGTAGCAATCCTCTGCACTTGTGCTGGATTCAGCTTCGCTTGTCACCTAACCTGTCACATGAACACTGGAATGAGTCATGCTCAAAATGATGGAGATGGAATAGATCACCTTAGATCTATGTCACTACGTAATTTATGTGGCTGTTGCAAATGAACATATTATTAAAGAAAGACTAGCAGCAAAGCAAAGCCAGGAAAAGACACAAGGCGGTTGCCATAGATTACAATGTGATGCCACAGGTTTTTGTATTCTTGTTTCCCTGCACAAACCCAGAGGGAGGGAAGGAGAGGAAGGAAGAGAGAGAGAACAGAAAATACTGCTGAGGAGGGACCAAAATAACCTGAAGGACTGTTAGATGAACTAGAAAGCATCATGAGATGAAAAGGGAAAGTGAATACTGTGATGCAATGGGAAGATTTCTTCAGTGTGAATACATATGCCTTCAAGGCATGAAGCAGCTTCATCATGCACATCTTTGGCACAAACCAACGGCTTTTTTGTCATTTCTGCCTGTGTTAGACGAAGTTTGATCAACAGGAGGCAGGTGACCAAAGGAATACAGACTGCCTGAGATCCACATTGAGGATTTGTGGAAACGTACACTAAATCAGTTGTTAACTGTTTTAAAGAATCAGGTCTTGAATTCTAGGATTGCATCAGAAGTATTTATATTATCTACAGACAAGGAGGGTTTTCCAAATTATTTATCTGGCAGGTCAGATGTAATGTGACAGTGTTGCCACACATTTTGCCACAGCAGGTTAACCTAGATCAAAGCCCTTCTCGGGTTCCTTCCTTCTGGGAACACCATACTTATGCTATGGATATTGGGATCTCAGCATGAAAAATCACAATGCATATATGAAGTAAAAGTCAGTGCAATCATACTCTGAAGTGACCCTGACATGACTCTGAGAGTTAGGCCCTGGAGTCTACGTGTTTGTGATATAATCATGCACAATATGTATTAGGATCTATACATCTAAAGGGAGAAAAAGTCCTTCCATTGAGAGTCTTTTCCTTACTTCTGATCTCACTATTTTAAATATTCGGAAATATTTCACATCTTTCCAGATAGATGGAGTTATCAAAAGAAGAAAAAACACCACTTTTTTTTTTTTTAATTAGTAATGCACTTTGAGCTCCTTCTTGAACAAGAACATATCAATCTTACTTAGTGGTTATTCTTAACATAGGAAAAATATTGACAGCTCAGGCAGGGGAACTTGCTTTTCATTTGACTACTTATAACAGGCTTCAGAGCATGTGCATGACTTACTTTTGCTGCACACTCACTATACAGTACATACAAAGATAGTAACACAGATTCTTTTTTGTTTGTTTAAATGCAAATGCCCTACAAATTAATGGGCGATAGCAGAAAATTCCTTTCCTTTCTAGCTTAGCTCAGAAACCACAAAGTCATTCAATTTTGGATCCATTCCTATTTCTTAGAGTCCTCAGGAGATTTAGTAAAAGCAAGACACAGCTCTTTCCTGGAACCCCATGGGCATTACTACATTTTTTAGATGTAGATAAGGTTGCTACCCTCTGCATTTGGAAAGTCAAGATTTCATTTATAAAGTGCTGAAGCTGGAAGGCTTTCATGTTAGGCCCTCAGTTCACAATCTCCAGCAAAGAGGAAATGGAGGGTATGTCAGCAGCAAGCAACCGAGCACAGAACAGAGACATCTTAGTTCAGTGCATATGTTCACACGGCTGAGTGCTACATAGAGATACCATGTGGGTCTGGTGAGCAAAATATTTATGTTAGCATAGCATTGCTTTCAGCAGCAGCACTTCAACAGCACTGCTCCGGCCCAGTACCAAGTTACCATCTTTAAAGTTTTCAGGTGTCTTAAAAAGGTTAAAAGGAGTCTTCATCGCTTGAGTGATGACTCTTTTCTTGGGGGGACGGGGACTAAAAATAAAGAACATGCTTGAGCAGCTCTGATTTTGCTCTCGAGTAGATGCAGGGTGGTGGAGAATACAGCACAAGCATTCAACCTGGGCACAGCTCTGCGAAATGTATTGCTGCAGGTTCACACAGAGATGACAGTTCAGTTTTGTAACCACCAGAGGACTGGTTCCTGATTCCTCCTGTTCTTTTCCCCTCTTCTCCATGGGCAATAGACTCACCTGCAGTATTTAACCAGGAACAGCCTCTTCTTAGAGCTGACCTTCTTAGACTGATGCTGAAGTCTCCGAGCAGGACAGGGGTGGTGACTGGGAGCAGCAGCAGCTGTTCTGTGGCTTGAACCCTTCTTCTAGGCTCTCCCAATCCTGGCTGCTCAGCCTGGTGACAGGCTTGCAGCTGCTCATGGAGAAGAGGGTTGGAAAGCGGGGATGTGCCTGACCTGACTGCTGGTAGGGGAGCAGGTGCTTTCATGCTACAGCTCTGAGTAGCATGTCATGCTACAGCTCTGAGTACAGACACTAGGGTGAAATATTCAGGATCAAAATTCAAGGAAAACAGGCACATCTATCAGTAGCAGAGCCAGTAAAATCAGGTTTTTTCAGATTTATGACTCTTACATCTTCCCATGACAACAGCCACCTACAGGGATCCTAACTCCTCTTTTCACATCTGTCTTCCTACTACACTACTCTCAATATCTCTCCTTTTACCTCATATTTCCAGTTCCTCTTCCCCAGTATGATCAAATCCCATTTCCCATTTACTCTAGCCTCCCGGTTTCCACCTCTTCTCTGCTTCCAGATCCCTCCCTGACTAGCTGGGCAACAGGCAATGTGGCAGATTTGGAGGTGGCAGATCAGCCAGGGAGTATTCATTTGCTATTACGCAGCAGAAGAACGAGCAGATAAATATGCTGCATTTGCACTAGAGTCTTTCCCCCAGTAGGGCAACAAATTATGTGCTGCTGTTGATTCTCATTAAATGTTTTAAGAATTTAAATCTCTTTGAGATCTTTATCCTTCTGTCAAATTCATTTGGAACTGGACATCACTGGGGAATGACGGACAGATGGTATAATCACATAAGCCTCCTTTCACTGGGGAGCCACATTAAAAAAAAAAAGAAAAAGGCAGAAATAGCAAAAATAATTATGCTCCTTTTTGGAGACTGGATGGAAGCAGAAAGGCTTGACCATTTGATAAAGATTATGCAGTGATCTGGGTCAGAAGCAATGTTTAGAGCGTCCTTTCAAAATATTGGTGCTTACATGTGCTATGACGTACAGATAGCACCGAGTCACTGGCTACCAACAACAGCAAAGACTGTGGGTCCGCTGTGCCAGACCCCGTACTAGCTCGGGAGAAAAATCTGCTTCTTTGCTCGCTTTCCACTCTCTCCTCTAGCTCATCAGTTCGGCGACCTTTGCTGTGGTTGAGATAAGCAGGTCTGCAGGTTTCCGAGAGGTGCGTATTAGGTAAGTAGCCCACAGGCCTGTGCGGGGTTCTGGGGTCCAGGACCCCTCAAACCAGTTGCCAGAATAACAGTTTATTGCGTGTGCTGCGCACGCCCTCAGCGCTACTGTCCAAATTACTGTTTCTCGAAGGTACTTTCTGCGTCGCTGTGCGGAGCGAAGGACCCCCAGCTCACACCCAGCCCATCTTGACTGCTGGAGACATTACCACTACGTTAGTGGGAGGTCTCCTGGAAACTTGTTGCCGATAACGTGGAATCAGTTCACCCACCGCATCTAAACAGCTCTCCAATGCCGGGGATCCGACCCGTGCTGGAGGC